>NC_045970.1:55147826-55454868 GCF_010909765.2 Amblyraja radiata | reverse complement strand
GAGTAAAATGACCGACCGTCTGCGGTTTGCGATCTCGGGGTCTTCACTACTGAGATCGCGGAGTTTTCTGCGGACACGACTGGCCACTAAAATGCGCCTGACTGTGAGCACGTTCATCAGCAAAATCAAACAAAATGGAATGACTGGGACTAGCAGCTGTTGAGTCCAGGAAAATGCTATCCACGACGGCAGGCTATAGAAGTGAAATCGTATACGGCAACCCCACTGTATACCCTGCTGATCCCTGAAATAATAAATATACGCAAAAGGCCAGGGGACGTTCTGTAAACAGAAGAACGCCGTTAGGGTCACTATAACCACCAGCGCGGTTCTCTCGGTGCAGTATCTGGTTCTCAGATTCTGAGTGGAAATGGCCACAAAGCGATCAAATGTGAAAGCGACCGTGAGCCAAACAGAACAGGCAACGGCCGCGGGAGCGAGGAACATAATGGACCTGCACACAGTATTGTGGAATAAGAATGTTTCCGACCAGTAAAGGTCGGCAATCCGATGTAATATCACTTCGCAGACAATCACCGAGAGGTCCACAGTCGCCATGGCCACCAGGTACCGAGTGGTGCATTTGGAGAGACCACAATTTCTGCGGGACAGGATCACAATCGCCAGCAAGTTCACTGTGGAAAAGAGGAAACTGTCGTTACATGTAAGGGGCACGCGATGCTAATTTGGAGGCGAGGGTCAATTTTATGCACGCTTTGCTTATTTGTTCGAAAACAACGGGCACACATTCAAACCTGGGTGCTTGCTAAGGAGCTGTGTGGATTAGTTAGCAGCGGTATACGCAGGCAGCGTGAGCTGTTTCCCAACCACCATTGATCCACCGTAGACTGCATATTGCAACAGCATGTCCGCATCAGACGTAATCGTCCTTGTAATAAACCCTTCCCGGGAACAGCCAGGCAGCAGGCAGTCGAACGTTCGATTCCCATTTCTCCGCTGAAGTACTTGCCTTCATCAATGCCCCCATCGAAACCCGTTGATAAACTCCTGAACCTTGCGATCAGCACCCCAGCTTGCGAGTGGACACTCGACTTTCTGATGTGAGAATTTAATCAGTGAGAATTACATAACACCCCTTCCACAATAATTCTCTACAACGGTGCCACATAAAGATGTCTGCTCCGTCCCCGACTACACCCTCTACACTCACGACCCCGCGGCCATATTCGGCTGTAACTGCTCCCACAAGTTTCCAGATAAAAACAATCTCAACGTCAGTGTCAACAAGACGAAGGAGCTAGTTATCGATTTCAGGGAAAAGCGGTGGATCACCGGCCACCATCCATGGTGCTGAAGTGGAAGTGGTTGAGGATTTCAAGTTCCTCGGAGTTAATATCTCATTAATATCTATCTCCGATATCCAGACCAACACCTTTACTGAGAAAACTGAGAAACTCTGACCTGCCTCTAATGACTCAAACCTTCTGCTACATATTTGCATTGAAAGCTTACTGTTGAGTGTATCATAGCTTGTTGTGGGGACATCTCTGCCTTTTAAACAATACATTGCAGATAGTTCTGGATGAAGCCGGGTCCATATCACGATGTTGACTCAGCACTGTTGACTGCATTTGCACTTCACGATGCCTGGGATACGGAGGCGACATGTGCAAATACATGTCTCACCCCGCTCATTCCTTATACTTCCTGCACCCGTCGGGCAGAAGATACAGAAGGCTTAAAGCTCGCACCACCAGATTCCTGAACTACTTCCCCCCCTCTGTTGTCAAAGATGCGCCACTCAGCGAAAAAGACGTAGTATCACATGTGTGATTGTCGACGCCATTTTACCGGTCTGCCCACTCACTGTCCGTGAGGCTGAGGTTGGGAAATGAGTGGGATGGGGGGAGGGTAGAAGTAAAAAGACCCCCGTGAGAAATGGTATTTAACTCGGAAATTAAGGATAGATAAAAGCTGGAGTAACTCAGCAGGACAGGAAGCGCGGCGACTCTGGAGAGAAGACCCTTCTTCAGACTGAACTGAACTCTCGTCGGTAAGAGTACTTGTGATTGTCTGCAGAAGGGTCTCGACCAGAAACGCAACCCTCTCCCCAGAGCCGCTGCCCGTCCCGCTGAGCCACCCCAGCGGGACTCCCTCTCTCCCTGTCTCTCTGTGCCCTTCTCTCTCCCTCTCTCCCTCTCTCTCACTCCCTCCCTCTCTCCCTCCCTCTCTCTCTCTCTCTCTATCTCTCTCTCTCTCTCTCTCTCTTTCGCTGTCTCTGCCCCATCTGCCTTTCTCTCTCTTCCTCCCCCCTCTCTCTCTGCCTGAGAGTTGGCAGCCCTGCTAGTGTCCTGGGTCCAAAGGAGGATAGAAAGAAAATACTTTAAATGGTCTACGTAAGAAATTTTAAATAAGCTCTTCTACATTGAAGGTAAATTGACATATTAGTGGCAAAATGCATCTTCAATATACAGGTCTCTCCCCACAACTGAACAATTGCACTTAAATGCTATATATTGTGATATATATTTATATATTTTTTGTGTGTGTGTGTATATATATATACATACATACATACACAGAGATTGAAAGAAAAAGGTTGCTAAACAAATTAGAGGAAATCTGAATAAAGAAACTAGAGAAATATGTCAAGTCACATAACACATTTAAAAAACATCTCGCACAACGCCACGCGCTAGGCGTACGCCGTCGACTCTGCGTACGCCGGCCGAGACGCTGCGTCCGCCGGCCGAGACGCTGCGTACGCCGGCCGAGACGCTGCGTACGCCGGCCGAACGCTGCGTACCCCGGCCGAGACGCTGCGTACGCCCGTCGAGACGCTATGTACGACCTCAATGCGCCTGCAGGCATTGCAAGATTTTTCAAGCGACCACGTTTAGTCGCGCTAGAAGCCTGCAATCGCATGCTGGTGGGGACCGGTCCTTAACTTGCCTCTCACACACAGGCACACACAAACACACATTGATATAAATATATATATAAGTTAAATTTAATTTTGTGCACAGTGTGTGTTAAAGCAATACAAGGGAAGCTGCACAACACAATGCAAGGGAAACTACGCAAAGATGGCGGCTGGGGAGGAAAGATGGGAGGGAAATGGGGGAACAGGGGGAAAACATTTACAATAAAATTAACTAAAATATGTGAGGTGATAGATGCGCTGAATCAAACACTTCCCGACAACACTGATTACACTGATGATAGAGCGGATTACACAGCGGGAGGCATATCGGACAAATGACGGCCGAGACGTTCCGTCACGTACTACACGTCAGCCCATTGGATTTCGGAGGAGTGGTCTATCTTGCTTTGGTTGTCAGGCTTCTGAGCCGCGTTTTCATATACCAGGGTGTTGCCGTATCACCTCTACCCCCTTGCTGACATTGGGCTTTATGCGCGACCAAACTTGAACTGTGCCCTGCACTCCGATTTCACCTTTTACATTACCTGTTGCTGAGATTGAATTGTTTGTACTGGTATTTAATATTATTTGATCTGATTGGATTTCCTGCAAACCAAAGCTTTTTGCAGCTCCCGGAGAGACATGACAACAATGCACCTAAACCTGAATCTGAAGAGAATTAACCTGTGCCAGATCCAATGAACGACCAACGATCTAGTATATTAACAAAGGAATAGGTGACGTTTCGGATCGAGACCCTTCTTCAGACTGATCGGTCTTGACCCGAAACGTCACCTATTCCTTCGCTTCACAGGTGCTGCTTCATCCGCTGAGTTTCTACAGCATTTCTGTCCGGCTTCGATTTCTCCAGCAAATGCAGTTCTTTCTGATGCAAGTATATCAACATTTTCTGGTTAATACCGCCCTAATCTGGTGTGCAGTCCAGCATTCCCGTGTCTCGCACACTATTTTCACTTTACCTTTAACATTGTCTTTATCAACACAGCATCCCACATCTCAGTCCCACTTACTGCATTCCATTAACCTACCGGGTATTCCGATTGCTGCCAGAATTGGATAATAATAATATTCAACTTCCAAGTGCCGCTTCCAACTCATTATTCCTTCAAGCCGTCCGTAGTTATGCAGTGCAAAACTTAGAGAAGTCAAAGTGAGAATTCAAACAGCGCTATATTTATATTACTAGAAAAAAGTGAAGGACTGCCTGCGTTCACCTCCCCGCGGACATTTATTTTGGACCGTTGAACAAATAGTTTGCTCCCAGGTGATGCAAAGTCATCAAACTCATTATGCGACCGCTCCCTACTCAGGCACCAGCTGAGCACCAACAGAACAAAGGAACTGTAAAATACGGCTGCACATTCTATTTTTAAATGTTAACGCGTGGCACACAGAGGCAGCAACATTCATGTCATATAACCATATAACCATATAACAATTACAGCACGGAAACAGGCCATCTCGACCCTTCTAGTCCGTGCCGAACACATAATTTCCCCTAGTCCCATATACCTGCGCTCAGACCATAACCCTCCATTCCTTTCCCATCCATATAACTATCCAATTTATTTTTAAACGATAAAAACGAACCTGCCTCCACCACCTTCACTGGAAGCTCATTCCACACAGCTACCACTCTCTGAGTAAAGAAGTTCCCCCTCATGTTACCCCTAAACTTCAGTCCCTTAATTCTCAAGTCATGTCCCCTTGTTTGAATCTTCCCTACTCTCAGTGGGAAAAGCTTTTCCACGTCAACTCTGTCTATCCCTCTCATCATTTTAAAAACCCCTATCAAGTCCCCCCTTAACCTTCTGCGCTCCAAAGAATAAAGCCCTAACTTGTTCAACCTTTCTCTGTAACTTAGTTGCTGAAACCCAGGCAACATTCTAGTAAATCTCCTCTGTACTCTCTCTATTTTGTTGACATCCTTCCTATAATTAGGCGACCAAAATTGTACACCATACTCCAGAATTGGCCTCACCAATGCCTTGTACAATTTTAACATTACATCCCAACTTCTATACTCAATTACATCCCAACTTCTATACTCAACATGTATCCACACATGCTACGATGTAATACAGTATTTTATTTGTAGCATTTGTAATGCATTTTCATGACACCGTTCCATGCATTTAACATGCACCCATTAATAATTTGATCTTGCATTTTCCGTGGAGCTCCCTTTCAAAAGGAAAGATTATCATTTTTGGGCAGGGTCTAAATGATGTAAATCACAGGGAACCTTCCAGAAGACATCGTATACATTCAGATACAACAGCAGCATCAATGTCTTTCAACTGTTGGCACTTCATGAAGTAAAGGATAGGCGAATATAATGTGTAATGTGACAACTGACTGGAAATAAACAGCGGCTAGAAATATTCTTGATCAACAGGTTATGTTTAAAGAAATGTGTTAATTCATAAAACACAGAGGTGAACAGCTTTTGATGTTACTCCAGATATTAGGGCGAAATCTTCTCAATGCATTGATCCGTTGGAGATATCAAGAATGTTGATGTGCAAGATGATAGAACCGATCGAATCCGTTAAGGAGACTCTGACCGGCGGTACATGTTTGGGGATAGATAATTTTGAAGAAAGTCTTGACCTAAGAAAAAAGTGTCATGTTTGCTGCCCTCAAACTAAGCAATTCAAAGAAAAAAAATCTTCACAGAGCAGTACAGCATAGGAACAGGGATATTATTTTTCGAAATAATTCATTAAGGATCCATTTAAACTAGGGAGTACGCAACTCTCCTCACGCGAATGGTACTAATATTGGACAGTGCGAATTGTGAGATGGACTGGACAATGCAGAAGCTTTTTCTCTCTGCAGCGAACAATACAGGAGGAATTATGGAGAATTAAACTATGACAAGGTGATCAATTGAGGTATTATATTTTGTTCCTAAGATATAGGTCTCTACAAGAGGCAGGAGTCTAAAATAAGTAAATATTTAAAGGGACACAGTGCCAACTCTCCCTCACGGGAGGGGCAGGTGTATTGAACCAACTCTCACTGTAAGTGGTAGTTGCATGTTACACAGCACAGAAACAGAGACTGATCTAATTTGCAGAGACTGATTGAGGCACACCACTTGCAGAGACTGATTGAGGCACACCACTTGCAGAGACTGATTGAGGCACACCACTTGCAGAGACTGATTGAGGCACACCACTTCCTGATTGAGGCCTTTCTCACCATTCGCCTGGGGTGTGCAGTAGCAAGGTTCGTTTGATTTAACGGACGTGAGCACACAGTTAGCTGCAGACTCCGCCCAGGACAGGAAGGCTCTGCAGGAACGGAAGGGACGTCACGACCGCGGTGCCACAGGTGCTGTCGCCGAGGGAGGACGGACGGAGCCGCGGCTCGAGAGACTAACAGAGACTAACAGAGGCAAAGAGGTTTGCCTCGCACTGCAAGGGAGCAGAGGACCAGACAGGAAGAGCGGACGGAATTACCACTAGACAGCCAAACCAGTAGGTAATTTACGGCTGGGGTGAGTACTTTCCCATTTATAGGAGGTAGGATTATATAAATAAGGGGTGTATCAATACAGTAGGGGATTCTTAAACAGGACCAGTTAATTACCTATATAAGATGGGCGGTCAGGAGATGTGCCAATACTGCGAGATGTGGGAATTTGTCGACACCATTGATGTAGAAGATCCCTACAGCTGCAGTAAGTGTTTGAGGCTAGAGGAACTCCAGCTCCGCATTGATGAGCTGGAGACCCAACTTCATACGCTGCGGTACATCAGGGAGGGGGAGTATTACCTGGATGTTTTGTGCCAGGGGATGGTCACACCGACCAGTTTAACTAATTCAGTAGGCAGTGAGCAAGGAAAGGAAGGTGTGGCCATAAGCGAGGCAGGTAGGGGGAACCAGGAGGAGATGCGGCAGGAGCCACAGCCCTTGTCCCTGACGAGCATGACCGAGGCTCTTACTCAATGTAAGGACGGGATCAGGGGCTGTGGGAGGGATGAGCAACCTGGCTGCAGCACCGTGGATCAGGAGGCCATTCAAGAGGGGGGAGTTAGAAGAAATGCCGTAGTGATAGGGGATAGTATTATTCGGGGGGTAGATAAGGTTCTCTGCGGCCAGCAGAACATGTCCCGAAGGCTGTGTTGCCTACCCGGTGCTAGGGTTAAGGATATCTCTGCGATGCTGGAGAGAAATTTGCAGAGGGAGGGGGAGGATCCAGTGGTCGTGGTCCATGTGGGGACCAATGACATAGGAAGGACGAGGAAGGAGGATCTGCTGAAGGAGTTTGAGCAGTTAGGGAATAAATTAAAAAGCAGAACCTCGAGGGTACTGATCTCCGGATTGCTACCTGAGCCACGGGCCAAATCGGCGAGGGTACGTAAAATTAAAAAGCTAAATGCGTGGCTCAAAGACTGGTGTGGGAATAATGGGTTTGGTTTCTTGGGCCACTGGCACCAGTACTGGGACAGGGGGGATCTGTTCTGTAAGGACGGACTTCACCTGAACGGTGCTGGGACTGGGGTCCTGGCAAATCATATAACTAGGGCAGTAGAGAGGTCTTTAAACTAAGTAGCGGGGGGGAGGTATCAAGGGGGGTAATAACGGCAGGGGTAGAGGAAATAGAGCAGGGTATCAGTGGGGAAGCGGAAATTCAAAATGTGACAGGAGACAGAATTTGTGAAGATAAAGATCTAGATGTAAAAGGGGCAAAAACGGAAAGGAAGGGTAGTAAAAATCATCTGAAAGTGCTTTATCTAAATGCACGGAGTATTCGTAATAAGATAAATGAATTAACGGTGCAATTAAGTATATATAGTTATGATATCGTGGCCATTACGGAGACATGGCTGCAAGGAGATCAGGACTGGGAGTTAAATATAGAGGGGTACTCGACAATTAGGAAAGATAGACAGGAAAGAAAGGGAGGAGGGGTGGCCCTTTTAATAAGGGAGGGAATAACGGCAATAGAGAGGAAGGATATTGCGTTGAAGGATCAGGATAGTGAAACAGCTTGGGTACAGATAGAGAATAATAAGGGGAAAAAAACACTAGTGGGTGTAATTTATAGACCTCCAAATAGCTGTGACGCTGTTAGTCAGAACATAAATCTGCAAATAGTTGACGCATGTAAAAAGGGAACTGCTGTAATCATGGGGGACTTCAATTTTCATATTAATTGGGCAAACCAAACTGGGCAGGGTAGACTAGAGGAAGAGTTTATAGAATGTATTAGAGACGGGTTCCTAGAACAGTATGTCACCGAACCGACAAGGGGGGAGGCAATCTTGGATCTGGTCCTGTGTAATGAAGCAGGATTAATTAAAAATGTCATAGTTAGGGACTCGTTGGGAACAAGTGACCACAATATGGTCGAATTCCATATTCAAATAGAAGGGGAGCAGGTTGAAACTCAGGCTAGGGTGCTTAGTCTAAATAAGGGGGATTATGAAGGTATGAGGACTGAGCTGATCAAAGTTGACTGGGATAGCAGACTCAAGAATAAGACGGTACATGAGCAGTGGTGTACGTTTAAGGGTATACTGTATAACCTTCAAGAAAAATTTATTCCTATGAAGAAAAAAAGGGGTAAGGGTAAGAACAGTCAGCCATGGCTCAGTAAAACTATAAAGGATAGTATTCGGCTGAAGGCAAGGGCATATAAGGTAGCCAGAGATAGTGGGAGGGTAGAGGATTGGGAAGCATTTAAAGGTCAGCAAAAAATAACTAAGAGATTAATTAAGACGGGGAAAATAGACTATGAAAGGAATTTAGCGAACAACATAAAAACTAATAGTAAGAGTTTTATAGCTATATAAAAAGAAAAAGGGTGGCTAAGGTGAACGTTGGTCCATTGGAGGGTGAGACTGGAGAGTTGTTGGTGGGGAACATGGAAATGGCAAAGGCATTAAACGAGTATTTTGTATCAGTCTTCACCATAGAAGACACAAAAAATATTCCAACGCTGGATAAACAGGGGGCGGTAGGAATGGAGGAGCTAAATACTATTAAGATCACCAGGTGGTATTAGGGAAATTAATGAGACTGAAGGAGGATAAATCCCCTGGGCCTGATGGATTACATCCAAGGGTCTTGAGGGAGATAGCGGTGGGGATTGTGGATGCATTGGTGATAATTTTCCAAAACTCCCTGGAGGCAGGAACGGTCCCAGTGGATTGGAAAATGGCCAATGTAACACCTATATTTAAAAAAGGAAGTAAACAGAAGGCGGGTAACTATAGACCGGTTAGTCTAACATCGGTGGTGGGTAAAATGTTAGAGACAATTATTAAAGAAACACTAACGGGGCACTTGGATAAACATGACTTCATCGGACAGAACCAGCATGGTTTGTGAAGGGGAAGTCCTGTTTAACGAATCTGCTCGAATTCTTTGAGGAAGTAACAACCCGGGTGGATAAAGGGGAACCGGTGGATGTGGTATACTTGGACTTCCAAAAGGCTTTTGACAAGGTGCCACATAAGAGACTATTGCTAAAAATAAAAAATTATGGGATTGGGGGTAATATATTAGCATGGGTAGAGGATTGGCTAACAAATAGGAAGCAGAGAGTGGGGATAAATGGTTCATACTCGGGATGGCAACCGGTAACTAGCGGGGTTCCGCAAGGGTCGGTGCTGGGACCCCAGTTGTTCACAATTTATATAAATGATTTGGAGGAGGGAACCAAGTGTAATATATCAAAATTTGCGGACGATACAAAAATGGGAGGAAAAGTAGGGGATGAGGAGGATAGGAAGAGTCTGCAAAAGGATATAGATAAGCTAGGTGAGTGGGCAACAACTTGGCAGATGAAATTTAATACTAATAAATGTGAAGTCATTCACTTTGGGAAAAAAAATGATAGGGCAAGTTATTTTCTAAATGAGGAGGAGCTGCGTTGTAATGCAACGCAAAGGGATCTAGGGGTATTAGTACATGAATCACTAAAAGTTAGTATGCAGGTGCAGCAAGCAATCAGGAAGGCCAATGGAGTTTTGGCCTTTATTGCTAGGGGGATTGAGTATAAAAACACGGAGGTCTTGCTGCAGCTGTACACAGTATTAGTGAGACCACATTTGGAATACTGTGTACAGTTCTGGGGTCCATACTTAAGAAAGGATGTACTAGCCCTGGAGGCAGTGCAGCGAAGGTTTACAAGATTAATTCCTGCAATGAGGGGATTGACATATGAGGAAAGGTTAAGTAGGCTGGAACTCTACTCTTTGGAGTTTAGAAGAATGAGAGGCGATCTCATTGAAACATATAAGATCGTGAGGGGCCTTGATCGGGTGGATGCACCGAGGATGTTCCCAATGATCGGGGAAACTAGAACTAGGGGACATAGTTGCAGAATAAGGGGGGGCTCTTTTAAAACTGAGATGAGGAAGAACTTCTTCACCCAGAGGGTGGTTAATTTATGGAATTCACTGCCCCAGGGAGCAGTGGAAGCAGAAACTTTAAATATATTTAAGACTAAAATAGATGGTTTTTTAGCTGCCAAGGGGATAAGGGGCTACGGGGAGAGGGCAGGGATATGGACCTAGGTATGGTTAGTATAGTAAGACCTGAGTGATCTCCTGGACAAGTGTCGATCGCCTGGATTGGGGTCGGAGAGGAATTTCCCGGATTTTTTTCCCGAATTGGACCTGGGTTTTTATCCGGTTTTTTGCCTCCCCCAGGAGATCGCGAGGTTCTTGGGGTGGAGAGGGGTGATAGCGGTATAAAGGGGAGGGTAGTGTCTTGTGTTCTGTGTCTTGTGTCTACTGTTTGTGGGTAAGTGTGTCTGTTTAGTGTTCAGCCATGAGCGAATGGCGGTGCGGGCTCGACGGACCTGGTGGTCTACTCTCGCACCTACTTTCTATGTTTCTATGTTTCTAGGGCCTTTTCTCCATCTTGTTCATGAACAATTTGCTTGCAACCAATGCGAGTCAATTTGAATGTGGATGGTAAGATTTTTTTCCCTCAGCCAGCTTGAGGTGTGGGCTTATTTCACGGCAGGAGTCGCACACAGTTGGATACAAGTGGAGTTTAACCACCTGGTCTGGGACGTTTACGAGACCGCACGTGCAATGTTGTTCAGATCGCAATATGTTAGCGATGATACCATTAATCTGGGGAGTGGCAGCGTATTAATGACAAGGTTTTTGCCTGGACTGGAGTGGTGGTTCAATCCCGAGAGAGACTGTATAGGTCAGGATATTTTATTTCTCTGGACCGAACGATGTTGTGATTTGACATTTCAAGTTTTGAACGTTTTCACGAGAGACAATATAATCAAGACAGGCGTCGAAATGGCCAATTGTCTTCCAAATGACGAGGAAGAGAGATTTAGTAGAGTTGGAGACTCATATGTTATGTGCAGAAATTTGCGCCTTGCCCCGGCGGAAGGTGATGTGTTGTTCTTCGATCTTGGCATAAAGTCCTGGTGTCATACGACAAGCGCGACCAAACCAGAAACGTGAGCCGCGCGGAGGTCGAGTGAGTGACACGGTGTCGAGGCGTCGAGGCGGCTGTGGACCGGCAGGCCTTTGCCGCGCGGAATTTTTGAACACGGTCATTTTTTCGGAGCCCCGCGCGATGTCGGGACCAGCTCCGCACAATTCCATACGCCTCCGGCGATCGAAATGGGACCGGCCATGCGAGGCCGTACGGCTCAAGCGACCACGTTAGGTCGCGCTTGCCGCTTGGAGTCGCATGCTCGTGGGACAGGCCCTTTACACTGCGTACACACTTTTTCGCACAGGGAGTGGCCGGTATATGGAACGTGCAGCCAGAGGGAGTAGTTGTGGCAGGTACTATGACAGGTACTTTATTAAAAACACATGTGGACAGGTATATGGATACGGAACCCTTACAGTCAGAATTACAGATGAATTTATAATGGGAAACAAGGAATTGCAGACCAGTTTAACAAGTACTTACCAAGGAAGACATAAACAATCTCCCATAAATATTGGAGGACCGAGAATCTATCATGTCTGAGGAACTGAAGGAAATTCACATTAGTCATGAAATTGTGTTGGGTAAAATGTTGGGACTGAAGACAGATATATCCCCAGGACCCGATGGTCTGCATCCCAGAGTACCCACGGAGATGGGCCGAGAAATCGTGCTTGCATTGGTGATCAGTTCTTTTGACTCTGAATTAGTTCCTGCGGACTGGAGGGTAGCTAATGTAATCCCACTTTTTTTGAATAAAGGAGGAAGAGAAAAAACTGGGAACTATAGACCAGTTTGGTTGACATTGGTAGAAGGGAGGATGCTTGAGCCGATTATTAAAGATGTAATAGAACCGCATTTGGATAACAATGACAGGATAGGTCAGAGTTATCATTGATTTATGAAAGGGAAATCATGCTTGACAAAACTTCGGGATTTTTGAGGACGTAACAAGTAGAATGGTTAAGGGAGAACCAGTGGGTGTGGTGTATCTGGACTTTCAAAAAAGCTTTGACAAGGTCCACCACAGGAGATTAGTGTGCAAAATTGCAGCACATTGCACTATTGACACGGATAAAGAACTGGTTGGCAGGCAGGAAGCAAGGAGCAGGAAATGACGGGCCTTTTCAGAATGGCATGCAGTGACCCGTGGGGTGCCGTAAGGCTAAGTGGTGGGACGCCAGTTATGTACAATATATATTAACGATTTAGACGAAGGAATTAAATGCAACATCTCCATGTTTGCGGATGACACAAAGCTGGGTGGCAGTGTGAGCTGCGAGGAGAATGCGATGATGCTGCCTGGTGACTTGGATAGGTTCGGTGAGTGCGCAGATGCAAGTAAGATGCAATATAATGTGGATAAATGTGAGTTTATCCACATTGGTGGCAAGAACAAGAAGGCAGATTATTATCTGAATGGTGTCAGATTTGGAAAAGGGGAGTGTTAACGAGACACTGTTGACCTTGTACATTAATCACTGAAAGTAAGCATGCAGGTACAACAGGCAATGACGAAAGCTAATGGTATGTTGGCTTTCATAGCGAGAGGATTTGTGTAAAGGAGCAAGGCGATCCTGGTGAGACCGCAGTTTTGGTCTCCTTATTTGAGGAAGGACATTCTTGCTATTGAGGGAGTGCAGCTTATGTTCACCATCTTAATTCCCGGGATGGCGGGAGTGGCATATGATGAAAGGGTGGATCAACTGGGTTTATATCCACTGGAATTGAGAAGGATGAAAGGGCATCTTATAGAAACATATAAGATTCTTAAGTAATTATACAGGAAAAATGTTTCCGATGTTGGGGGTCCAGAACCAGGGGTCACCATTTGAATCTGTGGAATTCTCTGGCACAGAAGGCAGTGGAGGCCAATTCACTCGATGTATTCAAGCGAGAGTTAGACTTCGCTCTTCGGCCAACTGAATCAAGGGATATGAGGAGAAAGCAGGGACAGGGTACTGATTCTGGATGATCAGACAGGAACGTATTGAACGGTGGTGATGGCTCGAAGGGCCGAATGCTGAGAGAATGGAGCAGCTGGGCTTGTACTCTATGGAGTTTAGAAGGATGACAGGAGATATCATTGAAACAGATAATATTTTTAAGGGCTTGGACACGCTAGAGGCAGGAAACATGCACCTATTGTCTATTGTCTATTGTCTATATGTCATGCCATGAGTGCTAGATACCTTCAAGCATAAGTCGACAGGGAAGCAAATTACATCTGGTCAGCATTCGCAGATTCTACCGCGAGAAGAAAATGTCGAATTTTCAGGAATCAGAGATCCAGGAATCAGTCAGGTGAACCTTCTCTGTACTCCCTCTATGGCAAGAATGTCTTTCCCCTCTATGGCAAAAATGTGTAGGACCCCCACACCTTTCCCTGTCTCACACTCTGTAACCAGCTAAAAGTTTCTATCAGCGGAGATAAGCAATGTTCATCATTGAAGGCTGAAATGGCTTCAAATAGTGAGGATTGGTGAAGAATAGCCTGAAACCAAATGTAACATTGTTTGCGATCAAAAAAGCATGTTGTGCAGTGTGTATAACAATTCCCTATTTCTTCTGCAACATCGGTGACGGCTGCATGAGAAAAAAGGTGACAGTGTTCACTAGGATTTGACCACAATTCAATCAATGGATCATATTTTGTACAGCTCATCCATTATTTGTCAGTCAAACCTTGCTGTACAAATCGTCAGTCTCTTCATAAAGGCAAGAGTGGGCATGTTGCTATAGAAACTCCTCAGAGGAATGACCCTTGTAGGAAAGGAAATATTTCCTAATCTAATCAAATCCATTAAACAAATAAAATACACCAGCGGCCAAACGACATTGCCAAGTGCAGGAACTATCTTTGAAGTAGTGAAGAGGTGTCCCACTGCCCGACGGCTACAGGAATGCATGGAGGCGAGAATAATTTCTTATAATTACCTGAGATGGTTGGAATGTTCTTTCATAATCGATAGCACAATATGAATTCTGAAGAATTCCGAAGAACACAGTGAGGTCAGGAAAAACTTGCTTTATTTGTTACGTACGTGTAACGGGTATAGCTTGGACCCAATAGCAGCACAGAATCAGGCAGGTATAGTTGGTAATGAACTTTATTACGATACTGTAACACAGAATAGTAACACAGGAATGGGTACACCGTACTCACACAGAGGCTCAGGATTGAGCGAGGGTTCCAAAGAGGGGCAGGCAGGAGACGTAGTCGGGGTAGCGGAAGGTCCGGTAACCAGGAGATCCAACACACGATGCAAACAAACCAGCGAGGGACAGACGAAAGGAGAGTCGATGCCAGGCAGGAAGTCGCGGAGCCGTTGCATGGATACACCAAACAGCCCAGGAGAGAGGCAGACAGAAACCAGGAGGTACGGGACGAAGGCCGTGGTCGGGGACAGAAGGCTGAGGTGATATCCGGGAAGACGACAGGACGGAATGGTCAGGGGCAGGCAGGTTCGAATCCGTGTAGGCAGTCGGGAAATCGCTGGAGAGTCTTGCATGAATGCTGAGAACAATCTGGCACTGTGTGAACGGTGAGGAGAGTCTATATACCGGGTTAATAGGTGATCAGAGGCAACTGAGTGCAACAGGTGAGGAGAGTTGGGCTGATGAGAGGGGAGTGGCAGGCAGGCAGGTGAGGAGAAGGAGGGACCGGTGGAAAAGTACTGGGAGGTGAAGTGGATGAGAATGAGGAGAGGGCAGACTGTGACAGACCCCCCCCCCTCAAGGGACGGCTCCTGACGTCCTAAAACAAACAAAAACCAATAAAGAAAATAAACCCAATCCCACGCAGAGTTGGGTGGGAGGAGGGGGATCGGAGGAGGGCTAATATTCGTCCGAGACATCCATGTCCGCATCCTCTTCCATGGCATCAGAGGAAAGCTCCGTCTCGTCGTCACTGGGCGCCTCAGACGGAAGAGGGGACAGAGTCTCAGGGGCGGCGACCCCTCTAGGAGTGGCGGACTTGGACGGCTGGTCGGGATGACGCCGGTGAAACTCCCTGATGAGGGAGGCGTCCAGGATGTGTCGAGCAGGAACCCAGGACCTCTCCTCTGGACCGTAACCCTCCCAATCGACCAGGTATTGGAGACCCCTCCCGCGACGGCGGGAGCGCAGGAGGCGGTGCACCGTAAAGGCGGGGCCTCCGTCGATGAGACGAGGGGGTGGAGGAGGAGGGACTGCGGGGACCAGGGAGCTCTCCCGGACTGGCTTTACTCTGGACACGTGGAACGTAGGATGGACCCGCATGGAACGAGGCAACTTGAGCCTCACAGCCGCTGGGTTGATGACCTTCTGGATCTCAAAGGGACCGATGAACTTGGGTGCCAACTTCTTGGACTCCACCCTCAAGGGAAGGTCCCGGGTCGACAGCCACACCTTCTGGCCCGCGAGGTAGGTGGGGGCCTGGGTGCGGTGACTGGTTGGCAGCCGTGGCGTAACGGTCCACGGAGCGGAGAAGAGCCGCCCTGGCTTGGGTCCACGTCCTGCGGCAGCGACGAATGAAGGCCTGGACGGACGGGCAGGAAACCTCTTTCTCCAGCGCCGGGAACAGTGGAGGCTGGAACCCGTAGGCACACTGGAAAGGGGAGAGCCCAGTGGCCGAGCTTGTCAGGGTGTTGTGGGCGTACTCCACCCACAACAACTGCTGGGACCAGGAGGAGGGATGCTTGGACACCATACACCGCAGCGCCGTCTCCATCTCCTGATTCTTCCTTTCAGTTTGGCCGTTGGACTGGGGATGAAATCCGGACGTCAGACTCACGGTGGCCCCCACAAGCGTGCAGAACTCCCTCCAGAACACAGAGGCAAACTGGGGTCCCCGGTCGGAGACCACATCGACGGGGAGACCATGGAGCCTGAAGACGTGGAGTAACATGAGCTCGGCAGTTTCCTTGGCTGACGGAAGCGTGGGCAGGGGCACGAAGTGAGCCATCTTGCTAAATCTATCGACCACGGTCAGGATGGTGGTGTGACCACTGGATGGGGGCAGGCCGGTAACGAAGTCCAGGGAGATGTGGGACCATGGTCGATGGGGTACAGGCAGTGGAAGCAGATGACCCGCAGGAGCTTGGTAGTGAGACCTTGTGCTGGTTGCAAACGGGACAGGCGTTGACAAACTCCCGAGTGTCCTCCTCCAGCGATGCCCACCAGAACCTCCGTAGCACCATCTCCTTGGTCCGCTGAATGCCGGGATGACAGGTGAGTCGAGAGCTGTGGGCCCACTGAAGGACGTCGGACCGCAGGGCAGAAACCACAAACAGGCGATCAGGAGGGCATGCGCTGGGTCCCGGCTGGTTCTCCAAGGCCGCCTTGACCTTCTCCTCCACTTCCCAGGTGAGGGAGGCAACCCTGTGCGAGGACGAGAGGATGGTCTTGGGGCCAGAGGCAGGCTCCTCCATCGTCAAGAACTGTCGAGAGAGGGCATCGGGCTTCACGTTGCGGGACCCAGGTCGGTAGGAGAGGGAGAAGTTGAAGCGGGTGAGGAAGAGAGACCAGCGGGCCTGACGAGAGTTGAGCCTCTTGGCTGACTGGAGGTATTCAAGTTTCTTGTGGTCAGTCCAAACCAAGAAAGGCTGATTGGTTCCCTCCAGCCAGTGACGTCATTCCTCCAACGCCAACTTAACCGCCAACAGTTCTCGTTTGCCAATGTCATAATTCCTCTCAGCAGGGGTCAGGCGTCGGGAGAAGAAGGCGCATGGATGGAGCTTCTGGTCCCCGGCAGCCCGCGGAGACAGAACAGCTCCCACCCCCACGTCGGAGGCGTCCACCTCCACCACGAACTGTCTCTCTGAGTCCGGAACTTGGAGGATGGGGGCCGATGTAAACCGTGTCTTGAGTGTCTGAAAAGCTTCGTCGGCCGCGGCAGACCACCGGAACGGAACCTTGGAGGAGGTGAGTGCCGTGAGGGGTGCGGCCACAGTACTGTAGCCACGGATGAACGTTCGGTAAAAATTGGCGAACCCCAGGAACCTTTGGAGCTGCTTGCGGGAGTCAGCAACAGGCCAGGTGGTGACAGCAGAGACCTTGGCGGGGTCCATCTTGATGTTCCCTTGGCCAACGATGTATCCTAGGAAGGAGACTGACGTGGAGTGAAACTCGCACTTCTCAGCTTTAACGAAGAGCGAGTTCTCCAGGAGCCGATGTAGAACTGCCTGGACGTGGTGTACGTGTTCCTCCTTGGTCCGTGAAAAGATGAGGATGTCATCAAGATAGACGACCACGTAATTGTTCAACATGTCTCTGAGAACGTCATTGATCAAAGCCTGGAGACGGCCGGGGCGTTGGTGAGGCCAAAGGGCATCACCAGGTATTCATAATGTCCCGTGGGAGTGTTGAAGGCGGTCTTCCACTCATCTCCCTCTTTGATGCGGACCAAGTGGTAGGCGTTGCGTAGATCCAACTTCGAAAAGATGGTGGCCCCCTCCAGGAGCTCGAAAGCAGAGGAGATGAGTGGGAGAGGGTAGCGATTCTTCACCGTGATTCCGTTGAGCCCCCGGCAATCTATGCAGGGACGCAGATATTTGTCCTTCTTCTCCACGAAGAAGAACCCAGCCCCAGCAGGAGACGAGGAGGGACGGATGAGACCAGCAGCCAAGGAGTCGTTTATGTATGTCTCCATGGCGCCTCTCTCAGGGGCGGACAGGGAGTAAAGGCGACCCCTAGGAGGAGCGGAACCAGGCAGGAGGTCTATGGCGCAGTCATAGGGCCGATGAGGAGGAAGGGAGGTGGCCCTAGACTTGCTAAAAAACCTCCCCAAAGTCATGGTACTCGGCTGGGACCCCCGTCAGATCTGGAGCAGAACTGGAGCAGGTGGCCGGTTGAGGAGCTGAGGCTTGCTTCAGGCACACTTGGTGGCAGGAAGGGCTCCAACCCAAGATGACCCCCGTCCTCCAGTCGATGTTGGGGTTGTGTCGCCGAAGCCAGGGGTAACCCAGGATGAGGGGAAGACGGGGAGACTGCAGGATGTGGAACTGGATGGTCTCATGGTGATTACCAGACAGGAGCATGCGCACTGGGACCGTCTGGTGAGAAACAGTCCCCAGGAGATGGCCGTCGAGGGCGTTGGCGGGAACAGGTTCAGGCAGGGGAACACAACTGATGCCTAGCTGGCGGGCTAGTTCCTTGTCCATAAGATTAATGTCACAACCAGAGTCTATGAAGGTGGCGAGGGTGTGAGAACCATCAGACAACAGCAGACGGGCATGACAAAGAGGGCGTCGGGCAGAGGAAAGTTCAGAGGTTCGACTCACCAGTAATTCCTCCGCTACTGGTGAGTCTGGCCTTTTACTGGACACTTGGAGATGTAATGACCCGCCAGGCCACAGTAGAGACAGAGGTTCCCCCGACGCCGACGTTCCCGTTCCTCGGGGGTGAGACTGGTGCGACCCACCTGCATGGGTTCGGGTTGCCTCGACGGTTGCCCCGACGAGGGTAGTCCCGTCTCCGGAGGAAAACGAGCTTGGGTGGATAGCTGGCGGACCGCCTGTCCCTGTCGCCTCTCCCGAAGTCTCGCCAGGATGCGTCGGTCCAGACGGGTCGTTAGCTCGATAAGCCCATCCAGAGAAGAAGGAAGGTCGTGGGACACCAACTCATCCTTGATAACGTCATTCAAGCCCAGCAAGAAAGCGTCACACTGGGCCGCGGCGTTCCAATCACTCTGACGGGCCCTGGTGCGAAAGTCGATGGCGAAGTCAGCGACGCTCTGGTTCCCCTGGCTCAACCCCAGCAGACATCCAGCAGCGTCCGGACCAATCGAAACCTCACCGAACACCTTGCGAAGCTCCGCGGCGAAGGCCTGGAAAGAGGAGCAAGCCGGCGTGCGTCGCTCCATTCAGCCGTTCCCCACAGCCGAGCTCTGCCAGTCAGGTGATTAATGGTAAACGCCACTCTCGCCGCTTCCTGGGCGAAGGTGTAGGGCTGTAGGGCGAAGGGAATGGAACAGTTCGTGATGAATGGGTTGCAGCCCTCCGGGTCTCCAGCGTAGCGCTCCGGGGTTCCCACCCGGGGCTCAGGTGATGGTCCTGGCGGACCGGGAGCTGGTGCTGTCGGAGCCGGAGGCGAAGCATGGGGTGTAGCCTGGGCGAGGGTGGTCGTCAGCTGTTGGACCTGGGTGGCTAGTGCAACCAATGCTTGCTCTTGGTTTGACAAAGCCTGTCGAACCTCGGAGTTGGAGGCAGTGAGCATAGCTTCGTGCTGCAGGAGCGTGTGCTCAATCCTCTCGAAGCGGTTTGACGGAGACGTTGTGTGCGCTGAGTCCATTGTTGGCCAGATTGTACTGTAACGGGTATAGCTTGGACCCAATAGCAGCACAGAATCAGGCAGGTATAGTTGGTAATGAACTTTATTACGATACTGTAACACAGAGTAGTAACACAGGAATGGGTACACCGTACTCACACAGAGGCTCAGGATTGAGCGAGGGTTCCAAAGAGGGGCAGGCAGGAGACGTAGTCGGGGTAGCGGAAGGTCCGGTAACCAGGAGATCCAACACACGATGCAAATAAACCAGCGAGGGACAGACGAAAGGAGAGTCGATGCCAGGCAGGAAGTCGAGGAGCCGTTGCAGGGATACACCAAACAGCCCAGGAGAGAGGCAGTCCGAAACCAGGAGGTACGGGACGAAGGCCGTGGTCGGGGACAGAAGGCTGAGGTGATATCCGGGAAGACGACAGGACGGAATGGTCAGTGGCAGGCAGGATCGAATCCGTGTAGGCAGTCGGGAAATCGCTGGAGAGTCTTGCATGAATGCTGAGAACAATCTGGCACTGTGTGAACGGTGAGGAGAGTCTAAATACCGGGTTAATAGGTGATCAGAGGCAACTGAGTGCAACAGGTGAGGAGAGTTGGGCTGATGAGAGGGGAGTGGCAGGCAGGCAGGTGAGGAGAAGGAGGGACCGGTGGAAAAGTACTGGGAGGTGAAGTGGATGAGAATGAGGAGAGGGCAGACTGTGACAGTACGGTACAAATGCAGCATTAAGACAATAAAACAAAAACACATTAAATGCCTTTAAGGTTTTGGGCCAGTTTCGGGTCGGGGCCCTTCTTCAGACTGACACTGTGCGAAGGGAACGCAGCATCGTCAAGGACAGCTCTCACCCCAGCCACAGTCTGTTTACCCTCCTACCATCCGGGAGATGCTACAGGTCTCTCCGTTGCCGTACCGTTTTTATATAGTCCAAAACGGTAATTGTTTGCCTCGCCATTTTTTTAACAAGTTTGTGTTCACAAAATGAATTTTGGTTGTCGGGTGTCTGCAGCCCAATTGTTTGCCTTGGCTTGGCTTATAAAATCGTTGCAACAGTTGGATGCCTGCCCAAGCATCCATATGGCCCACAATGTCTATACTAGCCCTTCTATGGCCCACAATGTCTATATTAGCACAAATGTCTACACCAGTACCTTCGGCCCGCAGCACCCATACTAGCGCAAAAGACAGACCCCCCCCCCCACACTGGCGAGCAGTATTGGAATTGGTGGAGAGGTGGAATATTGCGTTGGTGACCAGCCCTCCCGTGTGATGCTGGGATCCAACGGGTCCCACTTAGTCTAGTAAGGAGATAAAAACGTGTGAGATAAGGAGAGAGGAATGTATATGTGCAGCTTTAAGGGACATTGGTCAGGTAGCATTTGGAGTATTGCATACAGTTCTGGTCACTCCATTACAGGACTGATGTGGAGGCTTTGGGGAAGATACAATATAAAACAATACAATACCGTTTATTTGTCATTTGAACCTCACATGAAGTTCAAACGAAATTAGGTTTCTGCAGTCATACAACAAGAAAAGAACCAAGATACACACCAACACAATTTACACAAACATCCATCACAGTGAATCTCCTCCTCACTGTGATGGAAGGCAAAGTCTTGTCTCTCCCCTGCTCTCCATTCTTCTCCCGATGTCAAAGTCAAAGTCAAAGCACCCGGCGGGCGCTAGCAAGTCCCGCGGCCATTTAAAGCCGCGCCGGGAGATGTAAGGCCCCTCTCCAGGTCACTTTCAACCCCGCAATTCGGGCGGGTGAAGTTGCTGTTGCTGGTGCTCCGTAAAGCGGTCTCCCACCGGGCACCCGCGAGCTCCCGGTGTCACCATCCACCGGAGTCAGGTCGCAGCAGCGCGCCACCACAGCCCTCCACGCTCCAAAACCGGCCAGCTCCACGATGGTAGGTCTGCAGCTCCGCCAGCTCCGTGACTTGAGTCCCCAGGTCGTTCCGGTTGGAGGCCGCTCCACGGTGCTAGGCCCCAACGGCAACGGAGACCCGACAGGGAAAAGGTCGGGTCCCCGTACAGGGAAGAGATTTAAAAGTTTCCCCCACCCACCCCCCGCCCCCCACACATACACAATTAAAAACCCACTACAGACTATATTCTCAACGGGACAAAAAAAGACAGACGGACTGCAGAGGCCGCTGCAACGTCGGTCGCGCCGCCCACTATGGTGCAGAGATGGTTAACCAGAATGGTTTAAAAACAATGAACTGCACAAACTTGTTTACAAAAAAGGACAAAAAGTGCTGGAGTTATTCAGAAGAACAGGCAGCATCTCATGAGAGAAGGAATGGGTGACGTTTCGGGTCGAGACTGAAGAAGGGTCTCGACCTGAAACATTACCCATTCCTTCCATGTCTACTTCTCCATGTCGCAGCCTTACCACAGGACGGGCAGGGGAAGAGACGCTCACCGCTGTGGGTACTCCGGTGCTGCCACAGGCTGGACCTGCGGGTGAAACCCTTGCCACTCTCAGCGCACACAAAGGGTTTCACTCTCGTGTGTATCCGCTGGTGCTCCAGCAGCCCCCGTACTCTCTTGAAGCTCTTGTCGCAGTCGGAGCAGGTGAAGGGTCGCTCACTGCTGTGCACCCGCCGGTGATTCTTCAGCTGGTCTGCCCTCTTGAAGTTCTTGCCGCGGTCAGAGCAACCAAAGGGCCCGTGGAAAGGACGGTCGCCAGTATGCACCCGCTGGTGGGACAGCAGAAAGGTGGAGCAGGTGAAGCCCTTGTCGCATTGGGCGCAGGTGTAGGGGCGCTCGTCGGTGTGGGTGCGCTGGTGTGCCTGCAGGTTGTTGGCGCGGGTGAAGCCCTTGCCGCAGTCGCTGCAGGTGTAGGGCCGCTCCCCCGTGTGCAGGCGCCTGTGCATCAACAAGTCCAGCGACGACTTGAAGCCTTTGCCGCAGTCGGAGCAGGCGAAGGGCCGCTCACTGCTGTGCACCCGCTGATGCCGCTGTAGCCCCGACAAGCAGGCAAAGCCCTTGCTGCACGTGGAGCAGACAAAGGGCTTCTCGCCCGTGTGCACCCGCCGGTGTTGCCGTAGCCCAGACAACCAGGCAAAGTTCTTGCCACCTGTGGAGCAGCCATAGCCGGTGGCTCTTCACCTCATGCACCGTCGTGAAGGTCTTGCTGCAGGCGGAACAGTCAAAGGGGCGTTCTCCCGTGTGCACCCACCGGTGAGTCTCCAGCAGACATGGGTGCTGCCAGGCCTTGCCACACACGTCGCACTCATAATGCTTCTCTTTGTTGTGCCCCGTCATGTGGACCTCCACCGAAGCTCAGCCTGCACACCGGCACCCTGGCCGCCCTCAATGGCCGCTCACGTCCCCATCTCTCCGTCCACAGCAACGGCTCCTAAACCCTGCAGGTGGGGAGCACAGAGGGTCAACAAGCTGGCAAACGGCACATTACTAACGCGCGAACATTACTAATGCGCGAACATTACTAATGCTTGAAGTGGGGTGGGAAGGGCAGTGGGGCTAGGGGGGAAGGGGGACGGGTGGTGGGGTTAAGGGGGAGTGAGGGGGAGAAGAGGGGGTGAGCAGGGGAAGGGATGGGGCGAAGGAGCAGAGAGGTGGTGAGGAGGCAAGTGGAGGAGAGGAGGAGGGGATGAGGATGGTGGAAGTGAGGGGAGGGGGAGAAGGGAGAGGGTTGAGGAGACAAGTGGGAGAAGGGGGGCCACCTCGATCTGGGGCGCCGAGCTTCCGGGCACCTCCGCCAGCCAGGGGCCCTGCGCCGAGACGTCTGCCACACGTACGGCGCGCACGACCGGCGCCCTGACGTCATCCCCAATACGAGGGGGACTGCCGGCACCGCCCCGCCGGTGATTGGCGCTGAGCCACGTGGGGCGGCGGCATGCATCATGAGAAGTGCATCATGCATCATGCGTCTGTGAGGATCGTGGATAGGTAACGTTTCACAGAAACATAGACAACAGCTGCAGGAGTCGGCCATTCGAGCCAGTATGATCATGGCTGATCATCCACAATCAGTACCCCGCTCCAGTTTACTCCCCATATCCCTTGATTCCGTTAGCCCTAAGAGTTAAATCTAACTCTCTCTTGAAAACATCTAGTGAATTTGTCTCCACTGCCTTCTGTGGCAGATAAATCCAGATTCACAACTCACTGGGTGAGTTTTTCCCCATCTCAGTCCGAAATGGCCTACACCTTATCCTTAAACTGGGCCCCTGGTTCTGGACTCCCCCAACATCAGGAGCCTGTTTTCTGCACCTAACCTGTCCAATCCTTTAATAATTTTACATGTTTCCATAAGATCTGCTCTCATCCTTCTAAATTCCAGTAAATACAGGCCCTTTCTTTTATCATATGGCAGTCCCTCCATCCCGGGAATTAACCTTGTGAACCTACGCTGCACTCCCCCAATAGCAAGATGACGAGTGCAGTGGCTCTCTAGTGTGGCGTATTTTCTGTTTGTTTTCGTCTGTGTTTTCAAAGGTACTCGGACGTGGCGTTGAAGGACGAGAAGCCGAAGCAAAGAACTCTAAGCCAAATAGGCTGCCAAATAGGCTGCGTCGCCTAAAAGCAAACTTACCGAATGCCGCTCTGCGAAAAGTCAAATAACCGACATGACGTCACGGGGGGGGGGGGGTGGGGCGGGTGGGGCTTGTTAGCGATTGTTCCAGACCCCCACATGGGTGGGGTTCATTTTCCCACACAAGCCATTATTTGACTTTTCGACAGAGCGGCATTCGGTTAGTTGGCTTGTAGGCGACGCAGCCTTTCTGTTAGGTGGCGTTTCGGCAGAGCGGCCATTCTGTGAGTCTGCTTTTAGGCGACGCAGCCTTTCGGTTAGTTGGCTTTTAGCCGTCCCGCCCTTTCCGTTCGTTGGCTTTTCGGCTTCGTATGGTTTCGGTTCGTTGGCGTTTCGGCTTCGTATACTTTCGGTTATTTGGCGTTTCGGTTTCGTTTCCATTCGGCTATTAGGCTTCGACTTCTTTGCTTCGGCTTCTCGTCCTTCGACACCACGTCCGCACACGGTTTTTAAATCTGTGTGAAGCGGACTTTGTGTATAGTCGACAAAACTTAATCGACATCGGATTACGCTACAATCTAGCCGTCAGAAGTGACTTTCAGAGGGCTTATAACCTAGAGGAGGACGTCGCTAGACCACCGGGGTCACCGTGGACTGTGAGTTGGACCGGCAGGCGACATAGACGGCGAAGAGAGAGGGAGCAGAAGCGGGGATGCCGGTCCGGATTACTGGCTAGGCTGGTGAAACAACCACACAAACCTCAGCTTCCGAGTATCTTCCTCACAAACGCCCAACCTGTCACGCACAAAATGGACAAATTGCAGCTGCTGATCGCTTCTAACTCTGCCGTCCGGACCTGCTGCGCGATGATTATATTTGGATCCTGGGATGCACAACGTCAGGCCCTGGGGATTTATCAGCCTTCAGTCCCATCAGTCTACCCAGCACCATTTCCTGCCTAATGTGATTTTCCTTCAGTTCCTCCATCACCCCAGATCCTCTGGCCACCAGTAGATCAGAGAGATTGTTTGTGTCTTCCTTAGTGAAGACGGATCCAAAGTAGCTGTTCAACTCATCTGCCATTTCCTTGTTCCCCATAATAAATTCACCCGTTTGAGTCTTCAAGGGTCCAACTTTGGTCTTGACTAATTTGTTTCCTCTTCACATACCTAAAGAAGCTTTTACTCTCCTCCTTTATATTCTTGACTAGCTTACCTTCGTACCTCATCTTTTCTCCCCGTATTTGGCTTTTTAGTTGTTTCTACAGTTGCTCTTTAAAAGTTGCCAAATCCCCTGGCTTCCCGCTAATCTTTGCTACGCTGTACTTCTCTTTTATTTTTATACTGTCCTTGACTTCCCTTGTCAGCCGCGGTCGCCCCTTACTCCCCTTTCGATCTTTCTTCCTCGTTGGAAGATCTGATCCTGCACCTTTTGAATTATTCCCAGAAATACGCACCATTGCTTAATTGAGTGAAAACAGGACAAAGGAAATGGACTTCAAGGAAAATATAGAATAGATCATTGTTGGATAGATCAACGGGAGGCCACCATCGACTCCACAGTCAAAAATGCCCATCAGAGGATGTACTTCCTGCGGCAGCTGAGAAAACACAATCTGCCGCAGGCAATGATGGTCCAGTTTTATTCTGCCATCGTAGAGTCTGTCCCCACCTTCACCATCATGGTCAGTGTAACTGACCCTGCAGCCCCCGTGTGCTCTTGTAACAGTGGGAGCAGCCGCTCAGCGGTGTGGGTCCGCCGGTGCTGCCGCAACCCCCGCGAGCTGTCAAACGCCTCACCGCAGTACGGGCAGTCGTAGGGCCGACCACTGGTGTGCACGCGCTGGTGAGACAGGGCGGGGGAGGCTATGGCAAAGCGCTCTCCACACTCCGGGCTGGGGACGGGACGGTCGTCTTCGTGCACCCGCTGGTGGGACAGCAGCTTGGTGGAGCAGGTGAAGCCCTTGCTGCACTGGGCCCAGGTGTAGGGGCGCTCGCCAGTGTGGGTGAGCTGGTGCTCACGCAGGTGATGGGAGCGGGTGAAGCCCTTGCCGCAGTAGCTGCAGGTGTAGGGCCGCTCCCCGGTGTGCAGGCGCCTGTGCACCTTCAGTTGCGAGGACGACTTGAAGCCTTTGGCGCAGTCGGAGCAGGTGAAGGGCCGGTCATCGCTGTGCATCCCCCGGTGCCGTTGTAGCCCCGACAACCGGGCAAAGCTCTTGCCACAGGTGGAGCAGCCATAGGGCTTCTCGTCTGTGTGCACCCGCTGGTGGTTCATCAGCTCATGTGCTGTCTTGAAGCGCTTGCCACAGGTGAAGCAGCTGAAGGGCCTCTCGCCGGAGTGCATGCGGAAGTGCCGCAGCAGGGTCTGGTTGCGGGGGAAGTTCTTGTCGCACTCCGAGCAGTCGAAGGGGCGTTCTCCCGTGTGTACCCGCCGGTGGTTCTCCAGCAAGTACGGGTTCTGCATGACCTTGCCACACAAGTCGCACTCATAACGCTTCTCCTTGTTGTGCACCGCCATGTGGTCCTCCACCGAAGCTTAGCCCCTTTTAGTTCAGCGGTTTTAGTTACAGAGCGGTTTTCACCACCCGTTGGTTAAGAAGGTTCAATGGTTGGGTATTAATGGTGGAGTAGCAAGATGCATTCAACAGTGGCTGAATGGGAGATGCCAGAGAGTAATGGTGGATGGTTGTTTGTCAGGTTGGAGGCCAGTGACGAGTGGGGTACCACAGGGATCTGTGTTGGGTCCACTGTTGTTTGTCATGTAAATCAATGATCTGGACGATGGTGTGGTAAATTGGATTAGTAAGTAATCAGATGATACTAAGATAGGTGGGGTTGCGGGTAATGAAGTAGAGTTTCAAAGTCTACAGAGAGATGTATGCCAGTTGGAAGAGTGGGCTGAAAGATGGCAGATGGAGTTTAATGCTGATAAGTGTGAGGTGCTACATCTTGGCAGGACAACTCAAAATAGGACGTACATGGTAAATGGTAGGGAATTGAAGAATGTAGGTGAACAGAGGGATCTGGGAATAACTGTGCACAGTTCCCTGAAAGTGGAATCTCATGTAGATAAGGTGGTAAAGAAAGATTTTGGTGTGCTGGCCTTTATAAATCAGAGCATTGAGTATAGAAGTTGGGATGTAATGTTAAAATTGTACAAGGCATTGGTGAGGCCAATTCTGGAGTATGGTGTACAATTTTGGTCGCCTAATTATAGGAAGGATGTCAACAAAATAGAGAGAGTACAGAGGAGATTTACTAGAATGTTGCCTGGGTTTCAGCAACTAAGTTACAGAGAAAGGTTGAACAAGTTAGGGCTTTATTCTTTGGAGCGCAGAAGGTTAAGGGGGGACTTGATAGAGGGTTTTTAAATGATGAGAGGGATAGACAGAGTTGACGTGGAAAAGCTTTTCCCACTGAGAGTAGGGAAGCTTCAAACAAAGGGACATGACTTGAGAATTAAGGGACTGAAGTTTAGGGGTAACATGAGGGGGAACTTCTTTACTCAGAGAGTGGTAGCTGTGTGGAATGAGCTTCCAGTGAAGGTGGTGGAGGCAGGTTCGTTTTTATCATTTAAAAATCAATTGGATAGTTATATGGATGGGAAAGGAATGGAGGGTTATGGTCTGAGCGCAGGTATATGGGACCAGGGGAGATTATGTGTTCGGCACGGACTAGAAGGGTCGAGATGGCCTGTTTCCGTGCTGTAATTGTTATATGGTTATATGGTTATACGGAGAAGCACTCATAACGCTTCTCCTTGTTGTGCCCCGCCATGTGGTCCTGCACCGAAGCTTAGCCCCTTTTAGTTCAGCGGTTTTAGTTACTGAGCGGTTTTCACCACCCGTTGTAGTGCCTTCCTGTCCGCTACGGTGCAACTGCTGTACCATACCATATAACCATATAACAATTACAGCACGGAAACAGGCCATCTCGGCCCTACAAGTCCGTGCCGAACAACTTTTTTCCCTTAGTCCCACCTGCCTGCACTCATACCATAACCCTCCATTCCCTTCTCATCCATATGCCTATCCAATTTATATTTAAATGATACCAACGAACCTGCCTCCACCACTTCCACTGGAAGCTCATTCCACACCGCTACCACTCCCTGAGTAAAGAAGTTCCCCCTCATGTTACCCCTAAACTTCTGTCCCTTAATTCTGAAGTCATGTCCTCTTGTTTGAAGCTTCCCTATTTTCAAACGGAAAAGCTGGTTCACATTAATTCTGTCTATCCCTCTCATCATTTTAAAGGCCTCTATCAAGTCCCCCCTTACCCTTCTGCGCTCCAGAGAATAAAGACCTAACTTATTCAACCTTTCTCTGTAACTTAGTTGTTGGAACCCTGGCAACATTCTAGTAAATCTCCTCTGTACTCTCTCTATTTTGTTGACAACTTCCTATAATTGGGCGACCAAAATTGTACACCATACTCCAGATTTGGTCTCACCAATGCCTTGTACAATTTTAACATTACATCCCAGCTTCTATACTCAATGCTCTGATTTATAAAGGCTAGCATACCAAAAGCTTTCTTTACCACCCTATCTATATGAGATTCCACCTTCAAGGAACTATGCACGATTATTCCCAGAACCCTCTGTTCAACTGTATTCTTCAATTCCCTACCATTTACCATGTACGTCCTATTTTGATTTGTCCTGCCAAGGTGTAGCACCTCACATTTATCAGCATTAAACTCCATCTGCCATCTTTCAGCCCATTCTTCCAAATGGCCTAAATCACTCTGTAGACTTTGAAAATCCTCTTCATTATCCACAACACCCCCTATCTTGGTATCATCTGCATACTTACTAATCCAATTTACCACACCTTCATCCAGATCATTGATGTACATGACAAACAACAAAGGACCCAACACAGATCCCTGGGGCACCCTCCTAGTCACCTGCCTCCAACCCGACAAACAACCATCCACCATTACCCTCTGGCTTCTCCCATTCAGCCACTGTTGAATCCATCTTGCTACTCCTGCATTTATACCCCACAGTTGAACCTTCTTAACCAACCTTCCATGAGGAACCTTATCAAAGGCCTTACTAAAGTTCATATAGACAACAGCCACTGCTTTACCGTCGTCAATTTTCCTAGTAACCTCTTCAAAAAATTCAAGAAGATTAGTCAAACATGACCTTCCAGGCACAAATCCATGCTGACTGTTCCTAATCAGACCCTGTTTATCCAGATGCTTATATATATTATCTCTAAGTATCTTTTCCATTAATTTGCCAACCACTGAAGTCAAACTAACAGGCCTATAATTGCTAGGTTTACTCTTAGAACCCTTTTTAAACAATGGAACAACATGCGCAGTACGCCAATCTCGGGGACTATTCCCGTTTCTAATGACATTTGAAATATTTCTGTCATAGCCCAGGCTATTTCTACACTAACTTCCCTCAATGTCCTAGGGAATATCCTGTCAGGACCTGGAGACTTGACCACTTTTATATTTTTCAAAAGTGTCAGTACTTCTTTTACTTTGAAACATAGTGTCCATAGCTACTCTACTAGTTTCCCTTATCTCACATAATTCAATATCCTTCTCCTTGGTGAATACCGAAGAAAATAAATTGTTCAATATCTCCCCCATCTCTTTTGGCTCTGCAGATAGCTGTCCACTCTGTCTCTCCAATGGACCAATTTTATCCCTCGTTATCCTTTTTCTATTAATATAGCTGTAGAAACCCGTTGGATTTACTTTCACCTTAAGGCAACCTCATATCTTCTTTTAGCTTTTCTAATTTCTTTCTTAAGATTATTTTTACATTCCTTATACTCCTCAAGCACCTCATTTACTTCATGCTGCCTATAATTATTGTAGATCTCCCTCTTTTTCCGAACAAAATGTCCAATTTCCCTTGAAAACCAGGGCTCTTTCCACTTTTTACTTTCCTTTCAACCGAACAGGAACATAAAGATTCTGTACTCTTAAAATGTCCTCTTTAAATGTCCTCCATTTCTCTTCTACATCCTTCCCATAAAACAAAATGTCCCAGTTCACTCCTTTTAAATCATTTCGCATCTCATCAAAGTTAGCCTTTCTCCAATCAAAAATCTCAGCCCTAGTCCAGTTCTGACCCTCTCCATAATTATATTGAAACTAATGGTATTGTGATCACTGGACCCGAAGTGCTCCCCAACGCATACCTCTGCCACCTGACCAGTCTCATTTCCTAACAGGAGGTCCAGCACTGCCCCTCCTCTAGTAGGTACCTCTATGTATTGCTGCAAAAAACTATCCTGCACACATTTTACAAACTCCAAACCATCCAGCCCATTTACAGAATGTGTTTCCCAGTCTATGTGTGGAAAGTTGAAATCTCCCACAATCACTACCTTGTGCTTACTACTAATATCTGCTATCTCCTTACATACTTGCTCTTCCAATTCTCGATCCCCATTTGGCGGTCTATAATACACCCCTATAAGTGTTGCTACACCTTTCCCACTTCTCAGTTCCACCCAAATAGTCTCCCTAGATGAGCCCTCCAATCTATCCTGCCAAAGTACTGCTGTAATATCTTCCCTGACTAGCAATGCAACACCTCCACTTCTTGCCCCTCCAATTCTATCACACCTGAAGCAACGAAATCCTGGAATATTTAGTTTCCAATCACAGCCCTCCTGCAACCATGTTTCACTGATCGCCACAACATCATACTTCCAGGTGTCTATCCAGACTCTAAGCTCATCCACCTTTCTTACAATGTTCCTAGCATTACAATATGCACATTTAAGAAACCCCCCGCCTCTTATTCTCTGTTTATTTCCTTTTTTTTCTTTCTCCTCCTGTGCCCGAGTGCTTCCCTTTTCTACTTCCTGTCTCCCATTCTGTCTACTAACTTTCTCTATTTGAGTCCCTCGCCCCATCCATTCTAGTTTAAAGTCTCCCCGGTAGCCTTTGCAAATTTCCCCGCCAGGATATTGGTCCCCCTCGGGTTGAAGTGCAACCTATCCTTTATGTACAGGTCCCAACTTCCCCAAAAGAAGTCCCAATGATCCAGAAACTTGAATCCTTGCCCTCTGCACCAGTCTTTCAGCCACGCATTTATCCTCCACCTCGCTCCATTCCTACTCTCACTGTCGCGTGGCACAGGTAGTAATCCTGAGATTGTTTCCTTTTTGGTCCTTTTCCTTAACTCTCCCCCCAACTCCCTAAATCCTCCCTTCAGGACCTCTTTCCTTTTTTTACCTATGTCATTGGTACCTATATGTACCACGACCTCAGGCTCCTCTCCCTCTGATTTCAGGATATCTTGGACGAGTTGAGACACGTCCGAGACCTTGGCACCAGGGAGGCAGACCACCATCCTGGTCTCCCTACTGCGTCCACAGAATCGCCTATCCGACCCCCTAACAATAGAGTCCCCAATTACTATTGCCCTCTTCTTTTTGTCCCTACCTTCAGGAGTAACAGGGCTGGTCTCTGTGCTGGAGGCCCGTCCGCTCTCGCTATCCCCGGGCAAGCTGTCACCCCCATCCGTACTCAAACAGGAGTACTGATTTGCAAGGTGTACCGACATTGGAGTACTCACTCGTCCCTGCCTCTGCCCCTTGCCCTTCCTTAGCGTGACCCACATGTCTCTCTCCCGAGGTTCTGGAGAGACCACCTCCCTATAACTCCCCTCTATGACCTCCTCACTCTCCCTGACCAGAGAGAGGTCATCGAGCTGCTGCTCCAGGATCCTAATACAGTCCGTTAGGAGCCCCATCTCGCTGCACCTGGTGCAGACGTGGACGTCTGGAGGGCCATCCGACACCATGACCTCCCACATCTGGCATCCCGAACAGTACACTGCTCTGGCTGTCATTCTCCCGCCTTACCCTGGATCCGATACAAGTATAATACAATAGAAACTGCTGGGAGAAATCAGCAGGTATCTGACTCCCAAACAGCTGCTCCCTCTTGACCTTTAAACTGCACCTTTATTATATAAACAAAAAGCACTGTACCCTTAGCTCACTGTACCTTTACTAAAGCACTGTACCTTTAGCCCACTGTACCTTTACTAAAGCACTGCACCCTTAGCTCACTGTACCTTTACTAAAGCACTGCACCCTTAGCTCACTGTACCTTTACTAAAGCACTGCACCCTTAGCTCACTGTACCTTTACTAAAGCACTGTACCCTTAGCTCACTGTACCCTTAGCTCACTGTACCTTTACTAAAGCATTGTACCTTTAACCAGAAAGCAGAAATGCTAACCCGAGGTTGCACCTAATCAGCTGCTTCCTCTAGCCTGCTTCCACCAGAACCCTCCCTATGAAGTGTGGAACGCTACAGATTTTGGTAAGCCCTGACCCTCCTCCACTCGCTCCAACGGTCCCGGGCCTCTGTGAATGCAAGCCCCGCGCTCGATTTATATACTCACCGCCCTGACCCTCCTCCACTCGCTCCTATTAAATCTTTTCCCCTTCACCTTGAACTCGTGTCCTCTGGTCCTCATTTTAACTACTCTGGGAAAAGTCTGTGCATCTACCCGATCTATTCCTCTCATGATTTTGTACACCTCTATAAGATTTCCTCTCCTCCTGCGCTGCATGGAATAGAGACCCAGCCTGCTCAACCTCTCCCTATAGCTCACATCCTCTAGTCCTGGCAACATCCTCGTAAATCTTCTCTGAACCCTTTGAAGTTTGACAATATCTCTCCTATAACACGGTGCCCAGTACTAATAACAATATTCTAAATGCAGCCTCACCAACGTCGTATACAACTACAACAAGACCTCCCAACTTCAGTTCCAACGTCAGTGCCAACATGGGCCGCCTACGTTTTCACCAAGGAATTGTCCCCCAGTATTTTAATTCCCAGGTCTTGAATGAGATAAGGACCAAGGTCTTCAAGTTGTGTAAAAAATACGGCACCTATTGATGGTAAAGTGCTGGAGTAACTCAGCGGGACAGGCAGCATCCCTGCAGAGAAGGGTGGGGTTTCGCGGTGAGAACCCTCTTAGAAAGCTGGTACTCCAGCTTTTTATGTCTTTTTCTGTGCAGTTTTGTTCTCCTAATTTGCAGAGACCGTTCCCTCCTCAACTCTCTCTCGTCCCTTCCCACACAAACCACCGCCTCCTCAGGTACCTTCCCCTGCAACGGCAGAAGATGCACCACATGTTCCTGCACCTCCCACTTCGACTCTGTCCTGGGACCCCGACAGTCCTTTCAGGTTAGGCAGAGGTTCACTTGCACCTCCTTCAACCTCATCTACTGTATCCGTTGTTCAAGATGTGGACTCTTTTACATCGGCGAGACCAAACGTAGACTTGGCGAACGTTTCGCTGAACACCTTCGCTCAATCCGCCTGAACCTACCTGACCTCCCGGTTGCCAACACTTTGAATCTCCCGCCTATTCCCACACAAGCCTTTCTGTCCTCGGTCTCCTCCATTGTCAGAGTGAGGCTAAACGGAAATTTGAGGAACAGCATCTCATATTTTGCTTGGGCAGCTTACAGCCCAGTGGTATAAATATTGATTTCTCTCACTTCAGGTAGCCCCGGCATTCCCTCTCTCTCTATCCCTCCCACACCCAAGTCGCACTAGCTTCTCTTTTTCACCCAAATCTTTTTACCCAAGAAACAGCTAACGTGGCCAGTTTCCTTTAGCATCAATACTTTTTTTGCATATCTTTCATTCATTGTTCATGACAGATGATGAGGATATTTATAGGCAACGACGCATGCTGTATGTACAGGCGAATATTCTCTTGTGTAAATTTGGTGTGTGTGCAGGTGTGGTGAAGCTGTCGTTATTTAGAGCATACTGCACACCACTCTACACTGCGCCCCTGTGGTCGAACTATGGAAAAACAAGTTTGCAAAGACTAAAGGTGGCATATAACGATGCCATGAGAACACTGCTAAGGAAACCTAGATGGTGTAGTGCCAGTAACATGTTTGTGGCTGCAGGGGTCAGTACTTTAGAAGCTATCCTAAGGAATCACATGTATAAATTCATTTGCTGGATAAATGACTCTAAAAATGTGCTTATTGTGGCCTTGTCAAACATACGGGTTGGCACTACACGCTACGAATCCCAGCTGTGGAGACACTGGTCTCGTTGTAGGACTTTGATCATTCTTTTAATCTGGATTATTAACTCGTGTATTGTGTTTTTTTTAAATATAATTTATGATGCTTTTATAAGTGATATACTAAGATTTTATGTACTTTATGATATTTTTTTAATATGCAATGCATTTTTTAAAACATAATGTTGTCCCTTGTCTGGACTTCGAGTCCGTTATAAAGTTTATTTTTATTATATATCTCTCCGTATCATCGTCTATATCTCTCGTTTCCCTTATCCCTAACCTGTATGAAAAAGGGTCTCGACCCGAAACGTCAACTATTCCTTCTTTCCAGAGATGCTGCCTGACCCGCTGAGTTACTCCAGCTTTTTATGTCTAGAAACAGAAACATAGAAAATAGGTGCAGGAGTAGGCCATTCGGCCCTTCGAGCCTGCACCGCCATTCAAAATGATCATGGCTGATCATCCAACTCAGTATCCTGTACCTGCCTTCTCTCCATACCCCCTGATCTCTTTAGCCGCAAGGGCCACATCTAATTCCCTCTTAAATATAGCCAATGAACTGTGGCCTCAACTACCTTTTGTGTCTATCGTGAGGAAGGTCATTCTTGCTATTGAGGGAGTGCAGAGTAGGTTCACCAGGTTTGAGATTGCAACCTTCACGTGGCCCGCCCTGTTTCGACAAATGCAATCAACCCGGCATGCACAATCAAATAAAACTAGTCCTACAACTTTAGGCTGTACACGCCATACGCAAGCAGTAGAAGAAGCATCTGCAGTTCCTTCCTACACATTTTATCTGCGTATCTGTAGTTATATAGAGATATAAAGGCCCTTCGGCCCAACTTGCCCACACCCGCTATAAATTCCGATTCTAGACTTACCCCCTGAGTCTGGTTTAGTCAAACCCTGGTTCCAAAACCTTACTTTATTGAAGAACAAACTGCAGGGACGGTTACTGATCCACTCACGCAAGACAACGATATCCCGTGCAAACAGAACTTAAGTCACAATCAACCGACACACCCCAAAGAATTACCCACCCTCTTATACTCTTCCAAACTAAGGGCGTGACATTACTTGGGGGAGGCAACCCCTACAAACCGATCACATTATACAGTTATTGACAGTTCCCCAACCCAATAACATAGTCTCAAATACATTGTATCTGGAAGAAGCTTCCAGAAGGAAGCCAATATAAATGAATAATGCAACATTTGCCCTGGTATTCAGGCAGCTCCTCCAAGGCTTAACATTTCAACCAATCAACAAATAACAGGGTGACTGTCTCACAACATTATTTATTCTATTTACAATGCCCTTGCAGCGATCCAATCAAAGTGATGCATTTAAGGTTCGTTTGCAAAACTGCTATACATTTTATCAATTAGGAGGAACAAGAAGAACACTTAGATCCTTCACCATCCTGCATATCAATCTAAGCTTAGACTCACTGGCGACATCTAAAGCGTGTAAATTTCCACTGACAAGGGTTAAGTAATTCTGACAAATGCAGGGATCCTCCATTTTATGGTGTCTTAATTTGGTCAATATTAATACTACCAACATGCCCCATCTACACTAGTCCCACCCCGACCAACATGCCCCGTCTACACTAGTCCCACCCCGACCAACATGCCCCATCTACACTAATCCCACCCCTACCAACATGCCCCATCTACACTAGTCCCATCCCGACCAACATGCCCCATCTACACTAGTCCCACCCCGACCAACATGCCCCATCTACACTCGTCTCACCCCGACCAACATGCCCCATCTACACTAGTCCCATCCCGACCAACATGCCCCATCTACACTAATCCCACCCCGACCAACATGCCCCATCTACACTCGTCTCACCCCGACCAACATGCCCCATCTACATTAGTCCCACCCCGACCAACATGCCCCATCTACACTAGTCCCACCCCGACCAACATGCCCCATCTACACTAGTTCCACCCCGACCAACATGCCCCGTCTACACTAGTCAGACCCCGACCAACATGCCCCATCTACACTAGTCCCACCCCGACCAACATGCCCCATCTACACTAGTCCCACCCCGACCAACATGCCCCATCTACACTAGTTCCACCCGACCAACATGCCCCATCTACACTAGTCCCACCCCGACCAACATGCCCCATCTACACTAGTCCCACCCCGACCAACATGCCCCATCTACACTAGTCCCACCCCGACCAACATGCCCCATCTACACTAATCTCACCTGCCCGCGTTTGGTCCATATCCCTCCAAACCTATCCTATCCATGTACCTGTCTATTTCTCAAACATTGTCCCTTCCTCAACTACCTCCTCTGGAAGCTCGTTCCATCCACCCACCACTCTTTGTGTGGAAATGTTATCCTTCAAATTCCTATTAAATCTTTTTCCCCTTCACCTTAGACCTCTGGTCCTTGATTCCCCTACTCCAGGCAAGACACTCTGTGCATCTACCCGATCTATTCCTCTCATCATTTTGTACACCTCTATAAGATCAATACTAATCCTCCTGCGCTCCATGGAATAGAGTCCCAGCCTACTCAACCTCTCCCTGTATCTCAGGCCCCTTTAGTGCTGGCAATGTCCTCATAAATCTTCTCTGCACCCTTTCCAGCTTGACAACCTTTACTATAACATGGTGCCCAGAACTGAACACAATTAATTTTTGTTCATTGATCACTATTTTATTGCTCTTAAATAAAATATTGTTTGCCTTGTCCAATGTTCTCTGCAACAATTAGACCATTTGACACAAAATGTCGGAAGGAACTGCAGACGCAGGTTTACGCCTAAGATAGACACTAAATGCTGGAGTAACTCAGCGGGTCAGGCCGAATCTCTGCAGGGAAGGAATGGGTGATGGTTCAGGTCGAGAACTTCCTTCAGACTCTGAAGAAGGGTCTCGACCCGAAACATCACACATCCATATCCAGAGATGCTGCCTGACCCGCTGAGTTATTCCAGCACTTTGTGTCTATCATAAGACACAAGGTAATGGAGTGAAAGGCCTGGATAGAGTGGATGTGGAGAGGATGTTTCCACTAGTGGGAGAGTCTAGGACGAGAGGGCACAGCCTCAGAATAAAAGGACATTCCTTTAGGAAGGAGATGAGGAGAAATGTCTTTAGCAGGAGGGTGGAGAATCTGTGGAATTTATTGCCACAGACGGCTGTGGAGGTCAAATCAGTGGATATGACGGTGGAACAGCAATGGCAGGAATTTCTGGGCATAATCCGGAAGACGGAGGATCATTTCATTCCAAAAAGGAAGAAAGATTCTAAAGGGAGTAGGAGGCACCCGTGGGTGACAAGAGAAGTTAGGGATAGAATAAAACTAAAAGAAAAGATGTATAACACAGCAAAGAGTAGCCGGAAGCCAGAGGATTGGGAAACTTTCATAGGACAACAGAAGGAAACAAAACGGGCAATACGGGCTGAAAATATGAAGTACGAGGTGAAGCTGGCCAGGAATATAAAGGACAGGAAAAGCTTCTTTAGATATGTTAAGGGAAAAAGAATAGCAAAGTCAAATGTGGGTCCCTTGAAGGCAGACACGGGTGAAATTATTATGGGCAACAGGAAATGGCAGAAGAGTTGAATAGGTACTTCGGATCTGTCTTCACTAAGGAAGACACAAACAATCTCCCAGATGTACTGGAGGACAGAGGATCTAAGGGGGTAGAGGTACTGAAAGAAATTTTCATTAAGCGAGAAATAGCATTGGGTAGGCTAATGGGACTGAAGGATGTTAAATCCCCTGGGCCTGAAGGTCTGCATCCCAGGGTCCTCAGGGAGGTGGCTCTAGAAATAGTGGACGCATTGGTGATCATTTTCCAATGTTCAATAGATTCAGGATCAGTTCCTGTGGATTGGAGGATAGCTAATGTTTTCCCACTTTTCAAGAAAGGAGCGAGAGAGAAAACAGGGAATTACAGACCAGTTAGCCTGACTTTGGTGGTAGGAAAGATGCTGGAGTCAATTATTAAAGAGGTAATAATGGGGCATTTGGATAGCAATAAAATGATTAATCAAAGTCAACATGGATTTATGAAAGGGAAATCATGCTTGCCTAATCTTCTGGAATTTATTTAGGATGTGACAAGCAAAAGCCAGTGGATGTAGTGTATCTAGACTATCAGAAAGCCTTTGATAAGGTCCCGCACAGGAGACTGGTGACTAAAATTAGAGCACATGGTATTGGGGGTAGGGTGTTGACATAGATAGAGTGATGTACAGTGTGAGCCTGGCCCTTCGAGCCAGCACCGCCATTCATTATGGTCATGGCTGATCGTACCCAATCAATAAACCGTGCCTGCCTTCTCCCCATATCCCTTGATTCCACTAGCCCCGAGAGCTCTATCTAACTCTATCTTAAATCCATCCAGTGATTTGGCCACCACTGCCCTCTGTGGCAGGGAATTCCACAAATCCACAACTCTCTGGGTGAAAAAGTTGTTCTCACCTCAGTCTTAAATGGCCTTCCCTTTATTCTAAGACTGTGGCCCCTGGCTCTGGACTCGCCCAACATTGGGAACATTTTTCCTGCATCTAGCTTGCCCAGTCCTTTTATAATTTTATATGTTTCTATAAGATGCCCCCCCTCATCCTGCTAAACTCCAGTGAATACAAGTCTAGTCTTTTCAATCTTTCCTCATATGACAGACCTGCCATTCCAGGGATCAATCTCGTGAACCTACGCTGCACTGCCTCAATCACAAGGATGTCCTTCCTCAAATTAGGCAGCACGACTCACCTGTTGCAGCGGCCCCTACAGCCTGTCTATCTTTTTTTTTTAATGTTTTGTGTAGTTAAATGTAGTGTTCGTGTTTTTGTTAATACTGTTTTTAACTGTGTATATGTGGGGGGCGGGGGGGAAACTTAAAAATATCTCTTCCCTGCACGGGAGACCCAACCTTTTCCCTGTTGGGTCTCCATTGTCGTTGGGGCCTAGCACCGTGGAGCGGCCTCCAGCTGGAACGACCTGGGGTCTCAAATCACGGAGCCTGCGGAGCTGCGGACTTACCATCGTGGGGCTGGCCGGCCTCGGTGCGTGAGGAGCGGTGGTGGCTCGCTGCTGCGGCCCGACTCCGGTGCTTGGAGCCTCCAGCTGCAGCCGTAGGTCCGGTGGACTGGGACATCGGGAGTTCGCGGGTTTGGGTGGAGAGACCGCTTTTCGGAGCTCCCGCAACGCGACTTCTCCAGCCCGTGTCGCGGGGTTGGAACGACACGGAGCGGGGCCGTACATTGTGTGCAGTGTACCTTTAATGGTCCTCCTGACCTAACAACTTCACATCACATCAACTTCAACATGAAATAGTTCCGTTTTCCGAGAACCTACTCACCACTTTGTCCAAGTCATGGGCAAAGTCACAGTGAATGTGCATTAAGGCGAGTTCAGACAGCCTGTCATTGCTCATGGAAGCCCTGGCGTAGTGATGCAGGCGATGGACACGCGTGGCACGCCTGCATATATTGGCATTTAGCCATAAATCGTGTTTTCCAGTTCAATTTTCCAGGAATGTAACTGCACAAACCTAGTCACGGCTTTGTCCAAGTTATGCGAGGAGCAGCGGCCACCAGCAGCGCCCGCAGTTTCAAGACCAGTGGCAGCCTGGTCCGTTGGCTGCTGCCCGGCACTAGCGGCAGGGGCGACAAGCAGCAGGGGCTGGCAATGGGAGCAGCAACATCGGAATGGGGTGAATTAGCAGAGGGGACAGAGGCTGCAGCACTCCAGGGTTCACAAGTAACCACATGAGCAGCACTCCAGGGTTCACAAGTAACCACATGAGCAGCACTCCAGGGAGAAACAGCAGCCTCGCCAGCAGCACCCAAGGGTGCACAAGTAACCACTCCAGCAGCACCACAGGAAGCACCAGTCGCCAAGCCAGCAGCACCCCAGGGTGCACAAGTAACCACACCAGCAGCACTCCAGGGTTCACAAGTAACCACATGAGCAGCACTCCAGGGAGAAACAGCAGCCTCGCCAGCAGCACCCAAGGGTGCACAAGTAACCACTCCAGCAGCACCACAGGAAGCACCAGTCGCCAAGCCAGCTGCACCCCATGGTGCACAAGTAACCATGCCAGCCGCGCCATGAGAAGCAGCAGCAGGTCGCCCCATGGAGCCGCTCAAGCAGCAGGTTGGTGAAGGCGGATTATGGCGCTCGCACTCCGTCCTCAGCTGCCGCTTCTCCCGAGCCTGCTCGGGCTTGGACAGTTTCTTAGAGCACTGCGGACTCGAGCCCGAGGTGATCTAGAACCTGGCCAGGGAGAAGTTTGCCGCCGACGCCGCCTACGAAAGCCTTGCCCTCAATTTTCGCAGCGTGAGAGGCCTGTCCCAATTGGGTGATATTTTCGGCGACAGCCTGAAAAGAGGTTGTCGCGTCGTGGTCGGGTCGTGACACGGCCTGATGCGTGATGACACATGTAGTGACACGCGGTGACTCCCTGTCACCTCTAGATTTTGGAATGTTTAAAATCCAGGGGCGACATCTGGCTGTCTCATCATGTGGTGCGCCCTGTCACACGCTGACGTATGCTGTCCTGCGGATGACGACCGGTTAGGGTTAGGGACCACAGATGGGCTGTAAAATATTCTTCCTTCAATGCATGGATGTTAAACATTAATATATTAAAATTAATACAATAAAATCAATTGTGCAAATGAAAAGATGTCTGTCCAGTTTTATTTACAGATGGTACACAACAATGCTGGAGAAACTCAGCGGGTGCAGCAGCATCTATGGAGCAATGGAGATAGGCAATGTTTCGGGCCGAAACCCTTCGAAACCTTGCCTATTTCCTTCGCTCCATAGATGCTGCTGCACCCGCTGAGTTTCTCCAGCATTTTTGTCTACCTTCGATTTTCCAGCGTCTGCAGTTCCTTCTTAAACAATTATTTACAGATGTATTGGTCCGCTTCCAGATCCAATCACCATCTCTAACTTTTCACAGGGATGGACTCAGTGGGTGTAACTGAACTCCCCTCCACCCCCCACTTCCCTCCTCCCGCCCCAATCCCTCCTTCTCCACTCCCCCCCCCCCCCCTACCCTTCCCCCCGCTCCACTCTTCTCCCCTTCTCTTACTTAACTTTCCCCCCCTGTTGCCAGCCAGGCAACCTAGGCAGCTTTTTAGGTTGTCAAATGACAGTTTAGGTGGTCATTTAAGACGGCTTACATGACGCGTGCATTAATGTGCTCGGACGACAGACAACAGGTGCAGGAGTAGGCCATTCGGCCCCTCGAGCCAGCACCGCCATTCAATGTGATCACGGCTGATCATCCCCAATCAGTACCCCGTTCCTGCCTTCTCCCCATATCCCCTGACTCCGCTATCTTTAAGAGCTATCTTCAAAGATGGCGTCGCGTGCACAACGCGAGGCTCTGCGTCTCCGTAGTTTTTGTAATTTAGTTATTTTTCTGTTAATCATTACCTTAGTTTTCGCCCGGAGCACCCGAGCGAAGACTCTATACGGCCGTCAGGAGCTATTAGAGCTCGGCCGTCTCTGCGCAACGATCCCCAGAAGCGACTTTCAACTGCCGCCGGAGATCGCCAAGACACCGTGGTCTAGCGGGCCAGCTTCCCCGACAGGTAGTGCCCGGAGGCGGCGCAGGGACCGCAAACAAAGACGTGGGAAGCGGGGAGGACATCGAGCTGGGCTGAAATTAAATCCTCACCAGCCAGCTCTGCCCAGCATTTTCCTCGCGAATGTCCGGTCCCTGGTGAGTAAAATCGATGAACTAAGGCTGCGGATCACCACACACAGACGGATCGCCGACTACAACGCCATGGACTTTACTGAAACATGGCTCAACGGCAACATCCCGGACAACGCCATCGAGCTGGAGGGGCGCACTGTCTTCAGGGCCGACAGAACAGCGGAGGACTCCGGTAAGACCAAGGGCGGCGGACTGTGCATCTATGTGAACAACTCATGGTGTACGGACGTCGTTAGGATTGGTAATCACTGCTCTGCTGACCTGGAATACCTGATGTTAAAGTGCAGGCCCTTCTATTTGCCCAGAGAATTCTCATCGACTGTTATCACCGCAGTCTATGTACCCCCGGACGCTAATGCCAGGCTAGCAATGGAAGAGCTGCAAGCTGCTATCAGCAAACATCTATCTGCTCACCCAGAGGCGGCATTTATTGTCGCGGGTGATTTCAACCACTCCGACCTTAAAACTGTACTCCCCAGGTTCCATCAGCATGTTTCCTGCCCAACCAGAGGAAACAATATTCTGGACTTAGTTTACACTAATATTACTGAAGCCTACAAAGCCCTCCCCCTCCCCCACCTTGGTCAGTCTGACCACCTCTCTCTGTTCCTGCTCCCCAAATACACACCTCTGATCCGACGTGTGAAACCTACCACGAGGACAGTGAAGGTTTGGCCTGAGGGGGCTGTCTCTGTTTTACAGCAGCAGTTTCAGCAGACAGACTGGAGTCTGTTTGCTACCCAGTCCACCTTCAATTCACAAGTGGACATCAACTCATACACCTCAACAGTTATGGACTATATAAAATTCTGCACCGATAATGTCACTACACACAAAGAAATAAAGATCTTCCCTAACCAGAAGCCGTGGATGAGCAGGGAGGTCAGACTCCTACTGAAGGCTCGCGATGCCGCTTTCAGATCTGGCGACGCTGAGGGATACAGCTCATCCAGGGCCAATCTGAAAATGGGAATTAGGAATGCCAAACTCAACCACAAACGGCGGATTGAGGAGCACTTCCAAAACAACTCTGACCCCAGGCTCATGTGGCAAGGAATCAAATCCCTTGCCGATTACCAGAAAGTTAACACCCCTCCCCCAGACAACGCCACCCTTCCTGACGAGCTAAACCATTTCTATGCTCGCTTTGACCGGGACAACAAAACCCCAGCCATCAAAGTTGCTCCACCCCCGAATGAACAACCCCTCAGTCTCTCCACCTCTGCTGTACAAGATGCACTGAGCAAGGTGAATGAGTGCAAAGCTGCCGGCCCCGATGGCATCCCTGGTCGGGTGCTTAGGGCATGTGCTGGACAACTATCCCCAGTCTTCACCGACATTTTCAATCACTCACTGGCCCAGGGTGTTGTCCCCACTTGCCTCAAGACATCAACCATCGTGCCAGTGCCCAAACAGTCAGCCACAGGGAGCCTCAACGGTTTCCGCCCAGTGGCACTCACCCCTGTCATTGCTAAGTGCTTTGAGCGGCTGATCTTGGCTCACCTCAAAGCCAGCCTCCCCCCCACACTGGACCCCCATCAGTTTGCCTACCGGGCCAACAGGTCTACAGAGGACGCCATATCGGCGGCCCTACACTCTGCCCTGACCCACCTGGACAACAACAACTCCTACATCAGGTTGCTGTTCATTGATTTCAGCTCCGCTTTCAACACTGTCATCCCCGCCAGCTTGATCACCAAACTCAGCGGGCTTGGCATCTCCACCTCCCTCTGCAACTGGACACTGGATTTCCTCACCAACAGACCACAGTCTGTTAGGGTCAACAACCTCACCTCCACCACTATAACACTGAACACCGGCGTGCCACAGGGCTGTGTGCTCAGCCCTCTCCTCTACTCCCTCGTCACCCACGACTGCATCCCTAAGTACGGATCCAACGCCATCATTAAGTTTGCTGACGACACCACGGTGGTAGGACTGATCAGTGACAACGATGAGTCAACCTACCGAGAGGAGGTCCAGCACCTGACAACCTGGTGTGCCAATAATAACCTCGTCCTCAACTCCAAGAAGACGAAGGAACTTATTGTCGACTTCAGGAAGGTCAGAGGGGGCAGACATACCCCCATCCACATAAACGGGACTGAGGTGGAGCGCGTCTCCAGCTACAAATTCCTCGGGGTACACATCTCGGAGGATTTGTCCTGGTCCCTCAAAACCTCCAAGCTGATCAAAAAGGCACAGCAGCGCCTTTACTTCCTGAGGAGGCTCAAGAAAGCCCACCTGTCCCCCCAGATCCTGACCAACTTCTACAGGTGTACCATCGAGAGCATCCTGACCGCCTGCTTCACGGTATGGTACAGCAGCTGCACTGTTGCGGACAGGAAGGCACTACAACGGGTGGTGAAAACCGCGCAGTACATCATCGGTGCCCCGCTCCCTGCCATGGATGCCCTCCACCGAAAACGGTGTCTGAAACGAGCTGGGAAGATCATTAAAGACCCCTCCCACACCAACCATGGACTGTTTGCCTTCCTCCCATCAGGGAGGCGGTACAGGAGCCTCAGGTCTCGTACCAGTAGGATGAGGAACAGCTTCTACAATCATACCGTCGCATTGCTGAACTCGGAGTCCCGCCGATAGATTCCTCCGGTCCCTCCGCCCCAATTGTTTAATTATTCTGTATTTTTTATTATTCTGTATCCTCTTTTTTTTTAAAATTTCTATATTGCACTACTACGGACTGACGCAAAACTGCATTTCGTTGTACCCATACTCAGTATTTGTGCAATGACATTAAAGTTGAATTGAATTGATTGAATTGAATTGAATCACAATATATAGCATTTAAGTGCAATTGTTCAGTTGTGGGGAGAGACCTGTATATTGAAGATGCATTTTGCCACTAATATGTCAATTTACCTTCAATGTAGAAGAGCTTATTTAAAACTTCTTACGTAGACCATTTAAAGTATTTTCTTTCTATGTTCCTTTGGACCTAGGTCACTAGCAGGGCTGCCAACTCTCAGGCAGAGAGAGAGGGGGGAGGAATAGAGAGAAAGGCAGATGGGGCAGAGACAGAGAAAGAGAGACAGACAGAGAGAGAGAGATAGAGAGAGAGAGGGAGGGAGAGAGGGAGGGAGAGAGAGAGAGTGAGAGAGGGAGAGAGAAGGGCACACAGAGACAGGGAGAGAGGGAGTCCCGCTGGGGTGGCTCAGCGGGACGGGCAGCGGCTCTGGGGAGAGGGTTGCATTTCTGGTCGAGACCCTTCTGCAGACAATCACAAGTACTCTTACCGGCGAGAGTTCAGTTCAGTCTGAAGAAGGGTCTTCTCTCCAGAGTCGCCGCGCTGCCTGTCCTGCTGAGTTACTCCAGCTTTTATCTATCCTCAATTTCCGAGTTAAATACCATTTCTCACGGGGGGATTTTTGCTTCTACCCTCCCCCCACCCCACCCATTTCCCAACCTCAGCCTCACGGACAGCGTGTGGGCAGACCGGTAAAATGGCGTCGACAACCACACATTTGATACTACGTCTTTTTCGCTGAGTGGCGCATCTTTGACAACAGAGGGGAGGAAGCAGTTCAGGAATCTGGTGGTGCGAGCTTTAAGCCTTCTGTATCTTCTGCCCGACGGGTGCAGGAAGTATAAGGAATGAGCGGGGTGAGACATGTATTTGCACATGTCGCCTCCGTATCCCAGGCATCGTGAAGTGCAAATGCAGTCAACAGTGCTGAGTCAACATCGTGATATGGACCCGGCTTCATCCAGAACTATCTGCAATGTATTGTTTAAAGGGAAGAGATGTCCCCACAACAAGCTATGATACACTCAACAGTAAGCTTTCAATGCTAATATGTAGCAGAATGTTTGAGTCATTAGAGGCAGGTCAGAGTTTCTCAGTTTTCTCAGTAAAGGTGTTGGTCTGGATATCGGAGATAGATATTAATGAGATATTAACTCCGAGGAACTTGAAATCCTCAACCACTTCCACTTCAGCACCATGGATGGTGACCGGTGATCCGCCGCATTTTCCTGAAATCGATAACTAGCTCCTTCGGCTTGTTGACACTGACGTTGAGATTGTTTTTATCTGGAAACTTGTGGGAGCAGTTACAGCCGAATTTGGCCGCGGGGTCGTGAGTGTAGAGGGTGTAGTCGGGGACGGAGCAGACATCTTTATGTGGCACCGTTGTAGAGAATTATTGTGGAAGGGGTGTTATCACTAATTCACACTGATTAAAGTATGTTCATCAGAAAGTCGAGTATCCACTCGCAAGCTGGGGTGCTGATCGCAAGGTTCAGAAGTTTATCAACGGGTTTGGATGGGGGCATTGATGAAGGCAAGTACTTCAGCGGAGAAATGGGAATCGAACGTTCGACTGCCTGCTGCCCGGCTGTTCCCGGGAAGGGTTTATTACAAGGACGATTACGTCTGATGCGGACATGCTGTTGCAATATGCAGTCTACGGTGGATCAATGGTGGTTGGGAAACAGCTCACGCTGCCTGCGTACACCGCTGCTAACTAATCCGCACAGCTCCTTAGCGCGCACCCAGGTTTGAATGTGTGCCCGTTGTTTTCGAACAAATAAGCAAAGCGTGCATAAAATTGACCCTCGCCTCCAAATTAGCATCGCGTGTCCCTTACATGTAACGACGGTTTCCTCTTTTCCACAGTGAACTTGCTGGCGATTGTGATCCTGTCCCGCAGAAATTGTGGTCTCTCCAAATGCACCACTCGTTACCTGGTGGCCATGGCGACTGTGGACCTCTCGGTGATTGTCTGCGAAGCGATATTACATCGGATTGCCGATCTCTACTGGTTGAACACATTCCTCTACCACAATACTGTGTGCAGGTCCATCATGTTCCTCGCTCCCGCGGCCGTTGCCTGTTCTGTTTGGCTCACGGTCGCTTTCACATTTGATCGCTTTGTGGCCATTTCCACTCAGAATCTGAGAACCAGATACTGCACCGAGAGAACCGCGCTGGTGGTTATAGTCACCCTAACTGCGTTCTTCTGTTTACAGAACGTCCCCTGGCCGTTTGCGTACATTTATTATTCCAGGGATCAGCAGGGTATTCTGTGGGGTTGCCGAATACGGTATCAGTTTTATATCCTGCCCTCGTGGATAGCATTTTCCTGGACTCAACAGCTGCTAGTCCCAGTCATTCCATTTTGTTTGATTTTGCTGATGAACGTGCTCACAGTCAGGCGCATTTTAGTGGCCAGTCGTGTCCGCAGAAAACTCCGCGATCTCAGTAGTGAGGACCCCGAGATCGCAAACCGCAGACGGTCCGTCATTTTACTCCTTGCAATCTCCAGCAGCTTTATGCTGCTCTGGGGCACAAATGTAGTATATTTCGTTTACTATCGAGTTACGAATGCATTTATGTACAGGGGGTTGAAGAACCCATTTGCAACATTTGAACAAACTGGAATTCTGCTACAACGGTTGAACACCTGCACAAACACGCTCATTTACACCGTGACCCAGAGGAGGTTCAGAGAGCATCTGCTCCAGGTACTCATGTACCCCTTCACCCTAACTGTAAGCTTAATAAAATCGAGAAAACCTGGTGTAAAATAACATTACAAATCCCTTTGTGAGTGAGTGCAAAAACTACGTAATTAAGGAGTTTTCTCTGAAATCTTTCCGCATCAATTTTCCAAAAAATAGCTTAGAAACACAATCTGTACGCGACCCCTGCACTGGAATGCACATTTGGCCATTTATTTAACATGCGACACGGGAGCGTTGTTCAAAGTGCCCAGTGGGGAGGGTGGCCATGTGGAACCGAGTGCTCTGTTGTACTGGAGCAGACCTCCAATGATTCCGGAATTGAGCCTCGCCGTTAACTGTTTCCACATTCCTTTGAATCCAGCAGCAACGTCCCCAGCACGCAATGAAAACAGACATAGAGTTATGGTCCTAAACATTGCATGCTCCATTACTCTACAATTCTTTGAGACGTTCCATAGTTACGTGTGTAAATGCCCAGTGCACCAATGTGTTTAATAAAATTCTTGCTGCAACATTTACGTTAATGGGAGTTCCATTTTATATTTGTTTCTCGCACTGAATGTAATGCCTCATTGCTTCTTACAGAGGTTTTTGGTTTCCATTACAATTCTTAATTCTGCACCAGATGCAGCCAAAGGTAGAGTGGGTGCCGTTCAAACAAGTTGGCATTACTAACTATTGGAGTTCAAGAAGGAACTGCAGATGCAGGAAGATCGAAGGTACACAAAAATGCTGGAGAAACTCAGCGGGTGCAGCAGCATTTATGGAGCGAAGGAAACGTTTCGGGCCGAAACCCTTCTTCAGACTGAAGGAATGGAAGCAGAGTGTCACAAGCGAGAGTCCAGCAGAGGGCGGAAAAGTGAGTAAGTTCGCCTGTGTGGTAAGCCAGAGATTCTGAATCGTTTTGCATTAATGCCCAACTCCAACTAGCTTGTCCTTTTATAATGTTATATGTTTCTATAAGATCCCCCCATCATCTTTCTAAACTCCAGTGAATACAAGCCTAGTCTTTTCAATCTTTCCTCATATGACAGTCCCGCCATCTCAGGGATCAATCTCGTGAACCTACGCTGAGCTGCCTCATCACAAGGATATCCTTCCTCAATTTAGGACACCAAAGCTATGCACAATACTCCAGATGTGGTCTTACCAGCGGTCTATACAACTGCAGAAGAACCTCTTTACTGCGATACTGAAATCCTCTTGTTATGAAGGCCAACATTCCATTAGCTCTCTTCACTGCCTGCTGTACCTGCACGCCAACGTTCAATGACTGGTGTACAAGGACACCCAGGTCTCGCTGCACCTCCCCCTTACTAAACCCTAACCTCATTGAGATAATAATCTGCCACCTTGCTTTTGCCGGCAAAGTGGATAACCTCACATTTAGTTATATTATACTACATCTGCCACGCAACTGCCCACTCACTCAACCTGTCCAGGTCACCCTGCAACCTCCTAACATCCTCTTCACAGTTCACACTGCCACCCAGATTTGTTTCATCTGCAAACTTGCTAGTGTTGCTCCTCATTCCCACTTCCAAATCATTAATATATATGGTGAAAAGTTGCGGCCCCAACACCGAGCCTTGCGGGACCCTCCAGTCCTCAGGAACTACTCCAGAATCCAAAGAGTTTTGATAAATTATCACTAATGCATCCACTGTTTCTGGGGATGCATCCTTAAGCACTCTGGGATGCAGCCTATCTGGCCCTGGGGATTTATCGGCTTTTAATCCATTCAATTTACCTAACAGCACTTCCCGACTAACATGCATTTCCCTCCGCTCCTCCATCTTATTTGGCCCCCGGTCCCCCGGTAAATTATTTATGTCTTCCTTATCCCACTTCTTTAAAAGGGAGTGAGCGAGAAAACGGGGAATTACAGACCAGTTAGTCTAATATCGGTAGTGCGGAAACTGCTAGAGTCAGTTATTAAAGATGGGATAGCAGCACATTTGGAAAGTGGTGAAATCACTGGACAAAGTCAGCATGGATTTATGAAAGGTAAATCATGTCTGACGAAGCTTATAGAATTTTTCGAGGATGAAACTAGTAGAGTGGATAAGGGAGAAGCAGTGCATGTGTTATATCTGGACTTTCAGAAGGCTTTCGACAAGGTCCCACATAAGAGATTAGTATGCAAATTTAAAGCACACGGTATTGGGGGTTCAGTATTGATGTGGATAGAGAACTAGCTGGCAGTCATTAAGCTAAGTGTAGGAGTAAACGGGTCCTTTTCAGAATGGTGGGCAGTGACTAGTGGGGTACCGCAAGGCTCAGTGCTGGGACCCCAGCTATTTACAGTACATATTAATGATTTGGTCGAGGGAATTGAATGCAACATCTCCAACTTTGCGTATGACACGAAGCTGGGGGGCAGTGTTCGCTGTGAGGAGGATGCTAGGAGGCTGCAAGGTGACTTGGATAGGTTGGGTGAGTGGGAAAATGCATGGCAGATGCAGTATAATGTGGATAAATGTGATATAAATGTCAGGACTTTCATATGAAGAAAGACTGTATAGACTCGGCTTGTACTCGCTAGAATTTAGAAGATTGAGGGGGGACCTTATAGAAACGTACAAAATTCTTAAGGGGTTGGACAGGCTAGATGCAGGAAAATTATTCCCGATGTTGGGGAAGTCCAGAACAAGGGGTCACAGTTTAAGGATAAGGGGGAAATCGTTTAGGACCGAGATGAGAAAAACATTTTTCACACAGAGAGTGGTGAATCTGTGGAATTCTCTGCCATAGAAGGTAGTTCAGGCCAGTTAATTGGCTATATTTAAGAGGGAGTTAGATGTGGCTAAAGGGATCAGGGGGTATGGAGAGAAGGCAGGTACAGGACACTGAGTTGGATGATCAGCCATGATCATGTTGAATGGCGGTGCAGGCTCGAAGGGCCAAATGGCCTACTCCTGCACCTATTTTCTATGTTTCACCGGAATGGATAATTTTCTGGGCCTCGATGCTTAATCTCAAATGGAGACGGAGCCGAGATTACATCCAGAGCCATTTTTCAATCTTCGCAAGAATCTTCCCACATCCACATTTCATTTATCTCCTTGGAATTTTCAGAGCGATTTGGTCTGTTCCCTATTTTGTGCCGCTCGTAAATAAACAATTTAACGAGTCAGGCCTGTTTTAGCGGTGTGAACATTGGCTTCTCTAACCTCAGGTAACCCTTGCTCTCTCTCTCTCTCTCTCTCTCTCTCATAGCTCGATATAGCAGCATATCTCTGCTCTTGCTAGCCTCGTATCTCTCTCTATCTCGCTCCGCTCTCTCCTCTCTCTTTCTCTCTCTCTCTCTCTCTCTCTCCATCCCCCTCCCCCTTCCCAGTTCTCCCACTTATCCCACTGACTTCGCCTACATTCTTTCTTTGTCCAACCCCCTCCCCTGACATTAGTCTGAAAGGTCTCGACCCGAAACGTCGCCAATTCCTTCTCTCCAGAGATGCTGCCTCATCCGCTGAGTTTCTCCAGCATTTTGTGTCTACCTTCGATTTTACCGGCATCTGCAGTTCTTTCTTAAACATCCCTGGAAGATAAGATTCAAGATTCAAGAGAGTTTATTGTCATGTGTCCCAGATAGGACAATGACATTCTTGCTTTGCTTCAGCACCACAGAACATAGTAGGCATGAATACAGAACAGATCAGTGTGTCCATATACCATTATATAAATATATACACACATGAATAAATAAAACTAAACTGATCAAGTGCAAGTAACAGATAATGGGTTATTAATGTTCAGAGTTTTGTCCGAGCCAGGTTTAATAGCCTGATGGCTGTGGGGAAGTAGCTATTCCTGAACCTGGACGTTGCAGTCTTCAGGCTCCTGTACCTTCCACCTGAAGGTAGCAGGGAGATGAGTGTGTGGCCAGGATGGTGTGGGTCTTTGATGATACTGCCAGCCTTTTTGAGGCAGCGACTGTGATAAATCCCCTCGATGGGAGAGAGGTCAGAGCCGATGATGGACTGGGCAGTGTTTACTACTTTTTGTAGTCTTTTCCGCTCCTGGGCGCTCAAGTTGCCGAACCAAGCCACGGTGCAACCGGTCAGCATGCTCTCTACTGTGCTCCTGTAGAAGTTAGAGAGAGTCCTCCTTGTACAATAATATATAAGTAAATAGACAATAGGTGCAGGAGGAGGCCATTCGGCCACTCGAGCCAGCACCACCATTCAATGTGATCATGTCTGATCATCTACAATCAGTACCACATTCCTGCTTCTCCCCATGTCCCTTGACTCTGCTATCTTTAAGAGCTCTGTCTAGCTCTCTCTTGAAAGCATCCAGAGAACCGGCCTCCACCGCCCTCTGAGGCAGAGAATTCCACAGACTTACAACTTACTGTGTGAAAAAGTGTTTTTCTCATCTCCATTCTAAATGGCTTACCTCTTATTCTTAAACTGTGGCCCCTGGTTCTGGACTCCCCCAACATCGGGAACATGTTTCCTGCCTCTAGCGTGTTTGTGGCTGCGGGAGTCAATACTTTACAAACTGCCTTAAGAAATCTTATGAATAAATGTATTTGCTGGATTAATGACTCTGAAAATGAAATCATCTTGGCCTTATTAACCAAGGTTTAGCACCACACGCTACCAATCCCAGCTGTGGAGACATTGGTATAGTTGGCTTGTTGCACCACACTGATTTAATTCTTGATCATAATCTGAAACCATGTATTGTGCTTCTGTATGTAATTTATTGTGCTTTTGGATGCAATTTATTCCCAAGGTTTTCTCTGTCAATTTGGGATGCAGGGATTTGTTGCTACATCTATGACCAGGCTATTAAAGAATATGGGGGTGAGGGGCCGTTCCCTCCAACAAGCAATCAAATAATGATCAAATTCTGCAGCAAAAAGAAGCACTTGGATTTGGATCAAAAGGAGAGACAATAATTGGGCGCACGATGAAGACAGGAGGGTACGGGATTGAGGGGGGTGTAACTGGGACGCCAGGTATCATCGTTGAGCCCTCTGGAGATGTTGTGGGTTTATCAATGAAATGTCAAGAGTATAAGAGCAGGGAGGTTCCACTGCAGTTGTACAGGGTCTTGGTGAGACCACACCTGGATTATTGCGTACAGTTTTGGTCTCCTAATCTGAGGAAAGACATTCTTGCCATAGAGGGAGTACAGAGAAGGTTCACCAGACTGATTCCTGGGATGTCAGGACATTCATATGAAGAAAGACTGGATAGACTCGGCTTGTACTCGCTAGAATTTAGAAGTTTGAGGGGGGATCTTATAGAAACTTACAAAATTCTTAAGGGGTTGGACAGGCTAGATACAGGAAGATTGTTCCCGATGTTGGGGAAGTCCAGGACAAGGGGTCACAGTTTAAGGATAAGGGGGAAGTCTTTTAGGACCGAGATGAGATTTTTTTTTCCACACAGAGAGTGGTGAATCTGTGGAATTCTCAGCCACAGAAGATAGTTGAGGCCAGTTCATTATCTATATTTAAGAGGGAGTTAGATGTGGCCCTTGTGGCTAAAGGGATCAGGGGGTATGGAGAGAAGGCAGGTACAGGATACTGAGTTGGATGATCAGCCATGATCATATTGAATGGCGAATGGTGCAGGCTCGAAGGGCCGAATGGCCTCTACTTCTGAACCTATTGTCTATTTTTCTATAATAGGCAGTCATGTTGACTGATTGCTCCCCTGGGCCAGGAAGTTGAAAACCACCTCCAGGTTAGAAGCTGGAATTAGTTTGAGGTTAACTGGGCAGTGAGCTGATGGGCAAGTTTGCAGACAGCACCAAGATAATGTACTAGAGTTGAGGCTGTCAGTAGCATTTGCCTGCAACAGATGTATCTTGATGTATTGGGGACAGGGCTTCAGATTTCACTCTGACGAGCTGCAAGAATGCTGAACATGCACCTTGTGGGGAAAAGAATAGAACCTGCAGAAAAAACATCTAGAAAAAGAGAAAGATCTGACTTATTCTTACACGAAGATCTCTCAGTATTCAAGAACAACAAAGTGACAAAGTGAATAGGTCGCAGTCGGCGGAAAGTGCCCTCTTTAGGGAATGCTTATCGAATCACAGGCAATTTGTTTTAGCACGAGAACTAACGCGGACTTGTTGCTTACCGTGTGTCCTTGGCCACAGAGGGGAGCCTCCCCTGGGCATCAGTAGGGACCAAAGAAACTGTCGACAAGATCCAAACTCACAGATCAGGCCGCAGAAACTCACAGCGAAATTCACTGGCAGCCTCGTGAAAATCACATCCAACGGCAATGAAACCAAACTTGCTTCAGATCAACAGGACACTCCTGCTGCTCTCTGTATAACATGTAGATGCTAACTACAGATACAACTCACACAAGAAGAAAGGGGGCGGGAGGTGTTTCCAGCTCCGATTGTGCCTGCTCTCTGTCTCTTGCTTGCAACGACTGCTCAGATCAGGATATGAAGCCAATCTGTGAGGGGGGGAAACAGCTTGCGAGGCGCGCACTAATTCCCAAACTCAGAATCACAGGATGGAGACATGTGAACAGTCAGGAAACCAGTGGGGTCTCAGAGAAGAATAACTGCCGGCTGCAGGCTCTGAGATAACAACACGTTGTTTACCCACTCCACCGGCTTCACTCATCAATCAGGACCTTGCCTTAAACAGGGAGAAGCTGGCTCCCATGTAGAAGGGGCAGATCCCCAGTGAACTGGATGCAGTTGGCAGCATCGCAGACGGAAATTAACCCTCTCTCTGTCCACAAACACCGACTAAGGTCACAGTTTAAGGATAAGGGGGAAATCTTTTAGGACCGAGATGAGGAAAACATTTTTCACACAGAGAGTGGTGAATCTGTGGAATTCTCTGCAACAGAAGGTAGTTGAGGCCAGTTCATTGGTTATATTTAAGAGGGAGTTAGATGTGGCCCTTGTGGCTAAAGGGATCAGGGGGTATGGAGAGAAGGCAGGTACAGGATACTGAGTTCAATGATCAGCCATGATCATATTGAATGGCGGTGCATGCTTGAAGAGCCGAATGGCCTCTACTCCTGCACCTATTTTCTATGTTTCTATGACTTAGAATTTTGGGACAGGAAAAAACCAGATGGAGAGTGGCTGTAGGAAGCAGCTCAGGAAGAAGAGCAGGATCTCAGAACCCAAAAGAACAGACACTCTCTTTAAACTGGTTTTATTTTCCTTCCTCAGTTTGGACTCTTGCACTTTTCTGTCCCATGCTATACTCAACAGGCAATAAAACTCCACACAGGCTGTGGTATACTTAACCCCAGGGTCTTGTTCAGATTATCGGATGCTGAAAGCCTTCAACACTGCTCAGATTGTAGGATCTGCAGGCCCCAACAGTGGAATCCGTCTGCAAGATCACCAAGTCATGACAGCTCTGTGACTGCGGGATTCCCCCTACAGCATTTCTCAGACTGCTGCATTAACTCCATGAGATGTCCTTGGTGAGTGGGATTAGGAAGAGAATCGCAACACACTTTGTTCACACATCACAAGCAAGATGTTGACTTGGGAGGGTTTAGGACCATTCAAGGACAGAGAAGAGGATTTAATGCCAGAAGCCAGAGGAAGAGAGTTTAAATGTGTACTTTGTATCAGTGGGCATCAGTGGCAAGAACATGAAGGTTGTGACATCATGTTGCCCAGCAAGTTGATATCAGGGGGAGGAAGTGTTGGGTCCTTTAATGGATGTTAAGGTGGATCAGTCTCCAGATCTATCCCAAGTTATTAAGAGAGGCAAGAGGGGAGATTGTTTGGTCCTTGGCAGGGATCTATAAACTCCCTTCCCTTCACACTCTCCTAAGCTGCAGTGAATATGTTTAATGTCCAACCTTTCCTCAAAACAACCCACTCGTTCCCAGAGCAAATCTGGCAGCTAGTTTTATTCTTCCTTAAATATTATCTAAATGGTGGCCGATTAGGGAAAGGGGAGATCCAACGAGAACTGGGTGGCATGGTACACCAGTTATTGAAAGTAGGCATGCAGGTGCAGCAGGCAGTGAAGAAAGCGAATGGTATGTTGGCATTCATAGCAAAAGGATTTGAGTATAGGAGCAGGGAGGTTCTACTGCCGTTGTACAGGGTCTTGGTGAGACCACACCTGGAGTATTGCGTACAGTTTTGGTCTCCTAATCTGAGGAAAGACATTCTTGCCGTAGAGGGAGTACAGAGAAGGTTCACCAGACTGATTCCTGGGATGGCAGGACTTTCATATGAAGAAAGACTGGATAGACTCGGCTTGTACTCGCTAGAATTTAGAGGATTGAGGGGGGGATCTTATAGAAACTTACAAAATTCTTAAGGGGTTGGACAGGCTAGATGCAGGAAGATTGTTCCTGATGTTGGGGAAGTCCAGGACAAGGGGTCACAGTTTAAGGATAAGGGGGAAATCTTTTAGGACCGAGATGAGGAAAACATTTTTCACACAGAGAGTGGTGAATCTGTGGAATTCTCTGCCACAGAAGGTAGTTGAGGCCACAGTTCATTGGCTATATTTAAGAGGGAGTTAGATGTGGCCCTTGTGGCTAAAGGGATCAGGGGGTATGGAGAGAAGGCAGGTACAGGATACTGAGTTGGATGATCAGCCAGGATCATATTGAATGGCGGTGCAGGTTCGAACGGCCGAATGGCCTACTCCTGCACCTATTTTCTATATTTCTATGTTACTATATGCAGGATTGTAGGTGGGCAATGTCCTACATAACAGAATCACAAACTCCCTACTTTTGTATTCAATTCAAAAATTAATGTTTCTATTATAGAAACATAGAAAATAGGTGCAGGAGGAGGACATTTAAAAAGACTGGTCTGCCCCAACAGCTGCTGACAACCTTCTACCGCTGCACCACAGAGAGCATATTAACGTATGGCATCTCTGTGTGGTATCTCAGCTGCACGGAGGCGGAGAGGAGAGCTCTTCAACACGTCGTCCACAGAGCGCAGAGGATCATTGGGACACAGCTACCAGCCTTGGAGGGCATCTACCACACACGGTGCCTCAGGAAGGCCGTCAGCATTCACAACGACTCATCACACCCCTGTAATGGACTGTTCGAACTACTTCCCTCCGGCATTCGTTACAAGGCCTTCTACGCTCGCACCTCCAGACTCAGGAACAGCTTCATTCCCAGAGCTATAGCGGCTCTGAACCGGCCCTGCTGAGTGCCCCCCACCCCCCCTGGACTGTCCCCCTCAGATGGTCACGTCACACAGACACATCTGCACTTTAGTCTGTTTGAACTGTTTTTACTAGTTTACTGTTCTTCTACAAACCATGCTCTCGGGGTATCTAAATCTAAATTTTATTAGTTATTTAAGTTATGACATCGGATGGAAGCTGCATACCCAATCTCGTTGCGCTTATGTGCAATGACAATAAAATATATTATTATTATTAGGCCCTTCGAGCCTGCACCGCCATTCAATATGATCATGGCTGATCATCCAACTCAGTATCCTGCACCTGCCTTCTCTCCATACCCCCTGATCCCTTTAGCCACAAGGGCCACACCTAACTCCCTCTTAAATATAGCCAATGAACTGGCCTCAACTACCTTCTGTGGCAGAGAATTCCACAGATTCACCACTCTCTGTGTGAAAAATGTTTTTCTCATCTCAGTCCTAAAAGATTTCCCCCTTATCCTTAAACTGTGACCCCTTGTTCTGGACTTCCCCAACATCGGGAACAATCTTCCTGCATCTAGCCTGTCCAACCCCTTAAGAATTTTGTAAGTTTCTATAAGATCCCCCCTCAATCTTCTAAATTCTAGCGAGTACAAGCCGAGTCTATCCAGTCTTTCTTCATATGAAAGTCCTGACATCCCAGAATCAGTCTGGTGAACCTTCTCTGTACTCCCTTTATGGCACGAATGTCCTTCCTCAGATTAGGAGACCAAAACTGTACGCAATACTCCAGGTGTGGTCTCACCAAGACCCTGTACAACTGCAGTAGAACCTCCCTGCTCTTATACTCTTGACGTTTCATTGATAAACCCACAACATCTCCAGAAGGCTCAACGGTGATGCCTGGCGTCCCAGTTACACCCCCCTCAATCCCGTACCCTCCTGTCTTCATCGTGCGCCCAATTATTGTCTCTCCTTTTGATCCAAATCCAAGTGCTTCTTTTTGCTGCAGAATTTGATAATGATTTGATTGCTTGTTGGAGGGAGCGACCCCTCACCCCCGTTTTCTTTAATAGCCTGGTCATAGATGTAGCAACAAATCCCTGCATCCCACTTTGACAGAGAAAATCTTGGGAATAAATTGCATCCAAAAGCACAATAATTTACATACAGAAGCACAATACATGGTTTCAGATTATGATCAAGAATTAAATCAGTGTGGTGCAACAAGCCAACTATACCAATGTCTCCACAGCTGGGATTGGTAGCGTGTGGTGCTAAACCTTGGTTAATAAGGCCAAGATGATTTCATTTTCAGTCATTACTCCAGCAAATACATTTATTCATCAGATTTCTTAAGGCAGTTTGTAAAGTATTGACTCCCGCAGCCACACACACGCTAGAGGCAGGACACATGTTCCTGATGTTGGGGGAGTCCAGAACCAGGGGCCACAGTTTAAGAATAACAGGTAAGCCATTTAGAACTGAGATGAGAAAAAAACTTTTTCACACAGAAAGTTGTGAGTCTGTGGAATTCTCTGCCTCACAAGATTTCCCCCTTATCCTTAAACTGTGACCCCTTGTTCTGGACTTCCGCAACATCGGGAATAATCTTCCTGCATCTAGCCTGTCCCTTAAGAATTTTGTAAGTTTCTATAAGATCCCCCCTCAATCTTCTAAATTCTAGCGAGTACAAGCCGAGTCTATCCAGTCTTTCTTCATATGAAAGTTCTGACATTTATATCACATTTATCCACATTATACTGCATCTGCCATGCATTTGCCCACTCACCCAACCTATCCAAGTCACCGTGCAACCACCTAGCATCCTCCTCACAGCGAACACTGCCCCCCAGCTTCGTGTCATCCGCAAAGTTGGAGATGTTGCATTCAATTCCCTCGACCAAATCATGAATATATATTGTAAATAGCTGCGGTCCCAGCACTGAGCCTTGCGGTACACCACTAGTCACTGCCTGCCATTGTGAAAAGGACCCGTTTACTCCTACACTTAGCTTAATGACTGCCAGCCAGTTCTCTATCCACATCAATACTGAAGCCCCAATACCGCGTGCTTTAAATTTGCATACTAATCTCTTATATGGGACCTTGTCGAACGCCTTCTGAAAGTCCAGATATAACACATCCACTGTTTCTCCCTTATCCACTCTACTAGTTACATCCTCGAAACATTCTATAAGATTCGTCAGACATGATTTACCTTTCATAAATCTATGTTGACAGTCCAATGATTTCACCACTTTCCAAATGTGCTGCTATCCCATCTTTAATAACTGATTCTAGCAGTTTCCCCACTACCGATGTGAGACTAACTGGTCTGTAATTCCTCGTTTTCTCTCTCCCTCCCTTTTTAAAAAGTGGGGTTACATTAGCAACCCTCCAATCCCCAGGAGCTACTCCAGAATCTAAAGAGTTTTGATAAATTATCACTAATGCATCCACTATTTCTGGGGCTACTTCCTTAAGCACTCTGGGATGCAGCCTATCTGGCCCTGGGGATTTATCGGCCTTTAATCCATTCAATTTACCTAACACAACTTCCCGACTAACATGCATTTCCCTCCGCTCCTCCATCTTATTTGGCCCCCGGTCCCTTGGTAAATTATTTATGTCTTCCTTATCCCACTTTTCAAGAAGGAATGAGAGAGAAAACGGGGAATTACAGACCAGTTAGCCTGACTTCGGTGGTGGATACGATGCTGGAGTCAATTATTAAAGAGGTAATAATGGGGCATTTGGATAACAAAAGGATTAGTCCAAGTCTACATGGATTTATGAAAGGGAAATCATGCTTGACTAATCTTTGGGTATTTTTTGACGGTGTTACAAGTAAAATGGTTGGAGGGGATCCAGTGGATGTAAATTATCTAGACTTTCAGAAAGCCTTTGATAAGGTGCCGCACGGGAGACTGGTGACTAAAATTAGAGCACATGGTATTGGGGGTCGGGTGTTGACATGGATAGAAAATTGGTTGGCAGAAATGAAGATAAGAGTAGGAGTGAACGGGTCCTTTTCAGAATGGCAGGCAGTGGCTAGTGGAGTGCCGCAAGGCTCGGTGTTCGGGCCACAACTTTTCACCATATATATTAATGATTTGGAAGTGGGAATGAGGAGCAACACTAGCAAATTTGCGGATGAAACAAATCTGGGTGGCAGTGTGAACTGTGAAGAGGATGTTAGGAGGTTGCAGGGTGACCTGGACAGGTTGAGTGAGTGGGCAGATGCGTGGCAGATGTAGTATAATATAACTAAATGTGAGGTTATCCACTTTGCCGGCAAAAGCAAGGTGGCAGATTATTATCTCAATGAGGTTAGGGTTTAGTAAGGGGGAGGTGCAGCGACCCCTGGGTGTCCTTGTACACCGGTCACTGAACGTTGGCGTGCAGGTACAGCAGGCAGTGAAGAGAGCTAATGGAATGCTGGCCTTCATAACGAGAGGATTTCAGTATCGCAGTAAAGAGGTTCTTCTGCAGTTATATATACCGCTGGTAAGACCACATCTGGAGTATTGTGCATAGTTTTGGTGTCCTAAATTGAGGAAGGATATCCTTGTGAATGAGGCATTTCAGCGTAGGTTCACGAGATCGATCCCTTTGATGGCGGGACTGTCATATGAGGAAAGATTGAAAAGACTGGGCTTATATTCACTGGAGTTTAGAAAGATGAGGGGGATCTTATAGAAACATATAACATTATAAAAGGACAAGCTAGTTGGAGTTGGGCATTAATGCAAAACGATTGAGAATCTCTGGCTTACCACACAGGCGAACTTACTCACTTTTCCGCCCTCTGCTGGACTCTCGCTTGTGACACTCTGCTTCCGTTAAAACATATAGTTAGTAATGCCAAAGGTACACAAAAATGCTGGAGAAACTCAGCGGGTGCAGCAGCATCTATGTTTCCTTCGCTCCATAGATGCTGCTGCACCCGCTGAGTTTCTCCAGCATTTTTGTGTACCTTCGATCTTCCAGCATCTGCAGTTCATTCTTGAACACGGATAGTTAGTAATGCCAACTTGTTTGAACGGCACCCACTCTACCTTTGGCTGCATCTGGTGCAGAATTAAGAATTGCAATGGAAACCAAAAACCTCTGTAAGAAGCAATGAGGCATTACATTCAGTGCGAGAAACAAATATAAAATGGAGCTCTCATTAACGTAAATGTTGCAGCAAGAATTTTATTAAACACATTGGTGCACTGGGCATTTACACACGTAACCATGGAACGTCTCAAAGAATTGTAGAGTAATAGAGCATGCAATGTTTAGGACCATAACTCTATGTCTGTTTTCATTGCGTGCTGGAGACGTTGCTGCTGGATTCAAAGGAATGTGGAAACAGTTAACGGCGAGGCTCAATTCCGGAATCATTGGAGGTCTGCTCCAGTACAACAGAGCACTCGGTTCCACATGGCCACCCTCCCCACTGGGCACTTTGAACAACGCTCCCGTGTCGCATGTTAAATAAATGGCCCAATGTGCATTCCAGTGCAGGGGTCGCGTTCAGATTGTATTTCTAAGCTATTTTTTGGAAAATTGATGCAGTAAGATTTCAGAGAAAACTCCTTCATTACCTAGTTTTTGCACTCACTCACAAAGGGATTTGTAATGTTATTTTACACCAGGTTTTCTCGATTTTATTAAGCTTACAGTTAGGGTGAAGGGGTACATGAGTACCTGGAGCAGATGCTCTCTGAACCTCCTCTGGGTCACGGTGTAAATGAGCGTGTTTGTGCCGGTGTTCAACAGTTGTAGCAGAATTCCAGTTTGTTCAAATGTTGCAAATGTGTTCTTCAACCCCCTGTACATAAATGCGTTCGTAATTCGATAGTAAACGAAATATGCCACATTTGTGCCCCAGAGCAGCATAAAGCTGCTGGAGATTGCAAGGAGTAAAATGACCGACCGTCTGCGGTTTGCGATCTCGGGGTCCTCACTACTGAGATCGCGGAGTTTTCTGCGGACACGACTGGCCAATAAAATGCGTCTGACTGTGAGCACGTTCATCAGCAAAATCAAACAAAATGGAATGACTGGGACTAGCAGCTGTTGAGTCCAGGAAAATGCTATCCACGAGGGCAGGGTATAAAACTGATACCGTATTTGGCAACCCCACAATATACCCTGCTGATCCCTGAAATAATAAATGTACGCAAAAGGCCAGGGGACGTTCTGTAAACAGAAGAACGCCGTTAGGGTCACTATAACCACCAGCGCGGTTCTCTCGGTGCAGTATCTGGTTCTCAGATTCTGAGTGGAAATGGCCACAAAGCGATCAAATGTGAAAGCGACCGTGAGCCAAACAGAACAGGCAACGGCCGCGGGAGCGAGGAACATAATGGACCTGCACACAGTATTGTGGTAGAGGAATGAGTACATCCAGTAGAGATCGGCAATCCGATGTAATATCACTTCGCAGACAATCACCGAGAGGTCCACAGTCGCCATGGCCACCAGGTACCGAGTGGTGCATTTGGAGAGACCACAATTTCTGCGGGACAGGATCACAATCGCCAGCAAGTTCACTGTGGGTGTAGATAAGAGGAAACTGTCGTTACATGTAAGGGACACGCGATGCTAATTTGGAGGCGAGGGTCAATTTTATGCACGCTTTGCTTATTTGTTCGAAAACAACGGGCACACATTCAAACCTGGGTGCGTGCTAAGGAACTGTGCGGATTAGTTAGCAGCGGTATACGCAGGCAGCGTGAGCTGTTTCCCAACCACCATTGATCCACCGTAGACTGCATATTGCAACAGCATGTCCGCATCAGACGTAATCGTCCTTGTAATAAACCCTTCCCGGGAACAGCCAGGCAGCAGGCAGTCGAACGTTCGATTCCCATTTCTCCGCTGAAGTACTTGCCTTCATCAATGCCCCCATCCAAACCCGTTGATAAACTCCTGAACCTTGCGATCAGCACCCCAGCTTGCGAGTGGATACTCGACTTTCTGATGAACATACTTTAATCAGTGAGAATTAGTGATAACACCCCTTCCACAATAATTCTCTACAACGGTGCCACATAAAGATGTCTGCTCCGTCCCCGACTACACCCTCTACACTCACGACCCCGCGGCCAAATTCGGCTGTAACTGCTCCCACAAGTTTCCAGATAAAAACAATCTCAACGTCAGTGTCAACAAGACGAAGGAGCTAGTTATCGATTTCAGGAAAAAGCGGTGGATCTCCGGTCACCATCAATGGTGCTGAAGTGGAAGTGGTTGAGGATTTCAAGTTCCTCGGAGTTAATATCTCATTAATATCTATCTCCGATATCCAGACCAACACCTTTACTGAGAAAACTGAGAAACTCTGACCTGCCTCAATCATTCTGCTACATATTAGCATTGAAAGCTTACTGTTGAGTGTATCATAGCTTGTTGTGGGGACATCTCTGCCTTTTAAACAATACATTGCAGATAGTTCTGGATGAAGCCGGGTCCATATCACGATGTTGACTCAGCACTGTTGACTGCATTTGCACTTCACGATGCCTGGGATACGGCAGCGACATGTGCAAATACATGTCTCACCCCGCTCATTCCTTATACTTCCTGCACCCGTCGGGCAGAAGATACAGAAGGCTTAAAGCTCGCACCACCAGATTCCTGAACTGCTTCCTCCCCTCTGTTGTCAAAGATGCGCCACTCAGCGAAAAAGACGTAGTATCACATGTGTGATTGTGGACGCCATTTTACCGGTCTGCCCACACACTGTCCGTGAGGCTGAGGTTGGGAAATGGGTGGGGTGGGGGGAGGGTAGAAGCAAAAAGCCCCCCGTGAGAAATGGTATTTAACTCGGAAATTGAGGATAGATAAAAGCTGGAGTAACTCAGCAGGACAGGCAGCGCAGCGACTCTGGAGAGAAGACCCTTCTTCAGACTGAACTGAACTCTCGTCGGTAAGAGTACTTGTGATTGTCTGCAGAAGGGTCTCGACCAGAAACGCAACCCTCTCCCCAGAGCAGCTGCCCGTCCCGCTGAGCCACCCCAGCGGGACTCCCTCTCTCCCTGTCTCTCTGTGCCCTTCTCTCTCCCTCTCCCCCTTCCTCTCTCCCTCTCGAAACCCTCTCTCTCTCTTCTTCCTCCTCCATAGCTGAGCTCCTCTGCCTTCCCCGGATTCTTCTCGAGCTCTCTCTCTCTCCTCTCTCCTCTCTCGGCTCTCGTCTATCTCTCTCTTCGTCTCTCTCTCTCTCTCTCTCTCTCTCTCTCTCTCTCTCTCTCTCTCTCTCTCTCTCTCTCTCTCTCTCTCTCTCTCTCTCTCTCTCTCACTCTCTCTCTCTCTCTTTCTCTGTCTCTGCCCCATCTGCCTTTCTCTCTCTCTCTCTCTCTCTCTCTGCCTGAGAGTTGGCAGCCCTCCTAGTGTCCTAGGTCCAAAGGAGGATAGAAAGAAAATACTTTATATGGTCTACGTAAGAAGTTTTAAATAAGCTCTTCTACATTGAAGGTAAATTGACATATTAGTGGCAAAATGCATCTTCAATATACTGGTCTCTCCCCACAACTGAACAATTGAATTTAAATGCTATATATTGTGATATGTATTTATATATATTTTTTGTGTGTATATATATATATATATATATATATATATATATATATATATATATATATATATATATATATATATATATACATACATACATACACAGAGATTGAAAGAAAAAGGTTGCTAAACAAATTAGAGGAAATCTGAATAAAGAAACTAGAGAAATATGTCAAGTCACATAACACATTTAAAAAACATCTCGCACAACGCCACGCGCTAGGCGTACGCCGTCGATGCTGCGTACGCCGGCCGAGACGCTGCGTACGCCGGCCGAGACGCTGCGTAAGCCCGCCGAAACGCTTCGTACCCCGGCCGAGACGCTGCGTACGCCCGTCGAGACGCTGTGTACGCCCTCAATGCGCCTGCAGGCATTGCAAGATTTTTCAAGCGACCACGTTTGGTCGCGCTAGACGCATGCAATCGCATGCTGGTGGGGACAGGTCCTTAACTTGCCTCTCACACACAGGCACACACAAACACACATTTATATAAATATATATATAAGTTAAATTTAATTTTGTGCACAGTGTGTGTTAAAGCAATACAAGGGAAGCTGCACAACACAATGCAAGGGAAACTACGCGAAGGTGGCGGCTGGGGAGGAAAGATGGGAGGGAAATGGGGGAACAGGGGGAAAACATTTACAATAAAATTAACTAAAATATGTGAGGTGATAGATGCGCTGAATCAAACACTTCCCGACAACACTGATTACACTGATGATAGAGCGGATTACACAGCGGGAGGCATATCGGACAAATGGCGGCCGAGACGTTCCGTCACGTACTACACGTCAGCCCATTGGATTTCGGAGGAGTGGTCTATCTTGCTTTGGTTGTCAGGCATCTGAGCCGCGTTTTCATATACCAGGTTGTTGCCGTATCACCTCTACCCCCTTGCTGACATTAGGCTTTATGCGCGACCAAACTTGAACTGTGCCCTGCACTCCGATTTCACCTTTTACATTACCTGTTGCTGAGATTGAATTGTTTGTACTGGTATTTAATATTATTTGATCTGATTGGATTTCTTGCAAACCAAAGCTTTTTGCAGCTCCCGGAGAGACATGACAACAATGCACCTAAACCTCAATCTGAAGAGAATTAACCTGTGCCAGATCCAATGAACGACCAACGATCAAGTATATTAACAAAGGAATAGGTGACGTTTCGGATCGAGACCCTTCTTCAGACTGATCGGTCTCGACCCTAAACGTCACCTATTCCTTCGCTTCACCGATGCTGCTTCATCCGCTGAGTTTCTACAGCATTTCTGTCCGGCTTCGATTTCTCCAGCAAATGCAGTTCTTTCTGATGCAAGTATATCAACATTTTCTGGTTAATACCGCCCTAATCTGGTGTGCAGACTAGCATTCCCGTGTCTCGCACACTATTTTCACTTTACCTTTAACATTGTCTTTATCAACATATCATCCCACATCTCAGTCCCACTTACTGCATTCCATTGACCTACCGGGTATTCCGATTGCTGCCAGAATTGGATAATAATAATATTCAACTTCCAAGTGCCGCTTCCAACTCATTATTCCTTCAAGCCGTCCGCAGTTATGCAGTGCAAAACTTAGATAAGTCAAAGTGAGAATTCAAACAGCGCTATATTTATATTACTAGAAAAAATTGAAGGACTGCGTGCGTTCACCTCCCCGCGGACATTTATTTTGGACCGTTGAACAAATAGTTTGCTCCCAGGTGATGCAAAGTCATCAAACTCATTATGCGACCGCTCCCTACTCAGGCACCAGCTGAGCACCAACAGAACAAAATAACTGAAAATACGGCTGCACATTCTATTTTTAAATGTTAACGCGTGGCACACAGATGCAGCAACATTCATGTCATATAACCATATAACCATATAACAATTACAGCACGGAAACAGGCCATCTCGACCCTTCTAGTCCGTGCCGAACACATAATCTCCGCCAGTCCCATATACCTGCGCTCAGACCATAACCCTCCATTCCTTTCCCATCCATATAACTATCCAATTTATTTTTAAATGATAAAAACGAACCTGCCTCCACCACCTTCACTGGAAGCTCATTCCACACAGCTACCACTCTCTGAGTAAAGAAGTTCCCCCTCATGTTACCCCTAAACTTCAGTCCCTTAATTCTCAAGTCATGTCCCCTTGTTTGAATCTTCCCTACTCTCAGTGGGAAAATCTTTTCCACGTCAACTCTGTCTATCCCTCTCATCATTTTAAAAACCTCTATCAAGTCCCCCCTTAACCTTCTGCGCTCCAAAGAATAAAGCCCTAACTTGTTCAACCTTTCTCTGTAACTTAGTTGCTGAAACCCAGGCAACATTCTAGTAAATCTCCTCTGTACTCTCTCTATTTTGTTGACATCCTTCCTATAATTAGGCGACCAAAATTGTACACCATACTCCAGAATTGGCCTCACCAATGCCTTGTACAATTTTAACATTACATCCCAACTTCTATACTCAATTACATCCCAACTTCTATACTCAACATGTATCCACACATGCTACGATGTAATACAGTATTTTATTTGTAGCATTTGTAATGCATTTTCATGACACCGTTCCATGCATTTAACATGCACCCATTAATAATTTGATCTTGCATTTTCCGTGGAGCTGCCTTTCAAAAGGAAAGATTATCATTTTTGGGCAGGGTCTAAATGATGTAAATCACAGGGAACCTTCCAGAAGACATCGTATACATTCAGATACAACAGCAGCATTAATGTCTTTCAACTGTTGGCACTTCATGAGGTAAAGGATAGGCGAATATAATGTGTAATGTGACAACTGACTGGAAATAAACAGCGGCTAGAAATATTCTTGATCAACAGGTTATGTTTAAAGAAATGTGTTAATTCATAAAACACAGAGGTGAACAGCTTTTGATGTTACTCCAGATATTAGGGCGAATTCCTCTCGATGCATTGATCGTTGGATATATCAAGAATGTTGACGTGCAAGATGATAGAACCGATCGAATCCGTTAAGGAGACTCTGACCGGCGGTACATGTATGGGGATAGATAATTTTGAAGAAACTCTTGACCTAAGGAAAAAGTGTCATGTTTGCTGCCCTCAAACTAAGCAATTCAAAGAAAAAAATATCTTCACAGAGCAGTACAGCATAGGAACAGGGATATTATTTTTCGAAATAATTCATTAAGGATCCATTTAAACTAGGGAGTATGCAACTCTCCTCACACGAATGGTACTAATATTGGACAGTGCGAATTGTGAGATGGACTGGACAATGCAGAAGCTTTTTCTCTCTGCAGCGAACAAAACAGGAGGAATTATGGAGAATTGAAATATGACAAGGCGATCAATTGAGGTATTATATTTTGTTCCTAAGATATAGGTCTCTACAAGAGGCAGGAGTCTAAAATAAGTAAATATTTAAAGGGACACAGTGCCAACTCTCCCTCACGGGAGGGGCAGGTATATTGAACCAACTCTCACTGTAAGTGGTAGTTGCATGTTACACCGCACAGAAACAGGGCCTTTTCTCCATCTTGTTCATGAACAATTTGCTTGCAACCAATGCGAGTCAATTTGAATGCGGATGGTAAGAATTTTTTCCCTGAGCCAGCTTGAGGTGTGGGCTTATTTCACGGCAGGAGTCGCACACAGTTGGATATAAGTGGAGTTTAACCACCTGGTCTGGGACGTTTACGAGACGGCACGTGCAATGTTGTTCAGATCGCAATATGTTAGCGATGATACCATTAATCTGGGGAGTGGCAGCGTATTAATGACAAGGTTTTTGCCTGGACTGGAGTGGTGGTTCAATCCCGAGAGAGACTGTATAGGTCAGGATATTTTATTTCTCTAGACGGAACGATGTTGAGATTTGACATTTCAAGTTTTGAACGTTTTCACGAGAGACAATATAATCAAGACAGGCGTCGAAATGGCCAATTGTCTTCCTAATGACGAGGAAGAGAGATTTTGTAGAGTTGGAGACTCATATGTTATGTGCAGAAATTTGCGCCTTGCCCCGGCGGAAGGTGATGTGTTGTTCTTCGACCTTGGCATAACGTCCTGGTGTCATCCGACAAGCGCGACCAAACCAGAAGCGTGAGGTCGAGTGAGTGACACGGTGTCGAGGCGTCGAGGCGGCTGCGGACGGGCAGGCCTTTGCCACGCCGATTATTAAAGATGGAATAGAACCGCATTTGGATAGCAGTGACAGGATAGGTCAGAGTTATCATTGATTTATGAAAGGGAAATCATGCTTGACAAATCTTCGGGATTTTTGAGGACGTAACAAGTAGAATGGTTAAGAGAGAACCAGTGGGTGTGGTGTATCTGGACTTTCAAAAAAGCTTTCACAAGGTCCACCACATGAGATCTGTGTGCAAAATTGCAGCACATTGTAGTATACTGTAGGGCCACTTTTCAACATAATTGTATAAGGGGTAAGAGTGTTGTAAAAACAAGCCTGAAGGCTTTGTGTCTCAATGCAAGGAGCATTCGTAATAAGGTGGATGAGTTGAATGTGCAGATAGCTATTAATGACTATGATATAGTTGGGATCACGGAGACATGGCTCCAGGGTGACCAAGGCTGGGAGATGAACATCCAGGGATATTCAATATTCAGGAGGGATAGAGAGAAAGGAAAAGGAGGTGGGGTAGCGTTGCTGGTTAGAGAGGAGATTAACGCAATGGAAAGGAAGGACATTAGCTTGGAGGATGTGGAATCGGTATGGGTAGAGCTGCGAAACACTAAGGGGCAGAAAACGCTGGTGGGTGTTGTGTACAGGCCACCTAACAGTAGTAGTGAAGTTGGAGATGGTATCAAACAGGAAATTAGAAATGCGTGCGACAAAGGCAAAACCGTTATAATGGGTGACTTCAATCTACATATAGATTGGGTGAATCAAATTGGCAGGGGTGCTGAGGAAGAGGATTTCTTGGAATGTATGCGGGATAGTTATCTAAATCAACATGTGGAGGAACCAACGAGAGAGCAGGCTATTTTAGACTGGGTATTGAGTAATGAGGAAGGGTTAGTTAGCAGTGTTGTTGTACGTGCCCCCTTGGGCAAGAGTGACCATAATATGGTTTAGTTCTTCATTAGAATGGAGAGTGACATTGTTAATTCAGAAACAATGGTTCTGAACTTAAAGAAAGGTAACTTTGAGGGTATGAGACGTGAATTGGCCAAGATTGACTGGCAATTAATTCTAAAAGGGTTGACGGTGGATATGCAATGGAAGACATTTAAAGACTGCATGGATGAACTACAAAAATTGTTCATCCCAGTTTGGCAAAAGAATAAATCAGGGAAGGTAGTGCATCCGTGGATAACAAGGGAAATCAGGGATAGTATCAAAGCGAAGGATGTTGCGTACAAATTAGCCAGAAAAAGCAGCATACCGGAGGACTGGGAGAAATTCAGAGACCAGCAGAGGAGGACAAAGGGCTTAATTAGGAAAGGATAAATAAATTATGATAGAAAACTGGCAGGGAACATAAAAACTGATTGCAAATGTTTTTATAGATATGTGAAAATAAAGAGATTAGTTAAAACAAATGTACGTCCCTTGCAGTCAGAAACAGGTGAGTTGATCATGGGGAACAAGGATATGGCGGACCAATTGAATAACTACTTTGGTTCCGTCTTCACTAAGGAAGACATAAATAATCTGCCGGAAATAGCAGGGGACCGCGGGTCAAAGGAGTTGGAGGAATTGAGTGAAATCCAGGTTAGCCGGGAAGTGGTGTTGGGTAAATTGAATGGATTAAAGGCCGATAAATCCCCAGGGCCAGATATGCTGCATCCCAGAGTACTTAAGGAAGTAGCTCCAGAAATAGTGGATGCATTAGTAATAATCTTTCAAAACTCTTTAGATTCTGGAGTAGTTCCTGAGGATTTGCGGGTAGCAAACGTAGCCCCACTTTTTAAGAAGGGAGGGAGAGAGAAAACGGGGAATTACAGACCAGTTAGTCTAACATCGGTAGTGGGGAAACTGCTAGAGTCAGTTATTAAAGATGGGATAGCAGCACATTTGGAAAGTGGTGAAATCATTGGACAAAGTCAGCATGGATTTACAAAAGGTAAATCATGTCTGACGAATCTTATAGAATTTTTCGAGGATGTAACTAGTAGCGTGGATAGGGGAGAACCAGTGGATGTGGTGTATCTGGACTTCCAGAAGCCTTTCGACAAGGTCCCACATAAGAGATTAGTATACAAACTTAAAGCACACGGCATTGGGGGTTCAGTATTGATGTGGATAGAGATCTGGCTGGCAAACAGGAAGCAAAGAGTAGGAGTAAACGGGTCCTTTTCACAATGGCAGGCAGTGACTAGTGGGGTACTGCAAGGCTCAGTGCTGGGACCCCAGCTATTTACAATATATATTAATGATCTGGATGAGGGAATTGAAGGCAATATCTCCAAGTTTGCGGATGACACTAAGCTGGGGGGCAGTGTTAGCTGTGAGGAGGATGCTAGGAGACTGCAAGGTGACTTGAATAGGCTGGGTGAGTGGGCAAATGTTTGGCAGATGCAGTATAATGTGGATAAATGTGAGGTTATCCATTTTGGTGGCAAAAACAGGAAAGCAGACTATTATCTAAATGGTGGCCGACTAGGAAAAGGGGAGATGCAGCGAGACCTGGGTGTCATGGTACACCAGTCATTGAAAGTAGGCATGCAGGTGCAGCAGGCAGTGAAGAAAGCGAATGGTATGTTCGCTTTCATTGCAAAAGGATTTGAGTATAGGAGCAGGGAGGTTCTACTGCAGTTGTACAGGGTCTTGGTGAGACCACACCTGGAGTATTGCGTACAGTTTTGGTCTCCAAATATGAGGAAGGACATTATTGCCATAGAGGGAGTGCAGAGAAGGTTCACCAGACTGATTCCTGGGATGTCAGGACTGTCTTATGAAGAAAGACTGGATAGACTTGGTTTATACTCTCTAGAATTTAGGAGATTGAGAGGGGATCTTATAGAAACTTATAAAATTCTTAAGGGGTTAGACAGGCTAGATGCAGGAAGATTGCTCCCGATGTTGGGGAAGTCCAGGACAAGGGTCACAGCTTAAGGATAAGGGGGAAATCCTTTAAAACCGAGATGAGAAGAACTTGTTTTCACACAGAGAGTGGTGAATCTCTGGAACTCTCTGCCACAGAGGGTAGTCGAGGCCAGTTCATTGGCTATATTTAAGAGGGAGTTAGATGTGGCCCTTGTGGCTAAGGGGATCAGAGGGTATGGAGAGAAGGCAGGTACGGGATACTGAGTTGGATGATCAGCCATGATCATATTGAATGGCGGTGCAGGCTCGAAGGGCCGAATGGCCTACTCCTGCACCTAATTTCTATGTTTCTATGTTTCTATTGACACGGATAAAGAACTGGTTGGCAGGCAGGAAGTAAGGAGCAGGAAATGACGGGCCTTTTCAGAATGGCATGCAGTGACCCGTGGGGTGCCGTAAGGCTAAGTGGTGGGACGCCAGTTATTTACAATATATATTATCGATTTAGACGAAGGAATTAAATGCAACATCTCCATGTTTGCGGATGACACAAAGCTGGGTGGCAGTGTGAGCTACGAGGAGGATGCTATGAGGCTGCCTGGTGACTTGGATAGGTTCGGTGCGTGGGCAGATGCAAGTAAGATGCAGTATAATGTGGATAAATGTGAGTTTATCCACATTGGTGGCAAGAACAAGAAGGCAGATTATTATCTGAATGGTGTCAGATTTGGAAAAGGGGAGTGTTAACGAGACACTGTTGACCTTGTACATTAATCACTGAAAGTAAGCATGCAGGTACAACAGGCAATGACGAAAGCTAATGGCATGTTGGCTTTCATTAGATTAGATTAGATTATACCTTTAATAATCCTTTACAGGAAATTATAGTGCCACGACAGCTTCAAACAGACATAACACCACACATTTCCTCAAATAGCTTCCATACTTAACAAGTTAAAATACAAGTTAAAATACAAGTTAAAATACAATGAATGAAAAAAAAAGTGCAGTTATTTATGCGCATTATATAACCTTATAGCAGCTGGTATACAAGACTTCCTATGTCTCTCAGTTTTGCACATTGGTGCAATCAGTCTCTGACTGAAGATGCTGCTCTTGATCACCTTCAGGGCATGGAGTGGGTGAGTGGGGTTGGTCATTATTGAACCCAGTTTGTTCAGAGTTCTGGCCTCTGCCACCTGCTGGACCGTTCGTTGCTCAGCCCCGACCACTGAGCCGGCCTTCCTGATCAGCTTGTCCAGTCTGTTTTTGTCCTCTATGCGGGCGCCATCTCCCCAACAGGCCACAGCAAAAAAACAGAGCACTGGCCACCACTGAATGGTAGACACTGCACAGTAGGGGTTGGCAGATGTTAAATGACCTCAGCCTCCTTAAAAAATACAGTCGACTTTGTCCCTTCCAGCACACCGCCTCCATATGACTCTTCCCGTCCAGCTCACTGTTAAGCTGCACACCAAGGTACCTGTGGTTGGCGACCACCTCCACCTCAGTGCCCTTAATGGTGATTGGTGTTGGTTGAGTCCTCCTCCTCCCCCTCCTGAAGTCCACAACTATCTCCTTGGTTTTTGTGGTGTTAAGATGGAGGTTATTGTGTGCACTCCACTCCACAAAGTTGCTTATTATGTCTCTATACTCCTCCTCATTGCCCCCTTTGATGAGGCCGACAACAGCTGTGTCATCCGAAAATTTCTGCAAAAAGCAGCTGTTGGTGTTATATTGGAGATCCGCTGTGTAGATGGTAAACAGGAATGGAGCCAGCACAGTTCCTTGTGGAGCCCCTGTGCTGCTCAAGATGGTGCCTGAGACATTGTTCTGTAGGCGCACGTACTGTGGTCTGAGAAAAAGGTAATCCAAACACCACAGTACCAGTGATGGATCCACTTTCATCTTCTCCATCTTCTCCCCTAGCAGTCGGGGCTGAATTGTGTTAAAGGCGCTTGAGAAGTCAAAAAATGTAATCCTTACAGATGCATCAGGGATGTCCAGATGTGTGTACACCCTCTGCAGCATGTAAATGAGGGCATCATCGACACTGATGTTAGGCTGATATGCAAACTGTAAAGGATCCATTTGAGTTGACACACTAGTCCTGATGTTGGAGAGGACAAGTCTCTCAAATGTCTTCATGATATGTGAGGTGAGCGGTACTGGCCTGTAGTCATTGTGGTGAGTGGGATGGGTCTTCTTTGGGACAAGTACCAGGCAGGATGTTTTCCACAGCCTTGGAACCTTCTGTAGACACAAGCTCAGGTTGAACAGGTGTGCTAGGATACCACACAGCTCTCAAGAGCAAGTCTTCAGTAGCCTTGGGCTGGTGTCATCCGGCCCCACTGCTTTCCCTGGCTTCGGTCTGTCCAGCATCCTCTTGACCTGAGCAGTATGAAGAGTCATAGGTGGGGCTGCTGGTGGAGTGGGAGGTGGAAAGAGGGGACTCCGTACAGGTGACATCTCAGGAGTGTTGGAGAGGGGGAGGGGAGGTGGAGAGGAAGCAGCAATGGTCAGCAGATCAGGTGGGGGAGGCTGGGGTGGTGTGGGGCAGTCAAATCTGTTGAAAAATCTGTTCAGATCATCAGCCAGACTCTGTTCGCCATCAGGCAGTGTACCACCCTTCTGCTTCATGCCCGTGATCTTTCCCATTCCAGCCCATACCTGCTTCACTCCATCCTGCTGCAGCTGTCGTTCTAATTTGAACCTATAAGCTTCTTTCCCCTCCTTAATCCTCACCTTCAGTTCCTTTTGAAGTTCTTTGATTTTATTCCTGTCGCCCTCCCTGAAAGCCTTTTTCTTCTCATTTAGTAAGGCCTTCAGGCTGCTGGTAATCCAAGGTTTGTTATTAGGGTAGCAACGAATTGCCCTGGATGGCATGATGTCATCATAACAGAAATTGATGTAATGGGTAATGCATTCTGTTAGGCCGTCAATGTCTTCCCCATACTCCTCACAGAACACATCGCATAGCGAGAGGATTCGTGTAAAGGAGCAAGGCGATCCTGGTGAGACCGCAGTTTTGGTCTCCTTATTTGAGGAAGGACAGTCTTGCTATTGAGGGAGTGCAGCTTATGTTCACCATCTTAATTCCCGGGATGGCGGGACTGACATATAATGAAAGGATGGATCGACTGGGTTTATATCCACTGGAATAGAGAAGGATGAAAGGGTATCTTATAGAAACATATAAGATTCTTAAGGAATTATACAGGAAAAATATTTCCGATGTTGGGGGCCCAGAACCAGGGGTCACCATTTGAATCTGTGGAATTCTCTGGCACAGAAGGCAGTGGAGGCTAATTCACTCGATGTATTCAAGCGAGAGTTAGACTTCGCTCTTCGGCCAACTGAATCAAGGGATATGAGGAGAAAGCAGGGACAGGGTACTGATTCTGGATGATCAGCCAGGAACGTATTGAACGGTGGTGATGGCTCGAAGGGCCGAATGCTGAGAGAATGGAGCAGCTGGGCTTGTACACTCTGGAGTTTAGAAGGATGACAGGAGATATCATTGAAACAGATAATATTTTTAAGGGCTTGGACACGCTAGAGGCAGGAAACATGCACCTATTGTCTATTGTCTATTGTCTATATGTCATGCCATGAGTGCTAGATACCTTGAAGCATAAGTCGACAGGGAAGCAAATTACATCTGGTCAGCATTCGCAGATTCTACCGCGAGAAGAAAATGTCGAATTTTCAGGAATCAGAGATCCAGGAATCAGTCTGGTGAACTTTCTCTGTACTCCCTCTATGGCAAGAATGTCTTTCCCCTCTATGGCAAAAATGTGTAGGACCCCCACACCTTTCCCTGTCTCACACTCTGTAACCAGCTAAAAGTTTCAATCAGCGGAGATAAGCAATGTTCATCATTGAAGGCTGAAATGGCTTCAAATAGTGAGGATTGGTGAAGAATAGCCTGAAACCAAATGTAACATTGTTTGTGATCAAAAAAGTATGTTGTGCAGTGTGTATAATAATTCCCTATTTCTTCTGCAACATCGGTGACGGCTGCATGAGAAAAAGGTGACAGTGTTCACTAGGATTTGACCACAATTCAATCAATGGATCATATTTTGTACAGCTCATCCATTATTTGTCAGTCAGACCTTGAGTACAAATCGCCAGTCTCTTCATAAAGGCAAGAGTGAGCATGTTGCTATAGAAACTCCTTAGAGGAATGACCCTTGTAGGAAAGGAAATATTTCCTAATCTAATCAAATCCATTAAACAAATAAAATACTCCAGCGGCCAAACGACATTGCCAAGTGCAGGAACTATCTTTGAAGTAGTGGGGAGGTGTCTGACTGCCAGACGGCTACAGGAATGCATGGAGGCGAGAATAATTTCTTATCATTACCTGAGATGGTTGGAATGTTCTTTCGTTATCGATAGCACAATATGAATTCTGAAGAATTCCGAAGAACACAGTGAGGTCAGGAAAAACTTGCTTTATTTGTTACGTACGGTACAAATGTAGCATCAAGACATTAAAACAAAAACACTTTAAATGCCTTTAGGGTTTTGGGCCAGTTTCGGGTCGGGGCCCTTCTTCAGACTGACACTATGCGAAGGGTGCGCAGCATCGTCAAGGACTGCTCTCACCCCAGCCACAGTCTGTTTACCCTCCTACCATCCGGGAGATGCTACAGGTCTCTCCGTTGCCGGACCAGCAGGTCCAGGAACAGCTTCTTCCCTGCGGCTGTTACATTACTCAACACTGTAGCTCGGTGATTGCCAGTCGCCCCCCACCGGACACTCCTTCCCCCAGAAAAAGTGCACTACTACGACTGTATTTACGTATATATATTTATTTCTCATATTCTATGTTCGCTCTTCTGGGGAGATGCTAACTGCATTTCGTTGTCTCTGTACTGTACACAGCACAATGATAATAAAATTTGAATCTGAATGTTAGCAGATGAGGGGGTGATCGGAAGATGAGTGGAGTAAGTGACAAAGACAAGAGATAATCTATATTACTATATCTCTGATCTTGACCGCTTTTGGCCGACTGTGCTGTGATTTCCGAGAGAACGGCGCCATCTACGGCCGTCATTTTTGGCCACCTCGCTCAGAGCCCCCCTCCGCCGTATGAGTGCGGAGGATTTTTCCCGTCGATTAAAAATGAGGGAGATATTAATGTTTTTACATTTTCTCTGCTGCCCCCGCTGGCGGCAGGGGGAGGGACTATAAAACCAGGAAGTGTCGTGCCTCACTCAGTCTCTGCCAGACCCAGGAAGCGAGAGGGTCTGGCAGAGACTGAGCTGCGAATAACACTGAAAGCACGTCTACTCCACGGTGAGTCCCATCAATACGGCTGTAAAGCGGCTGCAGCCCTTTTTAAAACGTTTGTGTTCGCAAAATGATTTTTGGTTGTCGGGTGTCTGCAGCCCAATTGTTTGCCTCGCCTTTTTTTTAACAAATTTGTGTTCACTAAATGAATTTTGGTTGTCGGGTGTCTGCAGCCCAATTCAATTCAATTCTATTCAACTTTATTGTCATTGCACACATACAAGTATGGGTACAACGAAATGCAGTTTAACGTCACTGCGTAGTAATAGTGCAATATAGAAATAAAAATACAGAATAAGCAAACAATGTGGACAGAGAGACTGGAGAAATCTATCGGCGGGACTCCGAGTTCAGCAATGTGATAGTGTTGTTGTAGAAGCTGTTCCTCACCCTACTAGTACGAGACCTGAGGCTCCTGTACCGCCTCCCTGATGGGAGGAGGGCAAACAGTCCATGGTTAGGGTGGGAGGGCTCTTTGATGATCTTCCCGGCCCGTCTCAGACACCGTTTTCGGTGGAGGGCATCCATGACAGGGAGCGGGGCACCGATGATGTACTGAGAGGTTTTCACCACCCGTTGTAGTGCCTTCCTGTACGCTACGGTGCAACTGCTGTACCATACCGTGAAGCAGGTGGTCAGGATAATTTCGATGGTACAGCGGTAAAAGTTGGTCAGGATCTGGGGTGACAAGTGAGCTTTCTTGAACCTCCTCAGGAAGTAAAGGCGCTGCGGCGCCTTTTTGATCAGCTTGGAGGTGTTGAGGGACCAGGACAGATCCTCCGAGATGTGTACCGCGAGGAATTTGTAGTTGGAGACGCGCTCCACCTCAGTCCCATTTATATGGATGGGGGTTATGTCTGACCCCTCTGTTCTTCCTGAAGTCAACAATAATTTCCTTCGTCTTCTTGTAGTTGAGGACGAGGTTACTGTTGGCACACCAGGTTGTCAGGTGCTGGACCTCCTCCATGTAGGCTGACTCGTCGTTGTCACTGATCAGTCCTACCACCGTGGTGTCGTCGGCAAATTTACTGGTGGCGTTGGAGCCATTCTTAGGGATGCAGTCATGGGTGAAGAGGGAGTAGAGGAGAGGGCTGAGCACACAGCCCTGTGGCACGCCGGTGTTCAGTGTTATAGTGGAGGAGGTGAGGTTGTTGACCCTAACAGACTGTGGTCTGTTGGTGAGGAAATCCAGTGTCCAATTGCAGAGGGAGGTGGAGATGCCAAGTCCGCTGAGTTTGGTGATCAAGCTAGGATAGGTGTTATTGCTGTCCAGGTGGGTCAGCGCAGAGTGTAGGGCCGCCCGATATGGCGTCCTCTGTAGACCTGTTGGTCCGGTAGGCAAACTGATGGGGGTCCAGTGTGGGCTGGCTTTGAGGTGAGCCAAGATCAGCCGCTCAAAGCGCTTTGCAATGACAGAGGTGAGTGCCACTGGGCAGGAGGTCGTTGAGACTCCCTGCTGATTGTTTGGGCACTGGCACAATGGTTGATGTCTTGAGGCAAGTAGGGACGACACCCTGGGCCAGTGACAGATTGAAAATGTCAGTGAAGACCAGGGATAGTTGTCCAGCACATGACCTGAGCACCCGCCCGGGGATGCCATTGGGGCCGGCAGCTTTGTGCTCATTCACCTTGCTCAGTGCATCTTGTACAGCAGAGGTGGAGAGACTGAGGGGTTGTTCATTCGGGGGTGGAGCAACTTTGATGGCTGGAGTTTTGTTGTCCCGGTCAAAGCGAGCATAGAAATGGTTTAGCTCGTCAGGAAGGGAGGCGTTGTCTGGGGGGGGGGGGGGGGTGTTAACTTTATGGTAATCGGCAATGGTTTTGATTCCTTGCCACATGCACCTGGGGTCAGAGTTGTTTTGGAAAAGCTACTCGAACCGCCGTTTGTGATTGAGTTTAGCATTCCTAATTCCCTTTTTCAGATTGGCGCTGGATGAGCCGTATCCCTCAGCGTTGCCAGATCTAAAGCGGCATCGCGAGCCTTCAGCAGGAGTCTGACCTCCCTGCTCATCCACGGCTTCTGGTTAGGGAAGGTCGTTATCTCTTTCTGGGTAGTGACGTTGTCAGTGCAGAATTTTATATAGTCCAAAACGGTATTTGTTTGCCTCGCCATTTTTTTAACAAGTTTGTGTTCACAAAATGAATTTTGGTTGTCGGGTGTCTGCAGCCCAATTGTTTGCCTTGGCTTGGCTTTTTAAATCGTTGCAACAGTTGGATGCCTGCCCAAGCATCCATATGGCCCACAATGTATATACTAGCCCTCTGGAGACCAGTACCTTCGGCCCGCAGCACCCATACTAGTCGCCCCCCCCCCCCCCACTGGCGAGCAGTATTGGAATTGGTGGAGAGATGGAATATTGCGTTGGTGACCAGCCCTCCCGTGTGATGCTGGGACCCAACGGGTCCCACTTAGTCTAGTAAGGAGATAAAAACGTGTGAGATAAGGAGAGAGGAATGTATATGTGCAGCTTTAAGGGACATTGGTCAGGTAGCATTTGGAGTATTGCATACAGTTCTGGTCACTCCATTACAGGACTGATGTGGAGGCTTTGGGGAAGATACAATATAATACAATACAATACCGTTTATTTGTCATTTGAACCACACATGAAGTTCAAACGAAATTTGGTTTCTGCAGTCATACAACAAGAAAGGAACCAAGATACACACCAACACAATTTACACAAACTGTGTAATCTCCTCACTGTGATGGAAGGCAAAGCACCCGCCGGGCGCTAGCAAGTCCCGCGGCCATTTAAAGCCGCGCCGGGCGATGTAAGGCCCCACTCCAGGTCACTTTCAACCCCGCAATACGGGCGGGAGAAGTTGCTGTTGCTGGTGCTCCGTAAAGCGGTCTCCCACCGGGGACCCGCGAGCTCCCGGTGTCACCATCCACCGGAGTCAGGTCGCAGCAGTGCGCCACCACAGCCCTCCACGCTCCAAAACCGGCCAGCTCCACGATGGTAGGTCTGCAGCTCCGCCGGCTCCGTGACTTGAGTCCCCAGGTCGTTCCGGTTGGAGGCCGCTCCACGGTGCTAGGCCCCATCGGCAACGGAGACCCGACAGGGAAAAGGTCGGGTCCCCGTACAGGGAAGAGATTCAAAAGTTTCCCCCACCCACCCACCCCCCCGCCCCCCACACATACACAATTAAAAACTCACTACAGACTATACCCTCAACGGGACAAAAAAAGACAGACGGACTGCAGAGGCCGCTACGACGTCGGTCGCGCCGCCCACTATGGTGCAGAGATGGTTAACCAGAATGGTTTAAAAACAATGAACTGCACAAACTTGTTTACAAAAAAGCACACAAAGTGCTGGAGTTATTCAGCGGAACAGGCAGCATCTCATGAGAGAAGGAATGGGTGACGTTTCGGGTCGAGACTGAAGAAGGGTCTCGACCTGAAACATTACCCATTCCTTCCATGTCTACTTCTCCATGTCGCAGCCTTACCACAGGACGGGCAGGGGAAGGGACGCTCACCCCTGTGGGTACTCTGGTGCTGCCACAGGCTGGACCTGCGGGTGAAACCCTTGCCAGTCTCAGCGCACACAAAGGGTTTCTCTCTCATGTGTATCCGCTGGTGCTCCAGCAGCCCCTGTGCTCTCTTGAAACGCTTGCCGCAGTGGGAGCAGCTGATCACCCGCGTGGGCCCGCTGGTGCTGCCGCAACCCCCGCGAGCTGTCAAACGCCTCACCGCAGTACGGGCAGTCGTAGGGCTGGCCACTGGTGTGCACGCGCTGGTGAGACAGGGCGTGGGAGGCCATTGCAAATTGCTCTTCACACACCGGGCTGGGGACGCGACGGTCGCCGGCGTGCACCCGCTGGTGGGACAGCAGCCTGGAGGAGCGGGTGAAGCCCTTGCCGCACTGGTCACAGGTGAAGGGGCGCTCGCTGGCGTGAGTGTGCTGGTGCTCCACCAGCCTGTCGGAGCGGGCGAAGCCCTTGCCGCAGTCACTGCAAATGTAGGGCAGCTCCCCGGTGTGCAAGCGCCTGTGCACCTTCAGTTCCGTGAACGACTTGAAGCCTTTGCCGCAGTCCAAGCAGGTGAAGGGCCGCTCATTGCTGTGCACCCGCCGGTGGTTCTTCAGCTCATGCATCGTCTTGAAGCTCTTGTCGCAGTCGGAGCAGGTGAAGGGTCGCTCACTGCTGTGCACCCGCCGGTGGTTCTTCAGCTGGTCTGCCCTCTTGAAGTCCTTGCCGCAGTCAGAGCAACCAAAGGGCCTGTGGAAAGGACGGTCGCCAGTATGCACCCGCTGGTGGGACAGCAGAAAGGTGGAGCAGGTGAAGCCCTTGCCGCATTGGGCGCAGGTGTAGGGGCGCTCGTCGGTGTGGGTGCGCTGGTGTGCCTGCAGGTTGTTGGCGCGGGTGAAGCCCTTGCCGCAGTCGCTGCAGGTGTAGGGCCGCTCCCCCGTGTGCAGGCGCCTGTGCATCAACAAGTCCAGCGACGACTTGAAGCCTTTGCCGCAGTCGGAGCAGGAGAAGGGCCGCTCACTGCTGTGCACCCGCTGATGCCGCTGTAGCCCCGACAAGCAGGCAAAGCCCTTGCTGCCGGTGGAGCAGACAAAGGGCTTCTCGCCCGTGTGCACCCGCCGGTGCTGCCGTAGCCCAGACAACCAGGCAAAGTTCTTGCCACAGGTGGAGCAGCCATAGGGCTTCTCGCCCGTGTGCACACGCCGGTGGCTCTTCACCTCATGCGCCGTCGTGAAGTTCTTGCCGCAGTCGAAACAGTCAAAGGGGCGTTCTCCCGTGTGCACCCGCCGGTGAGTCTCCAGCAGGCAAGGGTGCTGCCAGGCCTTGCCACACACGTCGCACTCATAATGCTTCTCTTTGTTGTGCCCCGTCATGTGGACCTCCACCGAAGCTCAGCCTGCACACCGGCACCCTGGCCGCCCTCAATGGCCGCTCACGTCCCCGTCTCTCCGTCCACAGCAACGGCTCCTAAACCCTGCAGGTGGGGAGCACAGAGGGTCAACAAGCTGGCAAACAGCACATTACTAACGCGCGAACATTACTAATGCTTGAAGTGGGGTGGGAAGGGCAGTGGGGCGAGGGGGGGAAGGGGGACGGGTGGAGGGGTTAGGGGGAGTGAGGGGGAGAAGAGGGTGTGAGCAGGAGAAGGGATGGGGCGAAGGAGCAGAGAGGTGGTGAGGATGCAAGTGACGGAGAGGGGGAGGGGGATGAGGATGGTGGAAGCGAGGTGAGGGGGAGAAGGGAGAGGGTTGAGGAGACACGTGGGAGAAGGGGGGCCGAGCTTCCGGGCACCTCCGCCAGCCATGGGCCCTGCGCCGAGACGTCTGCCACACGTACGGCGCGCACGACCGGCGCCCTGACGTCATCCCCAATACGAGGGGGACTGCCGGCACCGCCCCGCCGGTGATTGGCGTTGAGCCACGTGGGGCGGCGGCATGCATCATGAGAAGTGCATCATGCATCATGCGTCTGTGAGGATCGTGGATAGGTAACGTTTCACAGAAACATAGACAACAGTTGCAGGAGTCGGCCATTCGAGCCAGCATTCAATATGATCATGGCTGATCATCCACAATCAGTACCCCGCTCCCGTTTACTCCCCATATTCCTTGATTCCGTTAGCCATAAGTGCTAAATCTAACTTTCTCTTGAAAACATCTATTGAATTTGTCTCCACTGCCTTCTGTGGCAGAGACATCCAGATTCACAACTCACTGGGTGAGTTTTTCCCCATCTCAGTCCGAAATGGCCTACACCTTATCTTTAAACTGTGGTCCCTGGTTCTAGACTCCCCCAACATCAGGAGCCTGTTTCCTGCACCTAACGTGACCAATCCTTTAATAATTTTACATGTTTCCATAAGATCTGCTCTCATCCTAAATTCCAGTAAATACAGGCCCTTTCTTTCATCATATGGCAGTCCCTCCATCCCGGGAATTAACCTTGTGAACCTACGCTGCACCCCCCCCCAATAGCAAGATGACGAGTGCAGTGTCTCTATGCTCTCTAGTGTGGTGTATTTTCTGTTTGTTTTCGTCTGTGTTTTCAAAGGTACTCTGACGTGGCGTCGAAGGACGAGAAGCCGAAGCAAAACACTCTAAGCCAAATAGGCTGTCAAATAGGCTGCGTCGCCTAAAAGCAAACTTACCGAATGCCGCTCTGCGAAAAGTCAAATAACCGACATGACGTCACGGGGGGGGGGGGCTTGTTAGCGATTGTTCCAGATCCATTTTCCCACACAAGCCATTATTTGACTTTTCGACAGAGCGGCATTCGGTTAGTTGGCTTGTAGGCGACGCAGCCTTTCGGTTAGGTGGCGTTTCGGCAGAGCGGCCATTCTGTGAGTCTGCTTTTAGGCGACGCAGCCTTTCGGTTAGTTGGCTTTTAGCCGTCCCGCCCTTTCCGTTCGTTGGCTTTTCGGCTTCGTATGGTTTTGGTTCGTTGGCGTTTCGGCTTCGTATACTTTCGGTTATTTGGCGTTTCGGTTTCGTTTCCATTCGGCTATTTGGCTTCGACTTCTTTGCTTCGGCTTCTCTTCCTTCGACACCACGTCCGCACACGGTTTTCAAATCTGTGTGAAGCGGACTTTGTGTATAGTCGACAAAACTTAATCGACATCGGATTACGCTACAATCTAGCCGTCAGAAGTGATTTACAGAGGGCTTACAACATAGAGGAGGACATCGCTAGACCACCGGGGTCACCGTGGATTGTGAGTTGGACCGGCAGGCGACATAGACGGCGATGAGAGAGGACGCAGAAGCGAGGATGCCACCCCAGATCCTCTGGCCACCAGTAGATCAGAGAGATTGTTTGTGTCCTCCTTAGTGAAGACGGATCCAAAGTAGCTGTTCAACTCATCTGCCATTTCCTTGTTCCCCATAATAAATTCACCCGTTTGAGTCTTCAAGGGTCCAACTTTGGTCTTGACTAATTTTTTTCCTCTTCACATACCTAAAGAAGCTTTTACTCTCATCATTTATATTCTTGACTAGCTTACCTTCGTACCTCATCTTTTCTCCCCGTATTTGGCTTTTTAGTTATCTACAGTTGCTCTTTAAAAGTTGCCAAATCCCCTGGCTTCTCGCTCATCTTTGCTACGTTGTACTTCTCTTTCATTTTTATACTGTCCTTGACTTGCCTTGTCAGCCGCGGTCGCCCCTCACTCCCCTTTCGATCTTTCTTCCTCGTTGGAAGATCTGATCCTGCACCTTTTGAATTATTCCCAGAAATACGCACCATTGCTTAATTGAGTGAAAACAGGACAAAGGAAATAGAGTTCAAGGGAAATGTAGAATAGATCATTGTTGGATAGATCAACGGGAGGCCACCATCGATTCCACTGTCAAAAATGCCCAACAGAGGATGTACTTCCTGCGGCAGCTGAGAAAACACAATCTGCCACAGGCAATGATGGTCCAGTTTTATTCTGCCATCGTAGAGTCTGTCCTCACCTTCTCCATCATGGTCAGTGTAACTGGCCCTGCAGCCTCCGTGTGCTCTTGAAACAGTGGGAGCAGCCGCTCAGCGGTGTGGGTCCGCCGGTGCTGCCGCAACCCCCGCGAGCTGTCAAACGCCTCACCGCAGTACGGGCAGTCGTAGGGCCGACCACTAGTGTGCACGCGCTGGTGAGACAGGGCAGGGGAGGCCATGGCAAAGCGCTCTCTGCACACTCCGGGCTGGGGACGGGACGGTCGTCTTCGTGCACCCGCTGGTGGGACAGCAGCTTGGTGGAGCAGGTGAAGCCCTTGCTGCACTGGGCGCAGGTGTAGGGGAGCTCGCCAGTGTGTGTGAGCTGGTGCTCACGCAGGTGATGGGAGCGGGTGAAGCCCTTGCCGCAGTAGCTGCAGGTGTAGGGCAGCTCCCCGGTGTGCAGGCGCCTGTGTAGCTTCAGTTGCGAATACGACTTGAAGCCTTTGCCGCAGTCGGAGCAGATGAAGGGCCGATCATCGCTGTGCATCCCCCGGTACCGTTGTAGCCCCGACAACCGGGCAAAGCTCTTGCCACAGGTGGAGCAGCCATAGGGCTTCTCGTCTGTGTGCACCCGCTGGTGGTTCATCAGCTCATGTGCTGTCTTGAAGCGCTTGCCACAGGTGGAGCAGCTGAAGGGGCTCTCGCCGGAGTGCATACGGTAGTGCAGCAGCAGGGTCTGGTAGCGGGGGAAGTTCTTGTCGCTCTCCGAGCAGTCGAATGGGCGTTCTCCCGTGTGTACTCGCCGGTGGTTCTCCAGCAGGTACGGGTGCTGCATGACCTTGCCACACAAGTCGCACTCATAACGCTTCTCCTTGTTGTGCCCCGCCATGTGGTCCTCCACCGAAGCTTAGCCCCTTTTAGTTCAGCGGTTTTAGTTACTGAGCGGTTTTCACCACCCGTTGTAGTGCCTTCCTGTCCGCTACGGTGCAACTGCTGTACCATACCATATAACCATATAACAATTACAGCACGGCAACAGGCCATCTCGGCCCTACAAGTCCGTGCCGAACAACTTTTTTCCCTTAGTCCCACCTGCCTGCACTCATACCATAACCCTCCATTCCCTTCTCATCCATATGCCTATCCAATTTATTTTTAAATGATACCAACGAACCTGCCTCCACCGCTTCCACTGGAAGCTCATTCCACACCGCTACCACTCTCTGAGTAAAGAAGTTCCCCCTCATGTTACCCCTAAACTTCTGTCCCTTAATTCTGAAGTCATGTCCTCTTGTTTGAATCTTCCCTATTCTCAAAGGGAAAAGCTGGTCCACATCAACTCTGTCTATCCCTCTCATCATTTTAAAGACCTCTATCAAGTCCCCCCTTAACTTTCTGCGCTCCAGAGAATAAAGACCTAACTTATTCAACCCTTCTCTGTAACTTAGTTGTTGAAACCCAGGCAACATTCTAGTAAATCGCCTCTGTACTCTCTCTATTTTGTTGACAACCTTCCTATAATTGGGCGACGAAAATTGTACACCATACTCCAGATTTGGTCACACCAATGCCTTGTACAATTTTAACATTACATCCCAGCTTCTATACTCAATGCTCTGATTTATAAAGGCTAGCATACCAAAAGCTTTCTTTACCACCCTATCTATATGAGATTCCACCTTCAAGGAACTATGCACGGTTATTCCCAGATCCCTCTGTTCAACTGTATTCTTCAATTCCCTACCATTTACCATGTACGTCATATTTTGATTTGTCCTGCCAAGGTGTAGCACCTCACATTTATCAGCATTAAACTCCATCTGCCATCTTTCAGCCCATTCTTCCAAATGGCCTAAATCACTCTGTAGACTTTGGAAATCCTCTTCATTATCCACAACGCCCCCTATCTTGGTATCATCTGCATACTTACTAATCCAATTTACCACACCTTCATCCAGATCATTGATGTACATGACAAACAACAAAGGACCCAACACAGATCCCTGAGGCACCCCACTAGTCACCTGCCTCCAACCCGACACACAACCATCCACCATTACCCTCTGGCTTCTCCCATTCAGCCACTGTTGAATCCATCTTGCTACTCCTGCATTTATACCCAACAGTTGAACCTTCTTAACCAACCTTCCATGAGGAACCTTGTCAAAGGCCTTACTAAAGTCAATATAGACAACATCCACTGCTTTACCCTCGTCAATTTTCCTACTAACCTCTTCAAACAATTCAAGAAGATTAGTCAAACATGACCTTCCAGGCACAAATCCATGCTGACTGTTCCTAATCAGACCCTGTTTATCCAGATGCTTATATATATTATCTCTAGGTATCTTTTCCATTAATTTGCCCACCACTGAAGTCAAACTAACAGGCCTATAATTGCTAGGTTTACTCTTAGAACCCTTTTTAAACAATGGAACAACATGCGCAGTACGCCAAACCTCGGGGACTATTACAGTTTCTAATGACATTTGAAATATTTCTGTCATAGCCCCGGCAATTTCTACACTAACTTCCCTCAATGTCCTAGGGAATATCCTGTCAGGACCTGGAGACTTATCCACTTTTATATTTTTCAAAAGTGTCAGTACTTCTTTTACTTTGAAAGTTATAGTATTCATAGCTACTCTACTAGTTTCCCTTACCTCACATAATTCAATATCCTTCTCCTTGGTGAATACCGAAGAAAAGAAGTTGTTCAATATCTCCCCCATCTCTTTTGGCTCTGCAGATAGCTGTCCACTCTGTCTCTCCAATGGACCAATTTTATCCCTCGTTATCCTTTTGCTATTAATATAGCTGTAGAAACCCTTTGGATTTACTTTCACCTTACTTGCCAAAGCAACCTCATATCTTCTTTTAGCTTTTCTAATTTCTTTCTTAAGATTATTTTTACATTCCTTATACTCCTCAAGCACCTCATTTACTTCATGCTGCCTATAATTATTGTAGATCTCCCTCTTTTTCCGAACAAGATGTCCAATTTCCCTTGAAAACCAAGGCACTTTCCATTTTTTACTGTTTCCTTTCAACCGAACAGGAACATAAAGATTCTGTACTCTTAAAATTTCCCCTTTAAATGTCCTCCATTTCTCTTCTACATCCTTCCCATAAAACAAAATGTCCCATGTCACTCCTTTTAAATCATTTCGCATCTCATCAAAGTTAGCCTTTCTCCAATCAAAAATCTCAGCCCTAGGTCCAGTTCTGACCCTCTCCATAATTATATTGAAACTAATGGTATTGTGATCAGTGGACCCGAAGTGCTCCCCAACGCATACCTCTGCCACCTGACCCGTCTCATTTCCTAACAGGAGGTCCAGCACTGCCCCTCCTCTAGTAGGTACCTCTATGTATTGCTGCAAAAACTATCCTGCACACATTTTACAAACACCAAACCATCCAGCCCATTTACAGAATGTGTTTCCCAGTCTATGTGTGGAAAGTTGAAGTCTCCCACAATCACTACCTTGTGCTTACTACTAATATCTGCTATCTCCTTACATACTTGCTCTTCCAATTCTCGATCCCCATTTGGCGGTCTGTAATACACCCCTATAAGTGTTGCTACACCTTTCCCACTTCTCAGTTCCACCCAAATGGCCTCCCTAGATGAGCCCTCCAATCTATCCTGCCAAAGTACTGCTGTAATATCTTCCCTGACTAGCAATGCAACACCTCCACCTCTTGCCCCTCCAATTCTATCACACCTGAAGCAACGAAATCCTGGAATATTTAGTTTCCAATCACAGCCCTCCTGCAACCATGTTTCACTGATCGCCACAACATCATACTTCCAGGTGTCTATCCAGACTCTAAGCTCATCCACCTTTCTTACAATGTTCCTAGCATTAAAATATGCACATTTAAGAAACCCCCCGCCTCTTATTCTCTGTTTATTTCTTTTTTTTCTTTCTCCTCTTGTGCCCGAGTGCTTCCCTTTTCTGCTTCCTGTCTCCCATTTTGTCTACTAGCTTTCTCTATTTGAGTCCCTCGCCCCAACCATTCTAGTTTAAAGTCTCCCCAGTAGCCTTTGCAAATTTCCCCGCCAGGATATTGGTCCCCCTCGGGTTCAAGTGCAACCCATCCTTTCTGTACAGGTCCCACCTTCCCCAAAAGAAGTTCCAATGATCCAGAAACTTGAATCCCTGCCCTCTGCACCAGTCTTTCAGCCACGCATTTATCCTCCACCTCGCTCCATTCCTACTCTCACTGTCGCGTGGCACAGGCAGTAATCCTGAGATTGTTACCTTTTTGGTCCTTTTCCTTAACTCTCCTCCCAACTCCCTAAATCCTCCCTTCAGGACCTCTTCCCGTTTTTTACCTATGTCATTGGTACCTATATGTACCACGACCTCAGGCTCCTCTCCCTTTGATTTCAGGATATCTTGGACGCGTTAAGACACGTCCGAGACCTTGGCACCAGGGAGGTAGACCACCATCCTGGTCTCCCTACTGCGTCCACAGAATCGCCTATCCGACCCCCTAACAGTAGAGTCCCCAATTACTATTGCCCTCTTCTTTTTGTCCCTACCTTCAGGAGCAACAGGGCCGGTCTCTGTGCTGGAGGCCCGTCCGCTCTCGCTACCCCCGGGTAGGCTGTCACCCCCATCCGTACTCAAACAGGAGTACTTATTTGCAAGGCGTACCGACATTGGAGTACTTACTCGTCCCTGCCTCTGCCCCTTGCCCTTCCTTAGCGTGACCCACATGTCTCTCTCCCGAGGTATTGGAGTGACCACCTCCCTATAACTCCCCTCTATGACCTCCTCACTCTCCCTGACCAGACAGAGGTCATCGAGTTGCTGCTCCAGGATCCTAATACGGTCCCTTAGGAGCCCCATCTCGCTGCACCTGGTGCAGATGTGGACGTCTGGAGGGCCATCCGACACCATGACCTCCCACATCTGACATCCCGAACAATACACTGCTCTGGCTGTCATTCTCCCGCCTTACCCTGGATCCGATACAAGTACAATGCAATAGAAACTGCTGGGAGAAATCAGTAGGTATCTGACTCACAACAGCTGCTCCCTCTTGACCTTTAAACAGCACCTTTATTATATAAACAAAAAGCACTGTACCCTTAGCTCACTGTACCTTTACTAAAGCACTGTACCTTTAGCCCACTGTACCTTTAGCTCACTGTACCTTTACTAAAGCACTGCACCCTTAGCTCACTGTACCTTTACTAAAGCACTGTACCTTTAACCAGAAAGCAGAAATGCTAACCTGAGGTTGCACCCAATCAGCGGCTTCCACCAGAACCCTCCCTATGAAGTGTGGAACGCTACAGATTTTGGTAAAAGCCCTGACCCTCCTCCACTCGCTCCAACGGTCCCGGGCCTCTGTGAAAGCAAGCCCCGCGCTCGCTTTATATACTCACCGCCCTGACCCTCCTCCACTCGCTCCTATTAAATCTTTTCCCCTTCACCTTGAACTCGTGTCCTCTGGTCCTCATTTCAACTACTCTGGGCAAAATCTGTGCATCTACCCGATCTATTCCTCTCATGATTTTGTACACCTCTATAAGATCTCCTCTCCTCCTGCGCTCCATTGAATAGAGACCCAGCCTGCTCAACCTCTCCCTATAGCTCACATCCTCTAGTCCTGGCAACATCCTCGTAAATCTTCTCTGAACCCTTTCAAGTTTGACAATATCTCTCCTATAACACGGTGCCCAGTACTGATAACAATATTCTAAATGCAGCCTCACCAACGTCTTATACAACTACAACTAGACCTCCCAACTTCAGTTCCAACGTCAGTGCCAACATGGGCCGCCTACGTTTTCACCAAGGAATTGTCCCCCAGTATTTTAATTCCCAGGTCTTGAATGAGATAAGGACCAAGGTCTTCAAGTTGTGTAAAAAGTACGGCACCCATTGATGGTAAAGTGCTGGAGTAACTCAGCGGGTCGGGCAGCATCCCTGCAGAGAAGGGTGGGGTTTCATGTTGAGAACCCTCTTAGAAAGCTGGTACTCCAGCTTTTTATGTCTTTTTCTGTGCAGTTTTGTTCTCCTAATTTGCAGAGACCGTTCCCTCCGCAACTCTCTCGTCCCTTCCCACACAAACCACCGCCTCCTCAGGTACCTTCCCCTGCAACGGCAGAAGATGCACCACCTGTTCCTGCACCTCCCACTTCGACTCTGTCCTGGGACCCCGACAGTCCTTTCAGGTTAGGCAGAGGTTCACTTGCACCTCCTTCAACCTCATCTACTGTATCCGTTGTTCAAGATGTGGACTCTTTTACATCGGCGAGACCAAACGTAGACTTGGCGAACGTTTCGCTGAACACCTTCGCTCAATCCGCCTGAACCTACCTGATCTCCCGGTTGCCAATACTTTGAATCTCCCGCCTATTCCCACACAGGCCTTCCTGTCCTCGGTCTCCTCCATTGTCAGAGTGAGGCTAAACGGAAATTTGAGGAACAGCATCTCATATTTTGCTTGGGCAGCTTACAGCCCAGTGGTATGAATATTGATTTCTCTCACTTCAGGTAGCCCCGGCATTCCCTCTCTCTCTATCCCTCCCCCACCCAAGTCGCACTAGCTTCTCTTTTTCACCCAACTCTTTTTACCCAAGAAACAGCTAACGTGGCCAGTTTCCTTTATCATCAATACTTTTTTTGCATATCTTTCATTCATTGTTCATGACAGGTGATGAGGCTATTTATAGGCAACGACGCATTCTGTATGTACAGGCGAATATTCTCTTGTGTAAATTTGGTGTGTGTGCAGGTGTGGTGAAGATGTCGTTATTTAGAGCATACTGCACACCACTCTACACTGCGCACCTGTGGTCGAACTATGGAAAAAGAAGTTTGCAAAGACTAAAGATGGCATATAACGATGCCATGAGAACACTGCTAAGGAAACCTAGATGGTGTAGTGCTAGTAACATGTTTGTGGCTGCAGGAGTCAGTACTTTAGAAGCTATCCTAAGGAATCACATGTATAAATTCATTTGCAGGATAAATGACTCTAAAAATGTGCTTATTGTGGCCTTGTCAAACATACGGGTTGGCACTACACGCTACGAATCCCAGCTGTGGAGACACTGGTATCGTTGTCTCGTTGTAGGACATTGATCATTCTTTTAAACTGGATTTTTAACTAGTGTATTGTGTTTTAAAAAATATATAATTTATGATGCTTTTATAAGTGATATACTAAGATTTTATAAGTACTTTATGATATTTTTTTAATATGCAATGCATTTTTTAAAATATAATGTTGCCCCTTGTCTGGACCTTGAGTCCGTAATAAAGTTTATTTTTATTATATATCTCTCCGTATCATCGTCTATATCTCTCGTTTCCCTTATCCCTAACCTGTATGAAAAAGGGTCTCGACCCGAAACGTCAACTATTCCTTCTTTCCAGAGATGCTGCCTGACCCGCTGAGTTACTCCAGCTTTTTATGTCTATCGTTAGGAAGGACATTCTTGCTATTGAGGGAGTGCAGCGTAGGTTCACCAGGTTAATTCCCGGGATGGCGGGACTGTCATATGATGAAAAGAATGGATCGAGTGGAATTATATTCACTGGAATTTAGAAGGATGAGAGGTGGACCTGAAAGAAACATAATTTTTTTTAAAGGGATTGGACAGGCTAGATGCAGGAACAATGTTCACGATGTTGTGGGAGTCCGGAACCAGGGGTCATAGTTTATGAATAAGGGGTAGGTCGCCCCAAGGAGCCGCTCAAGTGGCAGGTTGGTGAAGGCGGATTATGGCGCTCGCACTCCGTCCTCAGCTGCCGCTTCTCCCGAGCCTGCTCGGGCTTGGACAGTGTCTTAGAGCACTGCGGACTCGAGCCCGAGGTGATCTAGAACCTGGCCAGGGAGAAGTTTGCCGCCGACGCCGCCTTCGAAAGCCTTGCCCTCAAGTTTCGCAGCGTGAGAGGCCTGTCCCACTTGGGTGATATTTTCGGCGACAGCCTGAAAAGAGGTTGTCGCGTCGTGGTCGGGTCGTGACACGGCCTGATGCGTGGTGACACATGTAGTGACACGCGGTGATTCCCTGTCACCTCTAGATTTTGGAATGTTTAAAATCCAGGGGCGACATCTGGCTGACTCATCATGTGGTGCGCTGACGTATGCTGTCCTGCGGGTGACGACCGGTTAGGGACAGGGACCACAGATGGGCTGTAAAATATTCTTCCTTCAATGCATGGATGTTAAACATTAATATATTACAAATTAATACAATAAAATCAATTGTGCAAATGAAAAGATGTCTGTCCAGTTTTATTTACAGATGGTACACAACAATGCTGGAGAAACTCAGCGGGTGCAGCAGCATCTATGGAGCAAAGGAGATAGGCAATGTTTCGGGCCGAAACCCTTCGAAACGTTGCCTATCTCCTTCGCTCCATAGATGCTGCTGCACCCGCTGAGTTTCTCCAGCATTTTTGTGTACCTTCGATTTTCCAGCATCTGCAGTTCCTTCTTAAACAATTATTTATAGATGTATTGGTCCGCTTCCAGATCCAATCACCATCTCTAACTTTTCACAGGGATGGACTCAGTGGGTGTAACTGAACTCCCCTCTCCCCTCCACCCCCCACTTCCCTCCTCCCGCCCCAATCCCTCCTTCTCCACTACCCCCCCCCCCCTACCCTTCTCCTCCCCCCTTCTTCCCTGCCCCCCGCTCCACTATTCTCCCCCTTCTCCACTCCCCAGGGCACTCACTTAACTGTTTTCCCCTGTTGCCAGCCAGGCAACCTAGGCAGCTTTTTAGATTGTCAAATGACAGTTGAGGTGGTCATTTAAGAAGGCTTGCATGACGCGTGCGATAATGTGCTCGGACGAAGTGCGTAGTTACCAGTGGGAATTATGCTCAATGAAGCATTCACATATTATTTCTGCTTCAAATAGGCACAAACTAAACATATTCACCCATCTAGATATATATACCACAATGAAATTATAATACAGTATCGCAACTCTTTTTACACGTGGCAATTAATGCAATTTCTATTATTTCTTTCCACTTCCAAACAAAAATGTGGTTGGATTATTCAGCGTATGTCAGGACTTTCATATGAAGAAAGACTGGATAGACTCGGTTTGTACTCGCTAGAATTTAGAAGATTGAGGGGGGATCTTATAGAAACTTGCAAAATTCTTAAGGGGTTGGACAGGCTAGATGCAGGAAGATTGTTCCCGATGTTGGGGAAGTCCAGAACAAGGGGTCACAGTTTAAGGATAAGGGGGAAATCTTTTAGGACCGAGATGAGGAAAACTTTTTTTCACACAGAGAGTGGTGAATCTCTGGAATTCTCTCCCGCAGAAGGTAGTTGAGGCCAGTTCATTTGCTATATTTAAGAGTGAGTTAGATGTGGCCCTTGTGGCTAAAGGGATCAGGGGGTATGAAGAGAAGGCAGGTACAGGATACTGAGTTGGATGATCAGCCATGATCATATTGAATGGCGGTGCAGGCTCGTAGGGCCGAATGGCCTACTCCTGCACCTATTTTCTATGTTTCTATGATCAACCTGTGTCAATAAATCCTGGACCACGGTAACATATGTGCTTAACCATGCACACTACAGATTGAAGCAAGCGTGTTTTCTGTGAAGGACCAAAAATTATCATAACATGGCCATAGCATGGGTCGTTATTGCTATTGGTACAGAAACACTCTCGCTTCCCACATAATTTATCCACAACAAAATATACAGGTTGCAAGGAATTTTCTAAAGGCATTTTATGATAATAGCTGTTAAAACCGACTATACCCATCTGACAGGTTAAACATTACACTAACTGACAAGAGATGGCCAAAGGACATAAATGCAGCAAATGTTCTTTTGGCAATATGTTTAAAGGTGTCAAAACGCCACGTTACCGGACATTCAGATTAGATGAATGTGTTGTGAACAGCAATGAAGATATCCAGTTTGTACGCACCGGATTTAAAAAATATATTGCCATCATTCCCAGTTCAGAAATAACGTTAAAATTGCAACTGAAATATCCCCAGACCGAATTTGTGATGTATATGACCAACTGTAGAAGTAAAACTTGGATAAATCCAACATACAGCTGTGAATGTTGCTCAATAAATAACTACAGTACAGATACTCCATATTAAGCGCATTGTTTTGCCGTTAAAATGATTTCTGTAATAACGTGTCAACGGTAGCAGTGACAATTGAACACTGCAGTTTTAATGTTTCACTTGTTCATAATTTAATTGATCCATCTTTATAGATTAACATTGAGAATTAAAACACATTTGACTGCATTCATTATCAAACATTGTCAATGTTCGCTCTGAAGACATTTCCAACGCAGTAAGGTCGGGGGGGGGGTGTGAATCAGCACGGGATGGATAGATGGGGGGGTTGAGAAGGCAATCGGTGCAGAATGGATGGATTGAGGCGTTAGTGCGTGTTGGTTGAGTAGGTAAAATTGTGAGGGAAGAATGCGGGGGATGTCAGTGGGGCAGTACGGGATAGATGGGGGTAATCAGTACAGGATGGATGGGGGGTCAGTGCAGGATGAAGGGGGGGTCAGTACAGGATGAATGGGGGTGGGTCAGTACAGGATGGATGGGGGTGGGTCAGTACAGGATGGATGGGGGGGTCAGTACAGGATGGATGGGGGTGGGTCAGTACAGGATGGATGGGGGGGGGTCAGTACAGGATGGATGGGGGGGGTCAGTACAGGATGGATGGGGGTTGGTCAGTGCAGGATGAATGGGGGGTCTGTACAGGATGAATGGGGGAAGACAGTGCAGGATGGTTGGAAAGGGGGTCCGTACAGGATGAATTGGGGGACCAGTGTAGGATGGATAGAGGGGGGGGGGTGGTAGATGGGGAGGGGAGCACAGGGGATGGCAGTGAGGACTGAACACCGGCATCATCGCCCCGCAGCCCGTCCCTCCCTGCCCACCGCCGAAGGGGGAGGCAGTTGGGACCTCCTCGCCACCGCCTCCCCTCCTCCGCCAGCTAACAGGAAGGTGCGGGGCCGAGCGGTGCAGGTGCTTCAGACGGCGGTAGGGGGCCTCCCCGCTTTTTTCCTCCCAGTCTCCGCATGCAGGAGGGTTTGTTTTGGAAGCGGTTATCGCCGTTGGCGCCGTGTCGCAACTCAGCGGCCGGTATGTGGGAGAGGGCGGGCAGGGGTGAGGCGGGAAGTGGAGCCGCCATCGCCACTGCTGCTGCTGCTGTGCGGGGCCCGTCATTCACTCCGATAAAGGCGATGGTGGGGCGGGGGGGGGGGGACGAGTGACCGGCTGGCGGGGGGGGGGGGGTAGGGGGGGTTGGGGGGGAAAGGCGAGGGGGGGGAGTGGGGTGGGAAAGGCGAGGGGGGGGGGGGGGGGAGGGGGGGGGCGTAGACCCGGCCGGAGCAGCGCCTGTTGTCGGGTCACGGCCGCTGCCAGGACTGGGGTTCAGAGCAGTCGTTCCCGCTTCCCGCCCGGCCGGCGACGGGAGAACGGTCTCCCCGGACAGACAGACGGAGCGACCGCCGGCAGCGGACGGGACGGGACCCGCTGACTAGGCCCAGGCGCCAGGCTGACCGATGGGGCCGCTCCCGCTCCCGCGCTGAGGATGGAGCCGCTGGACCGGCCGGGCGGGGGCGAGGGACCGGGCGGGGCGGGGGGGTGGGATTGGACCCTTATATCGCGGGTAGTTTAATATTTCAGGCTTCACTCACCCAGACTAGGCCCGGGGCGTCGAGGCGATGCATTCAAAATGGCGGCCATCCGATCCCGCCCACTGTGCGCACGCGCGGAGAGACCGCGTCATATTGCGTCATTTGTCACCAGCTTCCCCCCACTGCGCAGGCGCGGATAGTCACAAATATATATTTCTCAAAATCATCCCGTGGCCGGAACCAGAATTTCCCCGATTTCGCGTAAATGTTTATTTTTCCTCTGAATTTGTTTTTATTCTGGGGGTCGCACCCCCCCCCCTCCCTTCGGACGGCCATGTCCAGCATTTTGTGTCAACCTTCAAAGTCATCTTGTTGAGTCTCATTGTCAGTAACTCGATTTCACCTCGCCCACAGCTAACAATGGCCTTTTTCCTTTTTTTTTTTGCATATCCTTAGCATCTGCTTTGTTCTGTCATTTTCACACCTCACCCTTCCATATCTTTAGTCTCCCTCTTCCCTTACTCAGTCTGAAGAAGGGTCTCGACCCAAAACGTCACCCATTCCTTTTCTCCAGCGATGCTGTCTGACCTGCTGACTTATTCCAGATTTTTGTCTCTCCCCTTTTTTTCCCTCTCTTCCCTGTGCCCCACCTGAACGGGACCCGTTTCGTCCTTTTCCCCTTCACTTTCACCAATATCTCTTTCTCTGGCTTCACATTCTGCTCATCTTCTCTCACAGCCTTTCCTGTTCTTCCCATCTTTGTCCTGCGTATTTCAGCATCGTGGAGCTAGCAGTCTCGGTTAGAGACTGATGTCTGGAATCTCCAAGTCGCAGGAGGTTCGATTGGCCCTGACCCGGGGTCCGATCACCCGGCGCGGGGAGCTGACATCCTCCTGATGCGGGAGCTTGATTGCCCCGAATCGGAGGGCCCGATCACCGGCTACGGTAGCCAAGATCGCCCCGACAACGGAAGGTTCAAGTGCCCGATTACGGGAGAACAAAGAAGGAAATACTCCATCACAGTGAGGAATGTGGAGGAGTCACTGTGGTGGATGTTTATGTTAAAATGTATTTTGTATGTCTTGTTGCTTTTTATTGGTATGACTGTATAGCAAATCAAATTCCTCTTATGTTGCAAAACATACTTGGCTAATAAAGTGTGATTCTATTTATGATTAGGCCATTCGGCCCATCGAGTCTGCTCCACCATTCAATGACTGATCTATCTCTCCCACTCAACCCCATTCTCCTGCCTTCTCCCCATAACCCTTGACATCCGTACTAATCAGAAACCTGACAATCCCCGCTTTAAAATGCGCGGCACGGTGGTGCAGCGGTACAGTTTCTGCCTCACAGCGCCAGAGACCCGGGTTCCATCCTGACCGTAGGTGCTGTCTGTACGGAGTTTGCACGTTCTCCCCGTGACGGTCGTGGGTTTTCTCCGCGTGCTCTGGTTTTATCCCGCATTCCAAAGACGTACAGGCTTGTAGGCTAATTGGCTTCTGTAACATTTTCCCTAATGTGTGTAGGATGGAGCTAGTGTACGGGGTGATCACTGGCTGGCAAGGACTCGGTGGGCCGAAGGACCTGTTTCCGCGCAGTATCTCTAAAATCTTTTTTATTTTTTAGAAGCAATTGTACAAGAAGAAAGCAACCGACATAACAATGATACAATTTTTGTACAGCTTCAGTTTTAACGTTTTATAACCTGATAAATGAATCGGGAAAAAAGTAAAAAGGAAAGAATGAAGAGAAAGAAGATACAAAAAAGAGAGAAGCAAAAACCCCTGAACTGACAAAGAAGTGAGAGAAAAAAAAGAGGGGAAAAAACAGGAGATATATCCCACTATCCTTCCCTACACCCACTAACCCAACCCAAGCATCGGTTTTAAATTTGTGGTTCAACCATTCTGTTCTTGAAGAAATTCAATGAAAGGAGACCAGTATCTATAAAATCTAAACAACAGAAACATAGAAAATAGGTGCAGGAGGAGACCATTCGGCAAGTCGAGCAAGCACCGCCATTCGTTGTGATCATGGCTGATTGTCCCCTATCAATAACCCGTGCCTGTCTTCTCCCCATATCCCTTGACTCCACTTGCCACAAGAATATCTAACTCTCTTAAATCCATCCAGTGATTTGGCCTCCACTGCCCTGTGGCAGAGAATTCCATAAATTCACAACTCTCTGGGTGAAAAAGTTTTTTCTCACCTCAGTCTTAAATGACCTCCCCTTTATTCTAAGACTGTGGCCCCTGGTTCTGGACTCGCCCAACATTGGGAACATTTTTCCTGCATCTAGGTTGTCCAGTCATTTTATAATTGTATATGTTTCTATAAGATGCCCCCTCATCCTTCTAGACTACAGTGAATACAAGCCTAAATACCCAGTGACTTGGCCTCCACCACCGTCTGTGGCAATGAATTCCACAGATTCACTACCCTCTGGCTAAAGAAATTCCTCCTCAACTCCTTTCGAAAGGCTTGGGTGGGAAAGGCAAAGAGGGTTAGGGGCCAGACGCGAGCATGTGGGACTAGCTTCGATAGGCATGGCTGTGTGTTTCTGTGCTGTGGGACTGACGAGGCTCAACAGGATAGTAGTTTGATGCTTCAGCCTGCAGCAACCAATGAGAACTGTGTTCCAGATGCTTCATTAATTTGTTGTTCTGCGCATTGAAATCGCCCGTTCACACGCAGCCGCCAGAGGAAACAGTGCACACACGGTGATGACAAATGCAATAAATGCAATATCCAGTGCAGAACAGTGCAAGGCTGTGTTGGAGAAAGCCCGGGGTAGCACGGAAGAGGGGCCGAAGGGCCTGTCTCCAGGCAGGGAGACCACTGACGCTGTCCGTGTGGAGTTTGCACGCTCCCTCCCCCCCCCCACCCCCCCCCCCCCCCCCCCCCCAGCGCGTCGGGGCAGGGGAGGCGAGCACAGCCTTCCAAGCCTCAATCCGAGCTCAGCCTTCCTCCCGCGCATCCTAGCCCGACGGGCCGAATGCCGTCGCCTTCCTCCACAAACAACTGAGGGGAAAAACACAGAAGAAACCTCTTCCAACCCCCCGAATCCCTCAGGGAATGTCCCTGCCCTGCCTTTGAAATCAAGCCGTCACAATCGTGCGCGATCAGTTAGCATTATTCTTTTTTTATATATAGAGGAAAGCTGATAGAATAGAATAGAATGGAATTTAATGTCATTCAAACCTAGGTTTGAACAAAATATCATTTCTACAGTTTACAACACAATCCAAGACCCACACTTAACATAGTTTACATAAACATCCATCAAAGTGAGTCTCCAACATCTCCTCACTGTGATGGAAGGCAAAGTCTTTATCTCTTCCCTTTGTTCCTTCTCCCGTGGTCCATCAGTCCAACTGCAGCGTCGAGGCGAACTGGGGCTCCGATGTTAAAGCCCCCGGCGGGCGATGGTAAGTCCTGAGGCCGTTTAAGCCACGCCGGGCGATGTTAGGCCCCGGCTCCATGTCCTTAAACCCGCGATTCCAGCGGGAGAAGTCGCCGTTGCGGAGCTCGGAAAAGCGGTCTCCCACCAGGGACCTGCGAGCTCCCGTTATTCCCGTCCACCAGGTCTGCGGCCGGTGCCTCCGAACTTCAAAGTCGGGTCGCAGCCGCACGCCACCACAGCTCTTCCCGCTCCGAAGTTGGCCACCTCCACGATGTCAGTTCCGCAGGCTCTGCAACTGGAGCCCTCAGGTTAGTCCCGGCCGGAGGTCGCCGCCGGCTCCACGATGTTAGGCCCAACGACATCCGAGACCCGACAGGGAATATACGGGACCCCGCACAGGGAAGAGATTCAAACGGTTTCCCCACAGCCCCCCCCACCACCCCCCACATATACACAGCTAAAAAATAAATAAAAAACTGACTCAAAGACATACATTTAACAAGACAAAAATTTAAAAAAACAGACGACTGTAGTCGAGCCGCTGCTCGAACTGATCAAGTTCAATTTGAATATATTGTCACATGCACCAATTAAGGTACAGTGATATTGGAGTGATCATACAGCCATACTAAGTAAAAAGCAACAAGACACACAGACACGTAAAATAAAATGTAACATCAACATCCACCACAGCGGAATCCACATTCCTCACTGTGATGGAAGGTAATAAAGTTCAATCATCTTCCTCGTTTGTTCACGCGTGGTAGGCGCTGTAGAACCCTCCGCAGTCGCCGCTGCCGACGGTCCGATGTCCGAAGCCCTCGCGTCGGGATGATGGAAACTCCGGCGTCGGGACGGATGGAAACACTCCGCAGCACGGAGCTCCCGAGTCGGCCTCTTCTTACCGGAGACCGCGGACTTCACGGTGTTAAAGTCCACAGGCCCCGCGGTTGGAGCTCTTCACAGGCGATCCTCAGCAAAGGATCACAGGCTCCGTGATGTTAAAGTCCGCGCGCCCGCGGCTTGAAGCTCTGGGCCGGTCATAGAAACATAGAAACATAGAAAATAGGTGCAGGAGTAGGCCATTCGGCCCTTCGAGCCTGCACCGCCATTCAATATGATCATGGCTGATCATCCAACTCAGTATCCTGTACCTGCCTTCGCTCCATACCCCCTGATCCCTTTAGCCACAAGGGCCACATCTAACTCCCTCTTAAATATAGCCAATGAACAGTGGCCTCAACTACCTTCTGTGGCAGAGAATTCCACAGATTCAACACTCTGTGTGAAAAAAGTTTTCCTCATCTCGGTCCTATAAGATTTCCCCCTTATCCTTAAACTGTGACCCCTTGTTCTGGACTTCCCCAACATCGGGAACAATCTTCCTGCATCTAGGCTGTCCAACCCCTGAAGAATGTTGTACGTTTCTATAAGATCCCCCCTCAATCTTCTAAATTCTAGCGAGTACAAACCGAGTCTATCCATTCGTTCTTCATATGAAAGTCCTGACATCCCAGGAATCAGTCTGGTGAACCTTCTCTGTACTCCCTCTATGGCAAGAATGTCTTTCCTCAGATTAGGAGACCAAAACTGTACGCAATGCTCCAGGTGTGGTCTCACCAAGACCCTGTACAACTGCAGTAGAGCCTCCCTGCTCCTATACTCAAATCCTTTTGCTATGAATGCTAACATACCATTCGCCTTCTTCACTGCCTGCTGCACCTGCATGCCTACTTTTAATGACTGGTGTACCATGACACCCAGGTCTCGTTGCATCTCCCCCTTTCCTAATTCAGACAGTAGTCTACTTTCCTGTTTTTGCCACCAAAGTGGATAACCTCACATTTATCCACATTATACTGCATCTGCCATGCATTTGCCCACTCACCCAGCCTATCCAAGTCACCTTGCAGCCTCCTAGCATCCTCCTCACAGCTAACACTGCCCCCCAGCTTCGTGTCATCCGCAAACTTGGAGATGTTGCATTCAATTCTCTCGTCCAAATCATTAATATATATCGTAAATAGCTGGGGTCCCAGAACTGAGCCTTGTGGTACCCCACTAGTCACTGCCTGCCATTGTGAAAAGGACCCGTTTACTCCTACTCTTTGCTTCCTGTCTGCCAGCCAGTTCTCTATCCACATCAATACTGAACCCCCAATACCGTGTGCTTTAAGTTTGTATACTAATCTCTTATGTGGGACCTTGTCGAAAGCCTTCTGAGAGTCCAGATGTAACACATCCACTGGTTCTCCATTATCCACTCTACTAGTTACATCCTCGAAAAATTCTATAAGATTCGTCAGACATGATTTACCCTTCATAAATCCATGCTGACTTTGTCCAATGATTTCACCACTTTCCAAATGTGCTGCTATCCCATCTTTAATAACTGATTCTAGCAGTTTCCCCACTACCGACGTTAGACTAACTGGTCTGTAATACCCCGTTTTCTCTCTCCCTCCCTTTTTAAAAAGTTGTGTTACATTACCTACCCTCCAATCCTCAGGACCTACTCCAGAATCTAAAGAGTTTTGAAAAATTATCACTAATGCATCCAATATTTCTGGGGCTACTTCCTTAAGTACTCTAGGATGCAGCCTATCTGGCCCTGGGGATTTATCGGCCTTTAATCCATTCAATTTACCTAACACCACTTCCCGGCTAACCTGGATTTCACCCAGTCCCTCCATTTCATTTGACCCACGGTCCCCTGCTATTTCCGGCAGATTATTTATGTCTTCCTTAGTGAAGACAGAACCAAAGTAGTTATTCAATTGGTCTGCCATGTCCTTGTTCCCCATGACCAATTCGCCGGTTTCTGACTGCAAGGGACCTACATTTGATTTAACTAATCTTTTTCTCTTCACATATCTATAAAAGCTTTTGCAATCAGTTTTTATGTTCCCTGCCAGTTTTCTTTCATAATCTATTTTCCCTTTCCTAATTAAGCCCTTTGTCCTCCTCTGCTGGTCTCTGAATTTCTCCCAGTACTCTGGTAGGCTGCTTTTTCTGGCTAATTTGTACGCTTCATCTTTTGTTTTGATACTATCCCTGATTTCCCTTGTTATCCACGAATGCACTACCTTCCCTGATTTATTTTTTTGCCAAACTGGGATGAACAATTGTTGTAGTTCATCCATGCAGTCTTTAAATGCCTTCCATTGCATATCCACCGTCAACCCATTAAGAATCAATCGCCAGTCTATCTTGGCCAATTCACGTCTCATACCCTCAAAGTTACCTTTCTTTAAGTTCAGAACCATTGTTTCTGAATTAACAATGTCACTCTCCATCCTAATGAAGAACTGAACCATATTATGGTCACTCTTGCCCAAGGGGCCACGCACAACAAGACTGCTAACTAACCCTTCCTCATTACTCAATACCCAGTCTAGAATAGCCTGCTCTCTCGTTGGTTCCTCTACATGTTGGTTTAGAAAACTATCCCGCTACATTCCAAGAAATCCTCTTCCTCAGCACCCCTGCCAATTTGATTCACCCAATCTATATGTAGGTTGAAGTCACCCATTATAACTGTTTTACCTTTGTTGCACGCGTTTCTAATTTCCTGTTTGATGCCATCCCCAACTCCACTACTACTGTTAGGTGGCCTGTACACAATTCCCACTAGCGTTTTCTGCCCCTTAGTGTTTCACAGCTCTACCCATATCGATTCCACATCCTCAAAGCTAATGTCCTTCCTTTCTATTGCGTTAATCTGCTCTCTAACCAGCAACGCTACCCCACCTCCTTTCCCTTTCTGTGTATCCCTCCTAAATATTGAATATCCCTGGATGTTGAGCTCCCAGCCTTGGTCACCCTGGAGCCATGTCTCCGTGATCCCAACTATATCATAGTTGTTAATAGCTATCTGCACATTCAACTCATCCACCTTATTACGAATGCTCCTTGCATTGCGACACAAAGCCTTCAAGCTTGTTTTTACAACACTCTTACCCCTTATACTATTATGCTGAAAAGTGGCCCTTTTTGATTTTTGCCCTGGATTTACCGGCCTGCCACTTTTACTTTTCACCTTGCTACCTATTGCTTCTACCCTCATTTTACACCCCTCTGTCTCTACGCTCACACATTTAAGAAACCCTTTCCCTTTAAGTCCATCCTCCACTATCCCATTCGACACCCCACCCCCCTTATTCAGTTTAAAACCACCCGTGTAGCAGTGGCAAACCTGCCTGCCAGAATGCTGGTCCCACACCTGTTAAGATGCAATCCGTCCCTTTTGTACAGTTCCCCCTTACCCCAAAACAGATCCCAGTGACCTAAGAATCTAAATCCCTGCCCCGTGCACCAGTTCCTCAGCCACACGTTCAGGTCCCGTATCTCCCTGTTCCTGCTCTCGCCAGCACGAGGAACTGGAAGCAAACCTGAGATAACAACCCTGGAGGTCCTGCTTTTCAGCATTTTTCCGAGCTCTCTAAAGTCACGCTGCAGAATATTCATCCCCTTCTTTCCGACATCGTTTGTGCCGACATGCACTACCACTTCCGGATGTTCACCTTCGCCCTTGAGGATATTCTGCACTCTGTCCGTGACATCCTGGATCCTGGCACCAGGAAGGCAGCACACCATCCTCGCATCCCGTCTGTTGCCGCAGAAACCCCTGTCCGTACCTCTCACAATGGAGTCTCCCACTACAATGGCGTTGCCTGCCTTAGGCCTTTTTGGTTTTGGCTCAACAGCCCTATTCGCATCGCAAGCCAATCCGCCGCTCAGTGTAAACACGTCTTCTGTCCCGACAGCTTCTAAGTGGGTGAACCTGTTCACAAGAGGTACAACACCCGGGGACGTTGGCATTCCATGCTTCCCTCCCTTTCTCACTGTCTCCCACCTTCTCTCTTCCAGTACCTTAGGTGTAACAATCGTACTGTAGGACTTGTCGAGGAACGACTCCGTTTCTCGGACGAACCGGAGGTCATCCACTTGCTTCTCCAGTTCCCCAACACGGCCCTTCAGGAGCTCTACCTGGATGCACTTCTCGCATTTGTAGCAGCCAGAGGCACCAGCGGTGTCCTTGACCTCACACATACTGCAAGCATCGCACTGAATCAGCTTGCCTGACATCTACTTCTTTCGTCTCTACCTCTCAAGCGTATTGCGTGGTCTCCTCTCCGAAGACTCTGGAGCCAAAGACTCACACTTCCCTCACAGGGCACTTCCCTCACAGGGCACTTCCCTCACAGGGCACTTCCCTCACAAGGCCGCTCACTCACTGCCGCTCGCTAAGAGCCGTCTTGCTTAAATTGACTGATAAATGGCATGATTTAACAATTTACAAACCAACTTCCTCAGTTTTCAACTGTTTCCCGGCACTGACTCACTTCTCTGCTCCCACTCGGGCTAGAGCCAATCAGTCGTATCTCTTGCTAAACTCATGTTGCTGTTGCTCCCAAACCTACAGCAGTTCTGATTAAAGTCTGCCTGTGCTTGGCTTCTACTTTTCAACTGTTTTCACCCCTCTGACTCACTTCTCTCCTCCCACTCGGGCTAGAGCCAATCAGTCGTATCTCTTGCTTAGCTCCTGCTACTGTTGCTCCCAAAGCTACAGCAGTTCTGAGTAAAGTCTGCCTGTGCTTGGCTTCTACTTTTCAACTGTTTTCACCCCTCTGATTCACTTCTCTCCTCCCACTCGGGCTAGAGCCAATCAGTCGTATCTCGTGCTAAACTCCTGCTGCTGTTGCTCCCAAAGCTACAGCAGTTCTGAGTAAAGTCTGCCTGTGCTTGGCTCCTACTTTTCAACTGTTTTCACCCCTCTGACTCACTTCTCTCCTCGCACTCGGGCTAGAGCCAATCAGTCGTATCTCTTGCTAAGCTCCTGCTGCTGTTGCTCCCAAAACTACAGCAGTTCTGGGTCACAACTTAAGGATAAGGGGGAAATCCTTTAAAACCGAGATGAGAAAAACATTTTTCACACAGAGAGTGGTGAATCTCTGGAACTCTCTGCCACAGAGGGTAGTTGAGGCCAGTTTATTGGCTATATTTAAGAGGGAGTTAGATGTGGCCCTTGTGGCTAAAGGTATCAGAGGGTATGGAGAGAAGGCAGGTACAGGATACTGAGTTGCCTGATCAGCCATGATCATATTGAATGGCGGTGCAGGCTCGAAGGGCCGAATGGCCTACTCCTGCACCTAATGTCTATGTTTCTATATACCATAATATAAATATATACACACATGAATAAATAAACTGATAAAGTGCAAATAACAGAAAATGGGTTATTAATAATCAGAGTTTTGTCCGAGCCAGGTTTAATAGCCTGATGGCTGTGGGGAAGTAGCTATTCTTGAACCTGGTTGTTGCAGTCTTCAGGCTCCTGTGCCTTCTACCTGAAGGTAGCAGGGAGATGAGTGCGTGGCCAGGATGGTGTGGGCCCTTGATGATGCTGCCAGCCTTTTTGAAGCAGCGACTGCGATAAATCCCCTCGATGGAAGGAAGGTCAGAGCCGATGATGGACTGGGCAGTGTTTTGCAAATTGGTTGGCAGACCGGAAGCTAAGAGTAGGAGTGAATGGGTCCTTTTCAGAATGGCAGGCAGTGGCGAGTGGAGTGCCGCAAGGCTCGGTGTTGGGGCCGCAACTGTTTACCATATATATTAACGATTTGGAAGAGGGAGTTAGGGGCAACACTAGCAAGTTTGCGGATTACACAAAGCTGGGTGGCAGTGTGAACTGTGAAGAGGATGTTAGGAGGTTCCAGGGTGACCTGGACATGTTGAGTGAGTGGGCAGATGCGTGGCAGATGCAGTATAATATAGATAAATGTGAGGTTATCCACTTTGGTGGCAAAAACAAGGGGGCAGATTATTATCACAATGGGGTTAGGTTAGGTAAGGGGGAGGTGCAGCGAGACCTGGGCGTCCTTGTACACCGGTCACTCGAAGTTGGCGTGCAGGTACAGCAGGCAGTGAAGAAAGCTAATGGAATGTTGGCCTTCATAACAAGAGGATTTCAGTATAGGAGTAAAGAGGTTCTTCTGCAGTTGTATAGATTGTAAGACCACATCTGGAGTATTGTGTACAGTTTTGGTCTCCTAATTTGAGGAAGGACATTCTTGTGATTGAGGCAGTGCAGCGTAGGTTCACGAGATTGATCACTGGGATGGCGGGACTGTCATATGAGGAAAGATTGAAACAACTTGGCTTGTATTCACTGGAGCTCTAGGGGCTAGTTGCTTTGGGACGATCAGTCAGGATCACAATGAATGGCGGTGCTGGCTCGAAGGGCCGAATGGCCTCCTCCTGCACTTATTTTCTATGTTTCTATTAGTTTGTTGTTCTGCACATCGACCGGGAGGCGATGAAATCGCCCGTTCACACGCAGCCTCCAGAGAAAACAGTGTACACACGGTGATGACCAACGCAATAAATGCAATATCCAGTGCAGAACAGTGCAAGGCTGTGTTGGAGAAAGGCCGGGGTAGCATGGACGAGAGGGGCCGGAGGGCCTGTCTCCAGGCAGGGCGACCACCGACGCTGTCTGTGTGGAGTTTGCACGCTCCCTCCCCCCCAGCGCGTCGGGGCAGGGGAGGCGAGCTCAGCCTTCCAAGCCTCAATCCGAGCACAACCTTCCTCCCGCGCATCCTAGCCCCGACGGGCCGAGTGCCGCCACCTTCCTCCCTAGACAACAACTGAGGGGAAAAACACAGAAAAAAACTCTTCCAACCCCCCCGAATCCCTCAGGGAATGTCCCTGCCCCGGCAGTGAAATCAAAACGTCACTCGTGCACGATCAGTTAGCATTATATATTTTTTAATATATAGAGGAAAGCTGATCAAGTTCAAGTTTGAATTTATTGTCACATGTACCAATTAAGGTACAGTGATATTGGAGTGACCATACAGCCATACTAAGTAAAAAGCAACAAGACACACAGACACATAAAATAAAATGTAACATCAACATCCACCACAGCGGAATCCACATTCCAAATCCTGGCATCACATCACTCCAGTCCTCAAACAACTTCACTGGCTTCACATCTCCCACCGGATCACCTACAAAATCCTGATCCTCACCTACAAAGCCCTCCACCATCTGCTCCCCCCCCCCCCCCCCCCCCCCCCCCCCATATCTCACTGACCTCCTCTCCCCCTACCAACCCTCACGGTCCCTCAGATCTACATCAGCCGGTCTCCTCTCCATCCACAAGTCCAACCTCCGCAGTTTTGGGGACAGAGCCTTCTCCAGGGCAGCTCCCATGCTCTGGAACTCCCTTCCCCAACTGATCCGCAATTCCGTGTCCCTCACCATCTGCCAGTCCCGCCTCAAGACCCATCTCTTCACCTCTGCCTATCTTTAGCCCCACGTCCCCCTCCCTTTTCATCTGTGCATTAATTGCCTCATATTGTGTTTTGAATTGAATTCTGTCTTTACTTTGTGTACTAGTCATCCATCTACTATTTATTTCATTGCCCTTACATGTTTTTCCTCTACCTGCTAAATTTTTGTAAGGTGTCCTTGAAACTCTTGAAAGGCGCCCATAAATAAAATATATTAATATTATTATTATTCCTCACTGTGATGGAAGGTAATGAAGTTCAATCATCTTCCTCGTTTGTTCACCCGTGGTCGAGGCTGTAGAACCCTCCGCAGTCGCCGCTGCCGATGGTCCGATGACCGAAGCCCTCGCGTCGGGATGATGGAAACACCAGCGTCGGGACGGATTGAAACACTCCGCATCATGGAGCTCCCGAGTCGGCCTCTTCTTACCGGAGACCGCGGGCTTCACGGTGTTAAAGTCCACAGGCTCCGCGGTTGGAGCTCTTCACAGGCGATCCTCGGCAAAGGATCACAGGCTCCGTTGTTAGGCCACAAGGGGGACGGAGATACGACACGGAGAAAAATCGCATCTCCGTCGAGGTAAGTGACTGAAAAAAAGTTTCCACCAATTCCCCCCCCCCCCCCCCCACATAAAACAAACCAAGAAACACTAAAACATACTTTTAAAACATACTTAAAATAATAAAAACAGTAGAAGGGACAGACAGACTGTTGGCGAGGCAGCCAGTGCTGGTGGCGCTACCCGGTTGACAATGATTATTTTGGGGCTATCTACATTTTTTTTTTGCTTGAAAAAATACATTTATTTCATTGGAACATAACTTGGCTCCAGCGGGTTAACGGGCAAAAGCCATTGTTTACCACAGCCGGGGTCTTGTGGACGTCCAAGGGCGGGAACGAGATCCCACCGTTCGGAGTTGAGGGGGAACGGCCGGAGGATGGGAAGCGGTGACTCCGGATTAATCCTGAAGCCTTTCCCCAGCGAGCAGACGGAGGAATGACGGAGAGATGGCCCACGGGGGTGGGGGGTGGAGAACGTTGGAAAGGAGAGGTGGGAGTGGTCGCCTTAGATTCCCTTCCCTCTACAGATGCGGCCTGACCCACTGAGTACCTCCACCGGTTTAGACCGAATGGACAGACGACGTTTTAAGTCAGGACCCTTCTTCAGACTGATTGGAGAGGGTGGGGGGAGGAAGCTGGATAAGAGAGATGGGGGCTGGTCAAAGCCTGGCAAGAGACAGGTGGACACAAAATGCTGGAGTAACTCAGCGGGACAGGCAGCATCTCTAGAGAGAAGGAATGGGTGATGTTTCTGGTTGAGACCATTCTTCAGCAGTGATAGGTGGATATAGGTGAGGGAGACACAAGAAACTTCAGATGCTGGAATCTTGCATAGAACACAAGTTAGTTAGATGCACAGAATCTCTTGCCCAAAATGGGGGAATCGAGGACCAGAGGACATGGGTTCAAGGTGAAGGAGAAAAGATTTGATAGGAATCTGAGGGGGAACATTTTCACACAAAGGTTGGTGGGTGTATGGAACGAGCAGCCAGATGAGGTATCTGAGGCTGGGACTATCCCAGCGTACAAGAAACAGTTAGACAGGTACATGGATAGGACGGGTTTGGAGCGATGTGGGCCAAAAGTAGGCAGGTGGGACTGGTGTAGTTGGGACATGTTGGCAGGTGTGGGCCAGTTGGGCTGAAGGGACTGTTTCCCCACTGTATCATTGTAACAGGAAATGCTGCCTTAACTCAGCACGTCAGGCAGAATCTGTGGAGAACATGGATAGGTGACGTTTCACAGAGTGCTGGAGTAACTCAGCGGGTCAGGCAGCATCTGTGGAGAACATGGAGAGGTGACATTTCGGGTCGGGACCCTTCTTCAGACAATGTTATCACATGAGGGGGTGATCGGCAGATGAGTGGAGTAAGTGACAGAGGCGAGAGAAAATAAGGAGATAAAGGGGTGTGAGATAAGGAGAGGAATGTATATGTGCAGCTTTAAGGGACATTGGTCAGGTAGCATTTGGAGTATTGCCTACAGTTCTGGTCACTCCATTACAGGACTGATGTGGAGGCTTTGGGGAAGGTGCAGAGATGGTTAATCAGAATGGTTTAAAAACAAGGAACTGCTGATGCTTGTTTTGAAAAAAGGACACAAAATGCTGGAGTAACTCGGCGGAACAGGCAGCGTCTTTGGAGAGAAGAAATGTGTGATGATTCGGGTCGAGTTTGAAGAAGGGTCTCGACCTGAAACGTTCCCTATTCCTTCCAGCATTTTGTGTCTTCCTCTCCACGTGGCGGTGTGCCACCAGGCTGGAGGAGCAGGCAAAGGCCTTGCCACAGAGCGGGCAGGTGAAGGACTCGTCGGTGCTGCAGCAGGTGGTCACGGTGGGTGAAGCCCTCACCACAGAACAGTCAGGGGAAGGGACGCTCACCACTGTGTGTACGCCGGTGCTGCCACAGGCTGCCCATGCGGGTGAAACGCTTGCAACACTCAGCGCACACAAAGGGTCTCTCTCCGGTGTGTATCCGCTGGTGCTCCTGCAGCCCCCGTGCTCTCTTAAAACGCTTGCCGCAGTGGGAGCAGCTGCTCGCCGTCATGGGTACGCCGGTGCTGCCGCAACGCCCGCGAGCTCAAACGACTCACCGCAGTACGGGCAGTCGTAGGGCTGGCTACCGCTGGCCACGGGACGGTCGCTGGAGTGCACCCGTTGGTGGGACAGGAGGGTGAAGGAGTGGGTAAAGCCCTTGCCGCACACGGCGCAGGTGTGGGGGTACTTGCCGGTGTGGATTCGTTGGTGTACCAGCAGGCTGTTGGAGAGGGTGTAGCTCTTGCCGCACTGGGTGCAGGTGAAGGGACGCTCGCCGGTGTGGGCGCGCTGGTGCTCCAGCAGAATGCTGGAGCGATTGAAGCCCTTGCCGCACTGGGCACAGGTGTAGAGGTGCCCGCCGGTGTGGGTGCGCAGATGCTCCTGCAGCCCGGCGGAGTAGGTGTACCCCTTGTCGCACTGGGCGCAGGTGTAGGGGCGCTCTCCAGTGTGGGCGCGCTGGTGCTCCTGCAGCCCGGCGGAGTAGGTGTACCCCTTGTCGCACTGGGCGCAGGTGTAGGGGCGCTCTCCAGTGTGGGCGCGCTGGTGCATCTGCAGGCTGGTGGAGCGGGTGAAGCTCTTGCCGCAGTCGCTGCAGGTGTAGGGCCGCTCCCCGGTGTGCAGGCGTCTGTGCATCGTCAGTTGCGCGGACAATTCGAAGCCTTTGCCGCAGTCGGAGCAGGTGAAGGGCCGCTCAATGCTGTGCACCCGCCGGTGCGACGACAGCCCTGACTCCTGGGTAAAGGTCTCGCCACAGGTGGAGCAGCCATAGGGCTTCTCGCCGGTGTGCATCCGCTGGTGGACCTTCAGGCTATACGCTGCCTTGAAGCTCTCGCCGCAGTCGGAGCAGGTGAAGGGCCTCTCGCTGGAGTGCAAGCGGTTGTGCCTAAGCAGCCTGTCATATCTGTGGAAGTTCTTGCCACACTCCGAGCATTCGAAGGGGCGTTCTCCCGTGTGCACCCGCCGGTGAATCTCCAGCTTGCATGCGTGCTTCCAGGCCTTGCCACACACGTCGCACTCATAAGGCTTCTCCTTGTTGTGCCCCGTCATGTGGTCCTCCACCGAAGCTCAGCCCGCACACGGGAACCCTGGCCGCTCTCAATGGCCTCTCACGTCCCCGTCTCTCCGTCCACAGCAACGGCTCCTAAACCCTGCAGGAGGGGAACACAGAGTGTCAACAAGCTGGCAAACAGGACATTACTAATGCATGAACATGACTCGTGCTTGAAGGGGGGAAGGGGTCAGGGGGTCAGGGAGGGTGGGCTGGAGGAGGAGATGAAGGGGTGAGTGAGGTGGGTGGGGAATTGAGTGAGGGGGGCGACGACCATCCAGGAACTGCGTCGAGCCGCCCGCCCGCACATCCGCCCGCCATGCGTCGTGACGTCAGCCGCTCATACGCACGTACAGCCGGTGCTGGTTGCCCCGCCCCCTAACATTGTGCAGAATCACATGGGGGTGGCGTGCATCATGGGAAGAAGGTCACAGAGTGCGGGAGTTCCTCAGCGGGTCGGGCAGCGTCTGTGGAGAAGGAATACGTGACTTCAGTCTGATGGGAGATACAGAGATAAGGACGTAAAGTAAAGTAAAGTAGTAAAGTAGTAAAGTATCCTTTATTGTCATTCAGACCTTTCCGTCTGAACGAAATGTCGTTGCCTTGCAGTCATACATATAATAAAAATGACAAAAACACAGTGAATAAACACATCCGCCACAGTGAGTTCACCAGGCACCTCCTCACTGTGATGGAAGGCAAAAATCTTAAAGTCCTCGTCTCTTCCCTCCTTGTTCTCCCTCTGCTCCGAGGCGACCTGTGAGCTCCCGACGCTGTCGACCACCGGGCCCGTGGCCGATCCTCCGAGGTCAGGTCGCCGCTGCCGCCGGAACGCCACAGCGCCGATGTCGGGTCGCCGCTGCCGCTGCCGCCGGTACGCCACAGCGCCGATGTCCGGTCGCCGCTGCCGCTGCCGCCGGTACGCCACAGTGCCGATGTCGGGTCGCCGCTGCCGCCGGGACGCCACAGCCCCGATGTCGCGTCGCCGCTGCCGCCGGAACGCCACAGCCCCGATGTCGGGTCGCCGCTGCCGCTGCCGCCGGTACGGCACAGTACCGATGTCGGGTCGCCGCTGCCGCCGGAACGCCACAGCCCCGATGTCTGGTCGCCGCTGCCGCTGCCGCCGGTACGCCACAGTACCGATGTCGGGTCGCCGCAGCCGCCGGAACGCCACAGTACCGATGTCGAGTCGCCGCTGCCGCTGCCGCCGGCACGCCACAGCTCCGATGTTGCCGCCGGAACGCCACAGTACCGATGTCGGGTCGCCGCTGCCGCCGGAACGCCACAGCTGCAGGACGCCACAGGAAGTGTAATGATTGATTGATTGATTGATTACTTTATTAATCCCCTTATTCAGGGGAAATTCTGATGTCCTTGCAGCACACTAATAAAAATACAACACAGTATTCATAAAGAAATTCAACACCAAAACATCCCCCCACAGTGATTCCCACTGTGGGGGAAGGCACAAAGTCCAGTCCCCATCCTCTTGTCGGGCCTATTGAGGCCTCCACAGTCGCCGCCACGGCGCCCGATGTTCTCGCCGGGTGATGGTACTCCGGCGTCGGGAGAACCCCCAGCGGCTTGGGGTGCCAGGAACGGCCGCCTTCCCACCGGAGCCTGCGGCTTCCAAGCCAACAGACCACGCCAGACGGAGCTCCGCACACTGGTGATCTCGGCGAGATGTAAGTTCAACGTCGCAGCTGGCCGCTCCGCAGAACCGCAGCTCCACGATGTTTTCCTCGGCGGTACCAAGCATACTGGAGTCCCAGCGCGGCGACCCAGGAAAGGCATCGCCCGCTCCGCAATAGCGATCCACCGCTGCACTGCCGCCAAAGCCGATGTTCTGCGCCGCCGCCAACGCCGATGTTCTGGCCAAGTCCCCTCAGGGAAACGTCGCTCCAGGACCCGCTGGTAGGCCGCGAGGACAGGTCGAAGACGCTGCTCGGAGGAAAGCAACCCTTCCGACCAGGTAGGGACTTAGAAAAGCAGTTTCCCCCTTCCCCCCCCCCCACCACCCCCCACACATAAAAGATTTAGACCCCCTGACTGTACACTTAACGAACTAAAAATAATAAAAAAGAAGGGGGGAAAACGGACAGCTGCAGGACAGGCAGCCGTTCAGGACAGCGCCTCCTCCGGATCATGCAAGGAGTGCAAACAGGACAAAGGGAATGGAGTTCAAGGGAAATGTAGAATAGGTCATTGTTAGATGGGAGAAGGTAACATAGACAATTCAGATTCAGATTCAGATTCAATTTTAATTGTCATTGTCAGTGTACAGTACAGAGACAACGAAATGCATTTAGCATCTCCCTGGAAGAGCGACATAGCAAATGATTTGAATAAATAATAATGTGTGTGGGGGGGGGGGTGATTGGCAGTCACCGAGGTACGTTGTTGAGTAGAGTGACAGCCGCCGGGAAGAAGTTGTTCCTGGACCTGCTGGTTCGGCAACGGAGAGACCTGTAGCGCCTCCCGGATGGTAGGAGGGTAAACAGTCCGTGGTTGGGGTGAGAGCAGTCCTTGGCGATGCTGAGCGCCCTCCGCAGACAACGCTTGCTTTGGACAGACTCAATGGAGGGGAGCGAGGAACCGGTGATGTGTTGGGCAATTTTCACCACCCTCTGCAATGCCTTCCGGTCGGAGACAGAGCAGTTGCCATACCATACTGTGATGCATTTGGTAAGGATGCTCTCGATTGTGCAGCGGTGGAAGTTCACCAGGGTCTGAGGAGACAGATGGACCTTCTTCAGTCTACTCAGGAAGAAGAGACGCTGGTGAGCCTTCTTGATCAGAGTTGAGGTATTGTGGGTCCAAGATAGGTCATCGGAGATGTGGACTCCCAGGAACCTGAAGCTAGAAACACGTTCCACCTCCGTCCCGTTAATGTGGATGGGGGTGTACGTGCCGCCCCTGAACCTCCTGAAGTCTACAATGAGCTCCTTGGTCTTCTTGGAGTTAAGGGCCAGGTTGTTGTCAGCGCACCATGCTGCTAAGTGCTGGACCTCCTCCCTGTAGGCCGACTCATCGTTGTTGCTGATGAGGCCAATCACCGTAGTATCATCTGCATACTTGATGATGGTGTTAGTACCATGTACAGGTGTGCAGTCATAGGTGAAGAGGGAGTAGAGGAGGGGGCTCAGCACACAGCCCTGTGGAACGCCGGTGTTCAGGGTGAGGGTTGAAGAGGTGTGCTTGTCTAACCTAACAGACTGGGGTCTGTTGGTTAGAAAGTCCAGTATCCAGTTGCAGAGGGAGGGGTCGATGCCCAGGTTACCGAGTTTGGTGATCAGTTTTGATGGTATAATGGTGTTGAATGCTGAGCTGTAATCGATGAACAGCATTCTTACGTAAGTGTCTCTGTTGTCGAGGTGGGAGAGGGCGGAGTGAAGTGCCGTTGAGATGGCATCCTCCGTACTCCTGTTCTTGCGGTAGGCAAACTGATAGGGATCCAGTGTGGGGGGTAGGCAGCTTTTGAGGTGTGCCAGGACCAGCCTCCCGAAGCACTTGGTGATGATGGGGGTGAGTGCAACTGGGCGGAAGTCGTTGAGGCTTGCCGCAGTGGAGTGTTTTGGCACTGGCACGATGGAGGTGGTTTTAAGGCACGTGGGGACAACTGCTTGGGCTGAAGATGTCAGTCCAGACGTCTGTCAGCTGCGCAGCACAGGCCCTGAGCACGCGCCCGGGGATGCCGTCAGGGCCAGCAGCTTTACGTGCATTAGTCCTACTCAGTGCCACGTATACGTCGTAGGGGGTGAGTGTGAGGGGTTGGTGATCGGCAGGTAGCACAGCCTTGATGGCTGTCTCTAGATCGGCCCTGTCGAAGCGGCCATAGAAGTGATTAAGCTCCTCAAGGAAGGAGGCGTCGCTGGTTGTGGGGGTGGTGTTGGAGGGTCTGTAGTCCGTGAAGGCCTGGATGCCTTGCCACATGCGTCGGGGGTCGGAGTTGTTGTTGAAGTGCTCCTCAATCCTGAGCTTATGGCCTTCTTGATGCCCCTCTTCAGGTTAGCCCTGGCTGAACTGTAGGCTCGGGCATCGCCTGACCTGAAAGCGTTGTCACGTGCTTTCAGCAGTAGCCTGACCTCGCTGTTCATCCATGGCTTCTGATTCGGGAATATGGTCACCTGTTTGAGGGAGGTGACACTATTGATGGTGGAGTTTATAAAGTCCAGAACAGAGGATGTGTAGGAATCAATGTCCGTGTGGGAGTCAAGGGTGGCCTGGGCTGCAAACGCCTTCCAGTCAGTGTTTCCACAACACTGCTGAAGTGTGAAGTCCGCTTCCTCTGACCAGACTTTAACTGTCCTCACAGTGGGTTTAACCCGTCTGATGAGTGGGGAGTACTTAGGGAGCAGGAACAATGAGACGTGATCAGACTGACCAAGGTGGGGGAGGGGGATGGCTTTGTAAGCTTCAGCCATGTTGGTGTAGACTTTGTCCAGTGTCTTGTCTACTCTAGTGGGGAAGGAGACAGGTTGGTGGAATTTGGGGAGTACAATCTTCAGGTTAGAGTGATTGAAGTCACCCGCAACAATGAAGGCTGCCTCGGGGTTGTGCGTCTGTTGATTGCTAATGGCAGTATGCAGACAATAGGTGCAGGAGTAGGCCATTCGGCCCTTCGAGCCAGCACCGCTGTTCAACATGACCATGACTGATCATCCAGAATGAGTACTCCAGGCGGACAAGGGTGATAATGTACAAATGGGGCTACATCGGGGGTACAACAACCTGTGACTGTGGCACACAGACCCAGACAATGCAACACCTACTGCAATGCCCATTGCTGGATAATCCATGTACTACTGCAGACCTTGCACTTAACACTCCAATAGCACAACGATGTGTACAGCAGTGGCGAGCCACTATATAGCATAAGGACACAAAGTACCCCGTTCCTGCTTTCACCCCATATCCCTTGATTCCGTTAGCCCTAAATCTAACTCTCTCTTGAAAACATCCAGTGAATTGGCCTCCACTGCCTTGTGTGGCAGAGAATTCCACAGATTCACAACTCTCTGGTTGAAAAACGTTTTGCTCATCTCAGTCCTAAGTGGCCGACCACTTATTCTTAAACTGCGACCCCTGGTTCTGGTCTCACCCAACATCAGAAACCTGTGGCGTTTCCTGCATCTAAACTTTCTGAGGCGCAACTTTCATCATTGTTCAACATCTGTCAAGGAGAAGCTATACTTCACTCTCGTTAGACCTCATTTGGACTACGCAGTTGCAGCATGGGACCCATACACAAATAAAAACATTTCTTCCATCGAACGTGTCCAAAGACAGGCAGCTTGATTTGTTACTAACACCTATGAGAGAGAAGCGAGTGTCACCAAACTTCTGAATTCTCTGGGGTGGAACCCTCTCCAAGACAGACGTGAAGCTCACCGTTTGACCTGTTTTTACAAAATGTTAAATGGTCAGCTCGACATAGACTACAAGATCTACACCAAAACCAAACCAATTAGGAGCAGACGATGGCATTCGATCCAATTTGTGATCCCAGCTACAAAGACAGATGTATACAGCAATTCGTTCTTCCCCCGCACAATTAAAGCATGGAATAATCTCCACCCAACTATAGTTACCCAACCAGATGCAACTACATTTAAAGTAGCTTTTTGTTCCCAATAAACCTTTCTGGCTTAAGTCCTCCCTTCACCGCCTCCAGTTTAAATTCAATTTGGAATATTTTGGAGGACCAAGAACCAAGAACCTGTCCAATTCCTTAATTAATTTATATGTTTCCATAAGATCCCCTCTGATTCTTCTAAATTCCAGTGAACACAAGCCCAGTCGACTGAAGGAGTCAAGGGAGCAGGTAAAGCGACAAGTGTCCACTCCCTCCCCTGCTACTTTCCCTTGAAACCGCAGGAAATGTTACACTTGTCGCTTTACCTCCCCCCTTGACTCCATCCAACGACCTAAGCAGCCTTTCCAGGTGAGGCAGAGGTTCACCTGCACCTCCTCCAACCTCATCTATTGCATCCGCTGCTCTAGGTGTCATCTGATCTACATCGGTGAGACCAGGCGCACCCTTGGCGATCGTTTCGCCGAACACCTCTGCACAGTTCGCAACAACCAACCTGATCTCCCGGTGGCCCAGCACTTCAACTCCCCCTCCCATTCCGAATCCGACTTTTCTGTCCTGGCCCTCCTCCATGGACAGAGCAAGTCCCACCGCAAACTGGAGGAGCAGCACCTCGTATTTTGCTTGGGCAGTTTACACCTCAGCGGTATGAACATTGACTTCTCCAATTTCAGGTAGTCCTTACTTTCTCCCTCCTTCCCCTCCCCTTCCCAGCTATCCCACAGCCCACTGTCTCCGCCTCTTCCTTTCTTCTTCCCGCTCCCCAACCCCCACATCAGCCTGAAGAAGGGTCTCGACCCGAAACATCACCTATTCCTTCGCTCCATAGATGCTGCCTCGCCCGCTGAGTTTCTCCAGCATTTTTGTCTAACACCAGATAATGCTAGCATTTACACAAAATCCAGATAATAATGAAATCTTTATTTGTTTAAAAACTTGTTCAGTAAATGATTTCATGCAGTATAAACAGGTGCAGATGCCTGTGCCAAGATTGGTGAATATTGCTGATATTGCTGAGATTACTAATAACTTGTTTTTGGTTCAGCTTGATATAGGTCCAGCCTTTCTTATTTCCTGTAAGGCTACAGAATCTTTTAATCATGCTATATCAGTTTTCGTAGGTGTGATTATCGATAAGAAATTATTACAATGCCTCTGTCCCACTTAGGAAACCTGAACGGAATCCCCTGGAGACTTTGCGCCCCACCCAAAGTTTCCGTGCGGTTCCCGGAGGTTGCAGGTGTTTGCCGGAGGTTGCAGGTAGTGGAAGCAGGTAGGGAGACTGGCAAAACCCTCTGGGATCCGCACGGAAACTTGGGTGGGGCACAAAGTCTCCAGAGGTTTCCATTCAGGTTTCCTAAGTGGGACAGGGGCATTAACTGTACTAACTTTCCTTTGTTCAGAGAATGTGCGACAGGGGAGCTAAGGTGCATGAAGCACACTCCCACTAGCGAATAAAAGAATCTTGCCTTAAGTGGTGTTTGACATGTCTGTGGTAAATAATCGTCCTTTAACACTAGGGTCTCTTCCAGTCAGTTTTGGTTAGCTCCTCCCTCATGGCTCCTTAGTCCCATTTCCTCAACTATAATACTGACACTTCCAATTTTCCCGTCTCCCTCTCAAATTGTAGATTAAAACTTATCATATTATGGTCACTACCTCCTAATGGCTCCTTTACCTCGAGTTTCCTTTATCAAATCCAGTTCATTACACAACACTATATCTAGAATTGCCTTCTCCCTGGTAGGCTCCAGTACAAGCTGCTCTAAGAATCCATCACGAAGGCACTGTACAAACTCCCTTTCTTGGGGTCCAGTACCAACCTGATTTTCCCAGTCTACCTGCATGTTGAAATCTACCATAACAACCGTAGCATTACCTTTGTGACATACCAACTTTAACTCCTGATTCAACTTGCACCCTATGTCCAGGCTACTGTTTGGGGGCCAGTAGATAACTCCCATTAGGGACAATTCCCCAGTTCTATCCACACTGACTCCACATCTCCTGATTCTATATCACCCCTCACAAAACAGATCCCTGTGGTCTAAGAATCTATTCACTGGTCCCTGCACCAGCTCCTTAGCCACACATTCAGATCCCCTATCTCCCTGTTCCTGCCCTCACCAGCACAAGGAACTGGAAGCAAACCGGAGATAACCATCCTGGATGTCCCGCTTTCCAGCCTTCTTCCGAGCTCTCAGAAGTCACGCTGCAGAATATCTTTCCACTTCTTCCCGACAACATTTGTGCCGACATGCACGGCCACTTCCGGCTGCTCACCTTCACCCTTAAGGATGTTCTGCGATCGGTCCGTGATGTCTGGGATCCCAGCACCAGGGAGGCAACACATCATCCTTGACTCCCGCCTGTTGCCGCAGAAACCCCCATCTGTACCTCTCACGATGGAGTCCCCGACTACCACGGATCTGCCTGTCCGAAGGGCCTGTTTCCGCGCAGTATCTCTAAAATCTAAACAATACCCGGTCACTTGGCCTCCACCGCCGTCTGTGGCAATGAATTCCACAGATTCACCGCCCTCCGGCTAAAGAAATTCTTCCCCATCTCCTTTCCAAAGGCATGGGTGGGGAAGGCAGAGAGGGTGAGGGGCCAGACGTGGGCATGTGGGACTAGCTTCGATGGGCATGGCTGTGTGTTTCTGTGCTGTGGGACTGACGGGGCTCAACAGGGTAGTAGTTTGATGCTTCAGCCTGCAGCAACCCAGGAGAACTGTGTTCATAGAAACATAGAAAATAGGTGCAGGAGTAGAGGCCATTCGGCCCTTCGAGCCTGCACCGCCATTCAATATGATCATGGCTGATCATCCAACTCAGTATCCTGTACCTGCCTTCTCTCCATACCCCCTGATCCCATTAGCCACAAGGGCCACATCTAACTCCCTCTTGCATATAGCCACTGAACTGGCCTCAACTACCTTCTGTGGCAGAGAATTCCAGAGATTCACCACTCTCTGTGTGAAAAATGTTTTTCTCATCTCGGTCCTAAAAGATTTCCCCCTTATCCTTAAACTGTGACCCCTTGTCCTGGACTTCCCCAACATCGGGAACAATCTTCCTGCATCTAGCCTGTCCAACCCCTTAAGAATTTTGTAAGTTTTTATAAGATCCCCCTCACCCCCACTCCCCTCCCCCCTCACCCTCACTCCCCTCCCCCGTCCCCCGTCACCCCCACTCCCCTTCCCCCACCACTCACCCCCACTCCCCTTCCCCCACCACTCACCCCCACACCCCTTCCCCCCTCTCGCTTCCACTGTCCTCCCCCTTCCCCCCTCAAGGAGAACCAGCTCCGCTTCGATAGGAGGAGGGGGGTGAGGGGAGGGTCAGGCAGCATCTGTGGAGAAGATAGACACAAAGGACTAGAGCAGTGCTTCTTAAACTAAAGGCAGACAAAAATGCTGGAGAAACTCAGCGGGTGAGGCAGCATCTGTGGAGTGAAGGAATAGGTGACGTTTCGGGTCGAGATCCTTCTTCAGACTATTTCAGTGTCATTCAGCCTTGATTCTTTATCAAAAAATTTCATTCACCCGCGACTAAATGTTCTTATGTTTTGGGGTAATTTTCATCTTATTCTCCCTTGTCTATCATTTTATATAGAACTTATTTTTGCCACATGAGCAAAAAACATCAATTAACTCATTTCTTAAGTGTTTGTTTTATTCAACTTTTTGAACATCCTAAAAAAACAGTAAATTTGGGAAATATTCTGTAACTTTGAAATTAGAAGATTAGATAGAGAGAAAAAAACATCATATTTCCAGCTCCACTGACATTAAAACCAATAAGAGCCTACGCACCACTTTAATGACAATGCCTTTATTTAAGTCTCTCTCTCTCTCGCTCTCACTGTCTCCCTCTCTCTCTCTCTCTCTCTCCCTCTCTCTCTCTCTCTCTCTCTCTCTCTCTCTCTGTCTCTCTCTCTCTCTCTCTCTCTCTCTCTCTCTCTCTCTCTCTCTCTCTCTCTCTCTGTCTCTCTCTCTGTCTCTCTCTCTGCCTCTCTCTGTCTGTCTCTCTCTGTTTGTCTCTCTCTATCTCTATGTCTCTCTCTCTATCTCTCTATCTGTCTCTCTATCTGTCACTCTCTCTCTGTCTCTCTCCCTCTGTCTCTGGGATGTCTCTGTGTCAAATGGGATAGTCGAGGACGGAGTTAAAGGGACAGAGAGTTGGTTAATGGCCCCAGAATTAACGGGAAAGGAAGCTCACAAAGGGATAGGAGAGTATGGCCAAGTGTAATAGGGATCGATGTGAAAGGTGAGATGCGTAAGGAATTAAAAGTATTGTATAAGAATGCGCGAAGTATAAGAAGTAAAGTAGATGAGCTTGAGGCTCAGTTAGAGGTTGGTAGATATGACATTGTGGGGATTACTGAGACGTGGCTGCAGGAGGATCGGGCCTGGGAACTTAATATTCAGGGTTATACATCCTATAGAAAGGGCAGGCAGGTGGGCAGAGGACGGGGGTAGCTCTGCTGGTGAGGGATGGAATTCAGTCCCTTACGAGGGAAGACATAGGGACTGACGAGGTAGAGTCACTGTGGATTGAGTTGAGGAATTGTAAAGGCAAGAAGACACTAATTGGTGTTATCTACAGACCCCCAAATAGTAGCCCGGATGTAGGGTGTAAGTTGCAGCAGGAGTTAAAACTGGCATGTAACAAAGGTAATGCCACTGTGGTGATGGGGGATTTCAATATGCAGGTAGACTGGGAAAATCATGTTGGTTCAGGACCCCAAGAAAGAGAGTTTGTAGAATGCCTCCGAGATGGATTCTTAGAGCAGCTTGTAATGGAGCCGACCAGAGAAAAGGCAATTCTGGGTTTAGTGTTGTCCAATGAACCAGATATGATAAGAGAAAGCGAGGTAAAGGAACCGCTTGGAGGTAGTGATCATAATATGATTAGTTTTAATCTGCAATTTGAGAAGGAGAAGGTTAAATCGGAAGTGTCAGTGATGCAGTTGAACAAAGGGGACTATGAAGGCATGAGAGGGGCGCTGGCCAAGGTAGACTGGAAAGGGATCCTAGCAGGAATGACGGTGGAACAGCAATGGCAAGAATTTCTGGGGATAATCCGGAAGACACAGGATCATTTCATTCCAAAAAGGAAGAAAGATTCTAAGGGGCGTGGGAGGCAACCGTGGCTGACAAGAGAAGTTAGGGATAGAATAAAACTAAAAGAAAAGATCTGGGGGTCCTTGTACATCAGTCTATGAAAGTAAGCATACAGGTACAGCAGGCAGTGAAGAAAGCGAATGGCATGTTGGCCTTTATAACAAGAGGAATCGAATATAGGAGCAAAGAGGTCCTTCTGCAGTTGTACATAGCCCTAGTGAGACCACACCTGGAGTATTGTGTGCAGTTTTGGTCCCCTAATTTGAGGAAGGACATTCTTGCTATTGAGGGAGTGCAGCGTAGGTTTACAAGGTTAATTCCCGGGATGGTGGGACTGTCATATGCTGAGAGAATGGAGCGGCTGGGCTTGTACACTCTGGAGTTTAGAAGGATGAGAGGGTATCTCATTGAAACATATAAGATTGTTCAGGGTTTGGACACGCTAGAGGCAGGAAACATGTTCCCGATGTTGGGGGAGTCCAGAACCAGGGGCCACAGTTTAAGAATAAGGAGTAAGCCATTTAGAACGGAGACGAGGAAACACTTTTTCTCTCAGAGAGTTGTGAGTCTGTGGAGGCAGATTATCTGGATACTTTCAAGAGAGAGCTAGATAGGGCTCTTAAAGATAGTGGAGTCAGGGGATATGGGGAGAAGGCAGGAACGGGGTACTGATTGTGGATGATCAGCCATGATCACATTGAATGGTGGTGCTGGCTCGAAGGGCCGAATGGTTCTCTCTGTCTCTCTTGGTCATTCTCTGTCACTCTCTCTGTTTCTCAGTCTGTCTCTCAGTCTCTCTGTATCTCTATCTCTCCCTCTCTGTCTCTCTCTTTGACTCTCTCTGTGTCTGCCTCCCTCTCTCTGTCTCTCTATGTCTCACTCTTTGTCTATATTTCTCTGTCCCTCTCTGTCTCTCTCTGTGACGGTCTGTTCTCCCTGCCTCTCTCTCTGTATGTCTCTCTGTCTCTCTCTATCTCTGTCTCTCTCTGTTAGTGTGAGTCTCTCTCTGTCTCGCTCTCTATTTCTGTCTCTAACTATCCCTATATCTGTCTCTCTGTCTCTCTCTCTGTCTCTCTCTATCTATCTCTCTGTCTCACTCTCTTTGACTCTCTCCCTCTATCTGGCTCTCTATTTCTCTCTCTGTCTATCTCTATATCTGTCTATCTCTCTCTCTCTCTCTCTCCCTGTCAGAAAAGCTGTGATTAAATGCATGTGAAGGGCACACTGAGAACAACATCCTCCCCCCTCCCCCCCCAGACCCAGGCTCACCTCAAACCAATAGTGTCACAAATATCAAAGAGAATCCAACAATTTGTTCTATTTCCTTTCTTTCGCTGGCCTTTGTTATTTTGACTATTTATTTTAAATGCTGATGACATCATTTGGTGAAGGCGGTTTGGAGAAATTCCTGGGCATTTAAATGCAAGGGAGGGGGGATTCATCAACACAGCAAGATAAAGCTACATTTAATGTCATCATCTTTGTCCATTTAACAAAGAATGTTATGTACCGGGCCCACCTATTTCTACCCCCACAGATAGCAACAGGATATTTTCTGGGCACAAAACACAAATTAGGAATCCTTCCTTCTGTAGCTGAAATGCCAGGCGCATTTGCCTGGGCTGGGCTTGTATACTCTGGAGTTTAGAAGGATGAGAGGGCATCTTATTGAAACTTATAAGATTATTAAGGGTTCAGACATGCTAGAGGCAGGAAACATGTTCCAGATGTTGGGGGAGTCCAGAACCAGAGGCCACAGATTAAGAATAAGGGGTAAGCCATTTAGAACGGAGATGAGGAAACATTTTTTCACTAAGGGAGTTGTGAGTCTGTGGAATTCTCTGCCTCAGAGGGCGGTGGAGGCCGGTTCCCTGTATAAAATACAGCAGGCATTTAATGTACAGCTTTAACCCAAAATCATAAAAATAAGTGGGTAATTTATCAATGTAAAAGCAAGGTTATACAGGACACTGGGAGCTAGACAAAAATGCTGGAGAAACTCAGCGGGTGAGGCAGCATCTATGGAGCAAAGGAATAGGCGACGTTTCAGTCTTAAGAAGGGTCTCGACCGAAACATCACATATGCCTTCGCTCCATAAATGCTGCCTCACCCGCTGAGTTTCTCCAACATTTTTGTCCACTTCGATTTTTCCAGCATCTGCAGTTCTTTCTTAAACAAAAGGAAACTGGGAGATCACCCTTCACCTTCTATAAATAGTCCCCTGGATCTTTAATGCACACTTGAACAAATGAAGCAGCTTCAAGCCTTTAGTTCATATCCGAGGAACGTATCGCCATACATAGATCTTGAGGTCCACATGTCTGATGCTGCTCGATCTGACTTGAATACTCATTAGTGCGTACAGTTTTGGTCTTCTAATCTGAGGAAAGACATAGAGGGAGTACAGAGAAGGTTCACCAGACTGATTCCTGGGATGTCAGGACTTTCATATGAAGAAAGACTGGATAGACTCGGCTTGTACTCGCTAGAATTTAGAAGATTGAGGGGGGATCTTATAGAAACTTACAAAATTCTTAAGGGGTTGGACAGGCTAGATGCAGGAAGATTGTTCCCGATGTTGGGGAAGTCCAGGACAAGGGGTCACAGTTTAAGGATAAGGGGGAAGTCTTTTAGGACCGAGATGAGATGATTTTTTTTTCACACAGAGAGTGGTGAATCTGTGGAATTCTTAGCCCCAGAAGGTAGTTGAGGCCAGTTCATTATCTATATTTAAGAGGGAGTTAAATGTGGCCCTTGTGGCTAAAGGGATCAGGGGGTATGGAGAGAAGGCATGTACAGGATACTGAGTTGGATGATCAGCCATGATCATATTGAATGGCGAATGGTGCAGGCTCGAAGGGCCGAATTGCCTACTCCTGAACCTATTGTCTATGTTTCTATAATAGGCAGTCATGTTGACTGATTGCTCCCATGGGCCAGGAAGTTGAAAACCACCTCCAGGTTAGAAGCTGGAATTAGTTTGAGGTTAACTGGGCAGTGAGCTGATGGGCAAGTTTGCAGACAGCACCAAGATACTGTACTAGAGTTGAGGCTCTCAGTAGCATTTGCCTGCAACAGATGTATCTTGATGTATTGGGGACAGGGCTTCAGATTTCACTCTGACGAGTTGCAAGAATGCTGAACATGCACCTTGTGGGGAAAAGAACGGAACCTGCAGAAAAAAACATCTAGAAAAAGAGAAAGATCTGACTTATTCTTACACGAAGATCTCTCAGTATTCAAGAACAACAAAGTGACAAAGTGAATAGGTCACAGTCGGCGGAAAGTGCCCTCGTTAGGGAATGCTTATCGAATCACAGGCAATTTGTTTTAGCACGAGAACTAACCCGGAGTTGTTGCTTACCGTGTGTCCTTGGCCACAGAGGGGAGCCTCCCCTGGGGATAAGTAGGGACCAAAGGAACTGTCGACAAGATCCAATCTCACAGATCAGGCCGCAGAAACTCACAGCGAAATTCACTGGCAGCCTCGTGAAAATCACATCCAACAGCAATGAAACCAAACTTGCTTCAGATCAACAGGACACTCCTGCTGCTCTCTGTATAACAGGTAGTTGCTAACTACAGATACAACTCACACAAGAAGAAAGGGGGCTGGAGGTGTTTCCAGCTCCGATTGTGCCTGCTCTCTGTCTCTTGCTTGCAGCGACTGCTCAGATCAGGATATGAAGCCAATCTGTGAGGGGGGAAAACAGCTTGCGAGACGCGCACTAATTCCCAAACTCAGAATCACAGGATGGAGACATGTGAACAGTCAGGAAACCAGTGGGGTCTCAGAGAAGAATAACTGCCGGCTGCAGGCTCTGAGATAACAACACGTTGTTTACCCACTCCACCGGCTTCACTCATCAATCAGGACCTTGCCTTAAACAGGGAGAAGCTGGCTCCCATGTAGAAGGGGGCAGATCCCCAGTGAACTGGATGCAGTTGGCAGCATCGCAGACGGAAATAAACCCTCTCTTTGTCCACAAACACTGACTAAGGTCACAGTTTAAGGATAAGGGGGAAATCTTTTAGGACCGAGATGAGGAAAACATTTTTCACACAGAGAGTGGTGAATCTCTGGAATTCTCTGCCACAGAAGGTAGTTGAGGCCAGTTCATTGGCTATATTTAAGAGGGAGTTAAATGTGGCCCTTGTGGCTAAAGGGATCAGGGGGTATGGAGAGAAGGCAGGTACAGGATACTGAGTTGGATGATCAGCCATGATCATATTGAATGGCGGTGCAGGCTCGAAGGGCCGAATGGCCTCTACTCCTGCACCTATTTTCTATGTTTCTATGACTTAGAATTTTTGGGACAGGAAAAAAACAGATGGAGAGTGGCTGTAGGAAGCAGCTCAAGAAGAAGAGCAGGATCTCAGAACCCAAAAGAACAGACACTCTCTTTAAACTGGTTTTATTTTCCTTCCTCAGTTTGGACGCTTGCACTTTTCTGTCCCATGCTATACTCAACAGGCAATAAAACTCCACACAGGCTGTGGTATACTTAACCCCAGGGTCTTGTTCAGATTATCGGATGCTGAAAGCCTTCAACACTGCTCAGATTGTAGGATCTGCAGACCCCAACAGTGGAATCCGTCTGCAAGATCACCAAGTCACTACAGCTCTGGGACTGCGGGATTCCCCCTACAGCATTTCCCAGACTGCTGCATTAACTCCATGAGATGTCCTTGGTGAGTGGGATTAGGAAGAGAATCGCAACACACTTTGTACACACATCACAAGCAAGATGTTGACTCGGGAGGGTTTAGGACCATTCAAGGACAGAGAAGGGAATTTAATGCCAGAAGCCAGAGGAAGAGAGTTTAAATGTGTACTTTGTATCAGTGGGCATCAGTGGCAAGAACATGAAGGCTGTGACATCATGTTGCCCAGCAAGTTGATATCAGGGGGAGGAAGTGTTAGAAACATAGAAACATAGAAAATAGATGCAGGAGTAGGCCATTCGGCCCTTCTAGCCTGCACCGCCATTCAATATGATCATGGCTGATCATCCAACTCAGTATCCTGTACCTGCCTTCTCTCCATACCCCCTGATCCCTTTAGCCACAAGGGCCACACCTAACTCCGTCTTAAATATAGCCAATGAACTGGCCTCAACTACCTTCTATGGCAGAGAATTCCACAGATTCACCACTCTCTGTGTGAAAAATGTTTTTCTCATCTCGGTCCTAAAAGATTTCCCCCTTATCCTTAAACTGTGACCCCTTGTTCTGGACTTCCCCAACATCGGGAATAATCTTCCTGCATCTAGCCTGTCCAACCCCTTAAGAATGTTGTAAGTTTCTATAAGATCCCCCCTCAATCATCTAAATTCTAGCGAGTACAAGCCGAGTCTATCCAGTCTTTCTTCATATGAAAGTCCTGACATTTATATCACATTTATCCACATTATACTGCATCTGCCATGCATTTGCCCACTCACCCAACCTATCCAAGTCACCTTGCAGCCTCCTAGCATCCTCCTCACAGCGAACACTGCCCCCCAGCTTCGTGTCATCCGCAAAGTTGGAGATGTTGCATTCAATTCCCTCGACCAAATCATTAATATGTACTGTAAATAGCTGGGGTCCCAGCACTGAGCATTGCGGTAATCCACTAGTCACTGTCCGCCATTCTGAAAAGGACCCGTTTACTCCTACACTTAGCTTAATGACTGCCAGCCAGTTCTCTATCCACATCAATACTGAACCCCCAATACCGTGTGCTTTATATTTGCATACTAATCTCTTATATGGGACCTTGTCGAAAGCCTTCTGAAAGTCCAGATATAACACATCCACTGGTTCTCCCTTATCCACTCTACTAGTTACATCCTCGAAAAATTCTATAAGATTCGTCAGACATGATTTACCTTTCATAAATCCATGCTGACTTTGTCCAGTGATTTCACCACTTTCCAAATGTGCTGCTATCCCATCTTTAATAACTGACTCTAGCAGTTTCCCCACTACCGATGTTAGACTAACTGGTCTGTAATTCCCCGTTTTCTCGCTCCCTCCCTTTTTAAAAAGTGGGGTTACATTAGCTACCCTCCAGTCCTCAGGAACTACTCCAGAATCTAAAGAGTTTTGATAAATTATCACTAATGCATCCACTGTTTCTGGGGATGCATCCTTAAGCACTCTGGGATGCAGCCTATCTGGCCCTGGGGATTTATCGGCTTTTAATCCATTCAATTTACCTAACAGCACTTCCCGACTAACATGCATTTCCCTCCGCTCCTCCATCTTATTTGGCCCCCGGTCCCCCGGTAAATTATTTATGTCTTCCTTATCCCACTTTTCAAGAAAGGAGTGAGAGAGAAAACGGGGAATTACAGACCAGTTAGCCTGACTTCGGTGGTGGATACGATGCTGGAGTCAATTATCGAAGAGGTAATAATGGGGCATTTGGATAGTAAAAGGATTAGTCCAAGTCTACATGGATTTATGAAAGGGAAATCATGCTTGACTAATCTTCGGGTATTTTTTGACGGTGTTACAAGTAAAATGGTTGGAGGGGATCCAGTGGATGTAGATTATCTAGACTTTCAGAAAGCCTTTGATAAGGTGCCGCACGGGAGACTGGTGACTAAAATTAGAGCACATGGTATTGGGGATAGGGTGTTGACATGGATAGAAAATTGGTTGGCAGAAATGAAGATAAGAGTAGGAGTGAACGGGTCCTTTTCAGAATGGCAGGTAGTGGCGAGTGGAGTGCCGCAAGGCTCGGTGTTGGGGCCGCAACTTTTCACCATATATATTAATGATTTGGAAGTGGGAATGAGGAGCAACACTAGCAAGTTTGCGGATGAAACAAATCTGGGTGGCAGTGTGAACTGTGAAGAGGATGTTAGGAGGTTGCAGGGTGACCTGGACAGGTTGAGTGAGTGGGCAGTTGCGTGGCAGATGTAGTATAATATAACTAAATGTGAGGTTATCCACTTTGCCGGCAAAAGCAAGGTGGCAGATTATTATCTCAATGAGGTTAGGGTTTAGTAAGGGGGAGGTGCAGCGAGACCTGGGTGTCCTTGTACACCAGTCATTGAACGTTGGCGTGCAGGTACAGCAGGCAGTGAAGAGAGCTAATGGAATGTTGGCCTTCATAACAAGAGGATTTCAGTATCGCAGTAAAGAGGTTCTTCTGCAGTTGTATAGACCGCTGGTAAGACCACATCTGGAGTATTGTGCATAGTTTTGGTGTCCTAAATTGAGGAAGGATATCCTTGTGAATGAGGCATTTCAGCGTAGGTTCACGAGATTGATCCCTGAGATGGCGGGACTGTCATATGAGGAAAGATTGAAAAGACTGGGCTTATATTCACTGGAGTTTAGAAAGATGAGGGGGGATCTTATAGAAACATATAACATTATAAAAGGACAAGCTAGTTGGAGTTGGACATTAATGCAAAACGATTCAGAATCTCTGGCTTACCACACAGGCGAACTTACTCACTTTTCCGCCCTCTGCTGGACTCTCGCTTGTGACACTCTGCTCCCATTAAAACATATAGTTAGTAATGCCAAAGGTACACAAAAATGCTGGAGAAACTCAGTCTTCTCCAGTCTGAAGAAGGGTTTCGGCCCGAAACGTTTCCTTCGCTCCATAGATGCTGCTGCACCCGCTGAGTTTCTCCAGCATTTTTGTGTACCATCGATCTTCCAGCATCTGCAGTTCCTTCTTGAACACGAATAGTTAGTAATGCCAACTTGTTTGAACGGCACCCACTACCTTTGGCTGCATCTGGTGCAGAATTAAGAAATGCAATGGAAATCGAAACCCCCTGTAAGAAGCAATGAGGCATTACATTCAGTGCGAGAATCAAATATAAAATGGAACTCTCATTAACGTAAATGTTGCAGCAAGAATTTTATTAAACACATTAGTGCACTGGGCATTTACACACGTAACCATGGAACGTCTCAAAGAATTGTAGAGTAATGGAGCATGCAATGTTTAGGACCATAACTCTATGTCTGTTTTCATTGCGTGCTGGAGACGTTGCTGCTGGATTCAAAGGAATGTGGAAACAGTTAACGGCGAGGCTCAATTCCGGAATCATTGGAGGTCTGCTCCAGTACAACATAGCACTCGGTTCCACATGGCCACCCTCCCCACTGGGCACTTTGAACAACGCTCCCGTGTCGCATGTTAAATAAATGGCCAAATGTGCATTCCAGTGCAGGGGTCGCGGTCAGATTGTATTTCTAAGCTATTTTTTGGAAAATTGATGCGGAAAGATTTCAGAGAAAACTCCTTCATTACGTAGTTTTTGCACTCACTCACAAAGGGATTTGTAATGTTATTTTACACCAGGTTTTCTCGATTTTATTAAGCTTACAGTTAGGGTGAAGGGGTACATGAGTACCTGGAGCAGATGCTCTCTGAACCTCCTCTGGGTCACGGTGTAAATGAGCGTGTTTGTGCAGGTGTTCAACAGTTGTAGCAGAATTCCAGTTTGTTCAAATGTTGCATTTGTGTTCTTCAACCCCCTGGACATAAATGCATTCGTAATTCGATAGTAAACGAAATATGCCACATTTGTGCCCCAGAGCAGCATAAAGCTGCTGGAGATTGCAAGGAGTAAAATGACGGACCGTCTGCGGTTTGCGATCTCGGGGTCCTCACTACTGAGATCGCGGAGTTTTCTGCGGACACGACTGGCCACTAAAATGCGTCTGACTGTGAGCACGTTCATCAGCAAAATCAAACAAAATGGAATGACTGGGACTAGCAGCTGTTGAGTCCAGGAAAATGCTATCCACGAGGGCAGGCTATAAAAGTGATATCGTATTTGGCAACCCCACTGTATACCCTGCTGATCCCTGAAATAATAAATGTACGCAAAAGGCCAGGGGACGTTCTGTAAACAGAAGAACGCCGTTAGGGTCACTTTAACCACCAGCGCGGTTCTCTCGGTGCAGTATCTGGTTCTCAGATTCTGAGTGGAAATGGCCACAAAGCGATCAAATGTGAAAGCGACCGTGAGCCAAACAGAACAGGCAACGGCCGCGGGAGCGAGGAACATAATGGACCTGCACACAGTATTGTGGAAGAGGAATGTGTGCCCCCAGTAAAGGTCGGCAATCCGATGTAATATCGCTTCGCAGACAATCACCGAGAGGTCCACAGTCGCCATGGCCACCAGGTAACGAGTGGTGCATTTGGAGAGACCACAATTTCTGCGGGACAGGATCACAATCGCCAGCAAGTTCACTGTGGAAAAGAGGAAACTGTCGTTACATGTAAGGGACACGCGATGCTAATTTGGAGGCGAGGGTCAATTTTATGCACGCTTTCCTTATTTGTTCGAAAACAACGGGCACACATTCAAACCTGGGTGCTTGCTAAGGAGCTGTGCGGATTAGTTAGCAGCGGTATACGCAGGCAGCGTGAGCTGTTTCCCAACCACCATTGATCCACCGTAGACTGCATATTGCAACAGCATGTCCGCATCAGACGTAATCGTCCTTGTAATAAACCCTTCCCGGGAACAGCCAGGCAGCAGGCAGTCGAACGTTCGATTCCCATTTCTCCGCTGAAGTACTTGCCTTCATCAATGCCCCCATCCAAACCCGTTGATAAACTCCTGAACCTTGCGATCAGCACCCCAGCTTGCGAGTGGATACTCGACTTTCTGATGAACATACTTTAATCAGTGAGAATTAGTGATAACACCCCTTCCACAATAATTCTCTACAACGGTGCCACATAAAGATGTCTGCTCCGTCCCCGACTACACCCTCTACACTCACGACCCCGCGGCCAAATTCGGCTGTAACTGCTCCCACAAGTTTCCAGATAAAAACAATCTCAACGTCAGTGTCAACAAGACGAAGGAGCTAGTTATCGATTTCAGGGGAAAGCGGTGGATCACCGGTCACCATCCATGGAGCTGAAGTGGAAGTGGTTGAGGATTTCAAGTTCCTCGGAGTTAATATCTCATTAATATCTATCTCCGATATCCAGACCAACACCTTTACTGAGAAAACTGAGAAACTCTGACCTGCCTCTAATGACTCAAACCTTCTGCTACATATTAGCATTGAAAGCTTACTGTTGAGTGTATCATAGCTTGTTGTGGGGACATCTCTGCCTTTTAAACAATACATTGCAGATAGTTCTGGATGAAACCGGGTCCATATCACGATGTTGACTCAGCACTGTTGACTGCATTTGCACTTAACGATGCCTGGGATACGGAGGCGACATGTGCAAATACATGTCTCACCCCGCTCATTCCTTATACTTCCTGCACCCGTCGGGCAGAAGATACAGAAGGCTTAAAGCTCGCACCACCAGATTCCTGAACTGCTTCCCCCCCTCTGTTGTCAGGCTTCTGAGCCGCATTTTCATATACCAGGGTGTTGCCGTATCACCTCTACCCCCTTGCTGACATTGGGCTTTATGCGCGACCAAACTTGAACTGTGCCCTGCACTCCGATTTCACCTTTTACATTACCTGTTGCTGAGATTGAATTGTTTGTACTGGTATTTAATATTATTTGATCTGATTGGATTTCTTGCAAACCAAAGCTTTTTGCAGCTCCCGGAGAGACATGACTACAATGCACCTAAACCTGAATCTGAAGAGAATTAACCTGTGCCAGATCCAATGAACGACCAACGATCAAGTATATTAACAAAGGAATAGGTGACGTTTCGGATCGAGACCCTTCAGACTGATCGATCTCGACCCGAAACGTCACCTATTCCTTCGCTTCACCGATGCTGCTTCATCCGCTGAGTTTCTGCAGCATTTCTGTCCGGCTTCGATTTCTCCAGCAAATGCAGTTCTTTCTGATGCAAGCATATCAACATTTTCTGGTTAATACCGCCCTAATCTGGTGTGCAGCCTAGCATTCCCGTGTCTCGCACACTATTTACACTTTACCTTTAACATTGTCTTTATCAACATATCATCCCACATCTCAGTCCCACTTACTGCATTCCATTGACCTACCGGGTATTCCGATTGCTGCCAGAATTGGATAATAATAATATTCAACTTCCAAGTGCCACTTCCAACCCATTATTCCTTCAAGCCGTCCGCAGTTATGCAGTGCAAAACTTAGAGAAGTCAAAGTGAGAATTCAAACAGCGCTATATTTATATTACTAGAAAAAAGTGAAGGACTGCGTGCGTTCACCTCCCCGCGGACATTTATTTTGGACCGTTGAACAAATAGTTTGCTCCCAGGTGATGCAAAGTCATCAAACTCATTATGCGACCGCTCGCTACTCAGGCACCAGCTGAGCACCAACAGAACAAAGGAACTGTAAAATACGACAGCACATTCTATTTTTAAATGTTAACGCGTAGCACACAGATGCAGCAACATTCATGTTATGTAGCATGTATCCACACATGCTACGATGTAATACAGTATTTTATTTGTAGCATTTGTAATGCATTTTCATGATACCGTTCCATGCATTTAACATGCACCCATTAATAATTTGATCTTGCATTTTCCGTGGAGCTGCCTTTCAAAAGGAAAGATTATCATTTTTGGGCAGGGTCTAAATGATGTAAATCACAGGGAACCTTCCAGAAGACATCGTATACATTCAGATACAACAGCAGCATTAATGTCTTTCAACTGTTGGCACTTCATGAAGTAAAGGATAGGCGAATATAATGTGTAATGTGACAACTGACTGGAAATAAACAGCGGCTAGAAATATTCTTGATCAACAGGTTATGTTTAAAGAAATGTGTTAATTCATAAAACACAGAGGTGAACAGCTTTTGATGTTACTCCAGATATTAGGGCGAAATCCTCTCAATGCATTGATCCGTTGGAGATATCAAGAATGTTGACGTGCAAGATGATAGAACCGATCGAATCCGTTAAGGAGACTCTGACCGGCGGTACATGTTTGGGGATAGATAATTTTGAAGAAAGTCTTGACCTAAGAAAAAAGTGTCATGTTTGCTGCCCTCAAACTAAGCAATTCAAAGAAAAAAAATCTTCACAGAGCAATACAGCACAGGAACAGGGATATTATTTTTCGAAATAATTCATTAAGGATCCATTTAAACTAGGGAGTATGCAACTCTCCTCACACGAATGGTACTAATATTGGACAGTGCGAATTGTGAGATGGACTGGACAATGCAGAAGCTTTTTCTCTCTGCAGCGAACAAAACAGGAGGAATTATGGAGAATTGAAATATGACAAGGTGATCAATTGAGGTATTATATTTTGTTCCTAAGATATAGGTCTCTACAAGAGGCAGGAGTCTAAAATAAGTAAATATTTAAAGGGACACAGTGCCAACTCTCCCTCACGGGAGGGGCAGGTATATTGAACCAACTCTCACTGTAAGTGGTAGTTGCATGTTACACAGCACAGAAACAGGGCCTTTTCTCCATCTTGTTCATGAACAATTTGCTTGCAACCAATGCGAGTCAATTTGAATGTGGATGGTAAGATTTTTTCCCCTCAGCCAGCTTGTGGGCTTATTTCACGGCAGGAGTCGCACGCAGTTGGGTATAAGTGGAGTTTAACCACCTGGTCTGGGACGTTTACGAGACCGCACGTGCAATGTTGTTCAGATCGCAATATGTTAGCGATGATACCATTAATCTGGGGAGTGGCAGCGTATTAATGACAAGGTTTTTGCCTGGACTGGAGTGGTGGTTCAATCCCGAGAGAGACTGTATAGGTCAGGATATTTTATTTCTCTGGACCGAACGATGTTGTGATTTGACATTTCAAGTTTTGAACGTTTTCACGAGAGACAATATAATCAAGACAGGCGTCGAAATGGCCAATTGTCTTCCAAATGACGAGGAAGAGAGATTTAGTAGAGTTGGAGACTCATATGTTATGTGCAGAAATTTGCGCCTTGCCCCGGCGGAAGGTGATGTGTTGTTCTTCGATCTTGGCATAAAGTCCTGGTGTCATCCGACAAGCGCGACCAAACCAGAAGCGTGAGCCGCGCGGAGGTCGAGTGAGTGACACGGTGTCGAGGCGTCGAGGCGGCTGCGGACCGGCAGGCCTTTGCCACGCGGAATTTTTGAACACGGTCATTTTTTTCGGAGCCCCGCGCGATGTCGGGACCAGCTCCGCACAACTCCATACGCCTCCGGCGATCGAAGTGGGACCGGCCATGCGAGGCCGTACGGCTCAAGCGACCACGTTAGGTCGCGCTTGCCGCTTGGAGTCGCATGCTCGTGGGACAGGCCCTTTACACTGCATACACACTTTTTCGCACAGGGAGTGGCCGGTATATGGAACGTGCAGCCAGAGGGAGTAGTTGTGGCAGGTACTATGACAGGTACTTTATTAAAAACACATGTGGACAGGTATATGGATACGGAAGGCGTAGGGGGGTATGATACAAACGCGGGAAAATGACACTAGGGGCATCTTGGTCGACATGAACAAGGGCCCAAAGCGCTGTTACCGTAGGTATCACTCTATGGCTCTCTAACGATGTATCAAGTGCAAATTCATGGCTTGAAATATTAATATTAGTGGATATATCATGTCAGCTGATGCAATAAATGTAGGTCCCTTACAGTCAGAATTACAGGTGAATTTATAATGGGAAACAAGGAATTGCAGACCAGTTTAACAAGTACTTACCAAGGAAGGCATAAACAATCTCCCATAAATATTGGAGGACCGAGAATCTATCATGTCTGAGGAACTGAAGGAAATTCACATTAGTCATGAAATGGTGTTGGGTAAAATGTTGAGACTGAAGACAGATATATCCCCAGGACCTGATGGTCTGCATCCCAGAGTACCCACGGAGGTGGGCCGAGAAATCATGCTTGCATTGGTGATCAGTTCTTTTGACTCTTAATTAGTTAATTGCGGACGGGAGGGTAGCTAATGTAATCCCACTTTTTTTGAATAAAGGAGGAAGAGAGAAAACTGGGAACTATAGACCAGTTTGGTTGACATTGGTAGAAGGGAGGATGCTTGAGCCGATTATTAAAGATGTAATAGAACCGCATTTGGATAACAATGACAGGATAGGTCAGAGTTATCATTGATTTATAAAAGGGAAATCATGCTTGACAAATCTTCGGGATTTTTGAGGACGTAACAAGTAGAATGGTTAAGGGAGAACCAGTGGGTGTGGTGTATCTGGACTTTCAAAAAAGCTTTCACAAGGTCCACCACAGGAGATTAGTGTGCAAAATTGCAGCACATTGTACTATTGACACGGATAAAGAACTGGTTGGCAGGCAGGAAGCAAGGAGCAGGAAATGACGGGCCTTTTCAGAATGGCATGCAGTGACCCGTGGGGTGCCGTAAGGCTAAGTGGTGGGACGCCAGTTATTTACAATATATATTAACGATTTAGACGAAGGAATTAAATGCAACATCTCCATGTTTGCGGATGACACAAAGCTGGGTGGCAGTGTGAGCTGCGAGGAGGATGCTATGAGGCTGCCTGGTGACTTGGATAGGTTGGGTGAGTGCGCAGATGCAAGTAAGATGCAGTATAATGTGGATAAATGTGAGTTTATCCACATTGGTGGCAAGAACAAGAAGGCAGATTATTATCTGAATGGTGTCAGATTTGGAAAAGGGGAGTGTTAACGAGACACTGTTGACCTTGTACATTAATCACTGAAAGTAAGCATGCAGGTACAACAGGCAATGACGAAAGCTAATGGTATGTTGGCTTTCATAGCGAGAGGATTTGTGTAAAGGAGCAAGGCGATCCTGGTGAGACCGCAGTTTTGGTCTCCTTATTTGAGGAAGGACATTCTTGCTATTGAGGGAGTGCAACTTATGTTCGCCATCTTAATTCCCGGGATGAAAGGGTGGGTCGACTGGGTTTATATCCACTGCAATTGAGAAGGATGAAAGAGCATCTTATAGAAACATATAAGATTCTTAAGGAATTATACAGGAAAAATGTTTCCGATGTTGGGGGCCCAGAACCAGGGGTCACCATTTGAATCTGTGAAATTCTCTGGCACAGAAGGCAGTGGAGGCCAATCACTCGATGTATTCAAGCGAGAGTTAGACTTCGCTCTTCTGCCAACTGAATCAAGGGATATGAGAAAGCAGGGACAGGGTACTGATTCTGGATGATCAGCCAGGAACGTATTGAACGGTGGTGATGGCTCGAAGGGCCGAATGCTGAGAGAATGGAGCAGCTGGGCTTGTACACTCTGGAGTTTAGAAGGATGACAGGAGATATCATTGAAACAGATAATATTTTTAAGGGCTTGGACACGCTAGAGGCAGGAAACATGCACCTATTGTCTATTGTCTATATGTCATGCCATGAGTGCTAGATACCTTCAAGCATAAGTCGACAGGGAAGCAAATTACATCTGGTCAGCATTCGCAGATTCTACCGCGAGAAGAAAATGTCAAATTTTCAGGAATCAGAGATCCAGGAATCAGTCTGGTGAACCTTCTCTGTACTCCCTCTATGGCAAGAATGTCTTTCCCCTCTATGGCAAAAATGTGTAGGACCCCCACACCTTTCCCTGTCTTTAAATGCCTTTTGGTTTTTGGGCCAGCTTCGGGTCGGGGCCCTTCTTCAGACTGACACTATGCGAAGGGTGCACAGCATCGTCAAGGACTGCTCTCACCCCAGCCACAGTCTGTTTACCCTCCTACCATCCGGGAGATGCTACAGGTCTCTCCGTCGCCGGACCAGCAGGTCCAGGAACAGCTTCTTCCCTGCGGCTGTTACATTACTCAACACTGTAGCTCGGTGATTGCCAGAAAATTGCACTACTACGACTGTATGTACGTATATATATTTATTTCTCATATTCTATGTTCGCTCTTCTGGGGAGACGCTAACTGCATTTCGTTGTCTCTGTACTGTACACAGCACAATGATAATAAAATTTGAATCTGAATGTTAGCAGATGAGGGGGTGATCGGAAGATGAGTGGAGTAAGTGACAAAGACAAGAGATAATCTATATTACTATATCTCTGATCTTGACCGCTTTTGGCCGACTGTGCTGCGATTTCCGAGAGAACGGCGCCACCTACGGCCGTCATTTTTGGCCACCTCGCTCAGAGCCCCCTTCCGCCGTATGGGTGCGGAGGATTTTTCCCGTCGACTAAAAATGAGGGAGATATTAATGTTTTTAAATTGTCTCTGCTGCCCCCGCTGGCGGCAGGGGGAGGGACTATAAAACCAGGAAGTGTCATGCCTCACTCAGTCTCTGCCAGACCCAGGAAGCGAGAGGGTCTGGCAGAGACTGAGCTGCGAATAACACTGAAAGCACGTCTACTCCACGGTGAGTCCCCTCTATACGGCTGTAAAGCGGCTGCAGCCCTTTTTAAAACGTTTGTGTTCGCAAAATGATTTTTGGTTGTCGGGTGTCTGCAGCCCAATTGTTTGCCTCGCCTTTTTTTTAACAAGTTTGTGTTCACAAAATGAATTTTGGTTGTCGGGTGTCTGCAGCCCAATTCAATTCAATTCTATTCAACTTTATTGTCATTGCACAGATACAAGTATGTAGGTATGTTGCAAAGCCTACCTGAAGCGTCGTTGAAAATCTGCCGCTGCGGTGTGCGCGATTTTGGCGCCGTTTAGAGGGGGGCGGGTTTAAAACGCGATTTTCTCTAGGCTGTTCAAATCGAAGATGTTCAGCCTAGTTAATTATTAACGAAAAATCGCTGGAAGAACCGTCGCAAAAGCTATTATTAGTTTTAAAGGCCTCGTATAATAGTTATAGTAGTTTAAAAATCCATCTCTAAACCCGCGACCGCCAGCAACCGCAAGGTCTCATAAAGCAAATAATTGAAGTTAGACTGTATATTTTTACATTAAAAAGGGCTTCTAAAGATCCCTTTATACAAAGTTTAATATTGCGAGTAGCTCTTTTTGGGCCCATTATATCCCGCAGTATTTTTCTGGGCATTTGGGGCACAAATCTACCGCAATGTGAACGTTCTAAACCAGCGCGTTCCACAGGGACCCACTGGAAAGCTGATTTAAATGGGCATTTATTTACAGCAATTGAACACTGAATTCCTTCCATTTGGTCTATAAATTAATGTAAATGAGATTTAAAAATCATGTTTTATTGTGAATTATTTGTGAATATTATTTGGACATTTAGGCTATTTAAAAATGTTAATCATTTATTAAGAAATGGATAGATGTTTAGATCTAGTAATTGAAGTCTGAAATTAGCTACAATTAGGTAACTAACTAATTATATGCTTTAATTTCAGGTCATCCAAGTAAGGTTATTTTATGTTTGTTTCAGAATGCTTCAATCTATGATAACTGAAAATTTCATTCAGTTCTCTTAATTTTTAAGAAAGTTATGGGCTTTTGACTGTTCACGATCACAGCTTTTTTGTTATGTCCATAGAAAATCAATAGGGAACAAGATGCTCATTTCCGAGTATGAAAATGGCCATAACTTTTTAAATACTTGAGATATGAAAGTGAATTAGGTGTCAAATTAAACTTATTTTTATGCTTTATCTGATGGGATAAATTACAGATTTGATTTTTAAAATCTCAAAATTTTGTAACATTGCTAAAGTATGGGTACAGCGAAATGCAGTTTAGCGTCAGTTCGTAGTAATAGTGCAATATAGAAATAAAAATACAGAATAAGCAAACAGTGTGGACAGAGAGACCGGAGAAACCTATCGGCGGGACTCCGAGTTCAGCAATGTGATAGTGTTGTTGTAGAAGCTGTTCCTCATCCTACTAGTACGAGACCTGAGGCTCCTGTACCGCCTCCCTGATGGGAGGAGGGCAAACAGTCCATGGTTAGGGTGGGAGGGGTGTTTGATGATCTTCCCGGCCCGTCTCAGACACCGTTTTCGGTGGAGGGCATCCATGGCAGGGAGCGGGGCACCGATGATGTACTGAGCGGTTTTCACCACCCGTTGTAGTGCCTTCCTGTCCGCTACGGTGCAACTGCTGTCCCATACCGTGAAGCAGGTGGTCAGGATGCTTTCGATGGTACAGCGGTAAAAGTTGGTCAGGATGTGGGGGGACAGGTGAGCTTTCTTGAGCCTCCTCAGGAAGTAAAGGCGCTGCTGCGCCTTTTTGATCAGCTTGGAGGTGTTGAGGGACCAGGACAGATCCTCCGAGATGTGTACCCCGAGGAATTTGTAGTTGGAGACGCGCTCCACCTCAGTCCCATTTATATGGATGGGGGTATGTCTGCCCCCTCTGTTCTTCCTGAAGTCAACAATAATTTCCTTCGTCTTCTTGGAGTTGAGGACGAGGTTACTGTTGGCACACCAGGTTGTCAGGTGCTGGACCTCCTCCCTGTAGGCTGACTCGTCGTTGTCACTGATCAGTCCTACCACCGTGGTGTCGTCGGCAAATTTACTGATGGCGTTGGAGCCATTCTTAGGGATGCAGTCATGGGTGAAGAGGGAGTAGAGGAGAGGGCTGAGCACACAGCCCTGTGGCACGCCGGTGTTCAGTGTTATAGTGGAGGAGGTGAGGTTGTTGACCCTAACAGACTGTGGTCTGTTGGTGAGGAAATCCAGTGTCCAATTGCAGAGGGAGGTGGAGATGCCAAGTCCGCTGAGTTTGGTGATCAAGCTAGGGAAGGTGTTATTGCTGTCCAGGTGGGTCAGGGCAGAGTGTAGGGCCGCCCGATATGGCGTCCTATGTCGACCTGTTGGTCCGGTAGGCAAACTGATGGGGGTCCAGTGTGGGGGGGAGGCTGGCTTTGAGGTGAGCCAAGATCAGCCGCTCAAAGCACTTTGCAATGACAGAGGTGAGTGCCACTGGGCGGAAGTCGTTGAGACTCCCTGCTGATTGTTTGGGCACTGGCACAATGGTTGATGTCTTGAGGCAAGTAGGGACGACACCCTGGGCCAGTGACAGATTGAAAATGTCAGTGAAGACCAGGGATAGTTGTCCAGCACATGACCTGAGCACCCGCCCGGGGATGCCATTGGGGCCGGCAGCGTTGTGCTCATTCACCTTGCTCAGTGCATCTTGTACAGCAGAGGTGGGGAGACTGAGGGGTTGTTCATTCGGGGGTGGAGCAACTTTGATGGCTGGAGTTTTGTTGTCCCGGTCAAAGCGAGCATAGAAATGGTTTAGCTCGTCAGGAAGGGAGGCGTTGTCTGGGGGGGGGGGGGGGGGGGGGTTAACTTTATGGTAATCGGCAATGGATTTGATTCCTTGCCACATGCACCTGGGGTCGGAGTTGTTTTGGAAATGCTCCTCGATCCGCCGTTTGTGATTGAGTTTAGCATTCCTAATTCCCTTTTTCAGATTGGCCCTGGATGAGCCGTATCCTTCAGCGTTGCCAGATCTAAAGCGGCATCGCGAGCCTTCAGCAGGTGTCTGACTTCCCTGCTCATCCACGGCTTCTGGTTAGGGAAGGTCTTTATGTCTTTGTGGGTAGTGACGTTGTCAGTGCAGAACTTTATATAGTTCAAAACGGTATTTGTTTGCCTCGCCATTTTTTTAACAAGTTTGTGTTCACAAAATGAATTTTGGTTGTCGGGTGTCTGCAGCCCAATTGTTTGCCTTGGCTTGGCTTTTAAAATCGTTGCAACAGTTGGATGCTTGCCCAAGCATCCATATGGCCCACAATGTCTATACTAGCCCTCTGGAGACCAATACCGTCGGCCCGCAGCACCCATACTAGCGCATAAGATAGACCCCCCCCCCCCCCCCCCCCCACTGGCGAGCAGTATTGGAATTGGTGGAGAGGTGGAATATTGCGTTGGTGACCAGCCCTCCCGTGTGATGCTGGGACCCAACGGGTCCCACTGAGTCTAGTAAGGAGATAAAAACGTGTGAGATAAGGAGAGAGGAATGTATATGTGCAACTTTAAGGGACATTAGTCAGGTAGCATTTGGAGTATTGCATACAGTTCTGGTCACTCCATTACAGGACTGATGTGGAGGCTTTGGGGAAGATACAATATAATACAATACAATACCGTTTATTTGTCATTTGAACCTCACATGAAGTTCAAACGAAATTTGGTTTCTGCAGTCATACAACAAGAAAAGAACCAAGATAAACACCAACACAATTTACACAAACATCCATCACAGTGAATCTCCTCCTCACTGTGATGGAAGGCAAGGTCTTGTCTCTCCCCTGCTCTCCATTGAAACAGATATTTTTAAGGGCTTGGACACGCTAGAGGCAGGAAACATGCACCTATTGTCTATTGTCTATTGTCTATATGTCATGCCATGAGTGCTAGATACCTTCAAGCATAAGTCGACAGGGAAGCAAATTACATCTGGTCAGCATTCGCAGATTCTACCGCGAGAAGAAAATGTCGAATTTTCAGGAATCAGAGATCCAGGAATCAGTCTGGTGAACCTTCTCTGTACTCCCTCTATGGCAAGGATGTCTTTCCCCTCTATGGAAAAAATGTGTAGGACCCCCACACCTTTCCCTGTCTCACACTCTGTAACCAGCTAAAAGTATATATCAGCGGAGATAACCAATGTGCATCATTGAAGGCTGAAATGGCTTCAAATAGTGAGGATTGGTGAAGAATAGCCTGAAACCAAATGTAACATTGTTTGTGATCAAAAAAGTATTTTGTGCAGTGTGTATAATAATTCCCTATTTCTTCTGCAACATCGGTGACGGCTGCATGAGAAAAAGGTGACAGTGTTCATTAGGATTTGACCACAATTCAATCAATGGATCATATTTTGTACAGCTCATCCATTATTTGTCAGTCAGACCTTGCTGTACAAATCGTCAGTCTCTTCATAAAGGCAAGAGTGGGCATGTTGCTATAGAAACTCCTCAGAGGAATGACCCTTGTAGGAAAGGAAATATTTCCTAATCTTATCAAATCCATTAAACAAATAAAATACACCAGCGACCAAACGACATTGCCAAGTGCACGAACTATCTTTGAAGTAGTGGGGAAGTGTCCCACTGCCCGACGGCTACAGGAATGCATGGAGGCGAGAATAATTTCTTATCATTACCTGAGATGGTTGGAATGTTCTTTCATTATCGATAGCACAATATGAATTCTGAAGAATTCCGAAGAACACAGTGAGGTCAGGAAAAACTTGCTTTATTTGTTACGTACGTGTAACCGGTATAGCTTGGACCCAATAGCAGCACAGAATCAGGCAGGTATAGTTGGTAATGAACTTTATTACGATACTGTAACACAGGAATGGGTACCCCGTACTCACACAGAGGCTCAGGATTGAGCGAGGGTTCCAAAGAGGGGCAGGCAGGAGACGTAGTCGGGGTAGCGGAAGGTCCGGTAACCAGGAGATCCAACACACGATGCAAAGAAACCAGCGACGGACAGACGAAAGGAGAGTCGATGCCAGGCAGGAAGTCGAGGAGCCGTTGCAGGGATACACCAAACAGCCCAGGAGAGAGGCAGACAGAACCCAGGAGGTACGGGACGAAGGCCGTGGTCGGGGACAGAAGGCTGAGGTCATATCCGGGAAGACGACAGGACGGAATGGTCAGGGGCAGGCAGGTTCGAATCCGTGTAGGCAGTCGGGAAATCGCTGGAGAGTCTTGCATGAATGCTGAGAACAATCTGGCACTTGTGAACGGTGAGGAGAGTCTATATACCGGGTTAATAGGTGATCAGAGGCAACTGAGTGCAACAGGTGAGGAGAGTTGGGCTGATGAGCCCATGATCAGCCATGATCATATTGAATGGCGGTGCAGGCTCGAAGGGCCGAATGGCCTACTCCTGCACCTAATTTCTATGTTTCTATGTCTATGAGAGGGGAGTGGCAGGCAGGCAGGTGAGGAGAAGGAGGGACCGGTGGAAAAGTACTGGGAGGTGAAGTGGATGAGAATGAGGAGAGGGCAGACTGTGACAGTACGGTACAAATGCAGCATTAAGACATTAAAACAAAAACACTATAACTGCCTTTAGGGTTTTGGGCCAGTTTCGGGTCGGGGCCCTTCTTCAGACTGACACTGGGCGAAGGGAACGCAGCATCGTCAAGGACTGCTCTCACCCCAGCCACAGTCTGTTTACCCTCCTACCATCCGGGAGATGCTACAGGTCTCTCCGTTGCCGTACCGTTTTTATATAGTCCAAAACGGTATTTGTTTGCCTCGCCATTTTTTTAACAAGTTTGTGTTCACAAAATGAATTTTGGTTGTCGGGTGTCTGCAGCCCAATTGTTTGCCTTGGCTTGGCTTTTAAAATCGTTGCAACAGTTGGATGCCTGCCCAAGCATCCATATGGCCCACAATGTCTATATTAGCCCTCTGGAGACCAGTACCTTCGGCCCGCAGCACCCATACTAGCGCAAAAGACAGACCCCGCCACTGGCGAACAGTATTGGAATTGGTGGAGAGGTGGAATATTGCGTTGGTGACCAGCCCTCCCGTGTGATGCTGGGATCCAACGGGTCCCACTTAGTCTAGTAAGGAGATACAAACATGTGAGATAAGGAGAGAGGAATGTATATGTGCAGCTTTAAGGGACATTGGTCAGGTAGCATTTGGAGTATTGCATACAGTTCTGGTCACTCCATTACAGGACTGATGTGGAGGCTTTGGGGAAGATACAATATAATACAATACAATACCGTTTATTTGTCATTTGAACCTCACATGAAGTTCAAACGAAATTTGGTTTCTGCAGTCATACAACAAGAAAAGAACCAAGATACACACCAACACAATTTACACAAACATCCATCACAGTGAATCTCCTCCTCACTGTGATGGAAGGCAAAGTCTTGTCTCTCCCCTGCTCTCCATTCTTCTCCCGTTGTCAAAGTCAAAGTCAAAGCACCCGGCGGGCGCTAGCAAGTCCCGCGGCCATTTAAAGCCGCGCCGGGCGATGTAAGGCCCCACTCCAGGTCACTTTTAACCCCGCAATTCGGGCGGGAGAAGTTGCTGTTGCTGGTGCTCCGTAAAGCGGTCTCCCACCGGGCACCCGCGAGCTCCCGGAGTCACCATCCACCGGATTCAGGTCGCAGCAGCGCGCCACCACAGCCCTCCACGCTCCAAAACCGGCCAGCTCCACGATGGTAGGTCTGCAGCTCCGCCGGCTCCGTGACTTAAGTCCGCAGGTCGTTCCGGTTGGAGGCCGCTCCACGGTGCTAGGCCCCAACGGCAACGGAGACCCGACAGGGAAAAGGTCGGGTCCCCGTACAGGGAATAGATTTTAAAGTTTCCCCCACCCACCCCCCGCCCCCCACACATACACAATTAAAAACCCACTACAGACTATACCCTCAACGGGACAAAAAAAGACAGACGGACTGCAGAGGCCGCTGCGACGTCGGTCGCGCCGCCCACTATGGTGCAGAGATGGTTAACTAGAATGGTTTAAAAACAATGAACCGCACATACTTGTTTACAAAAAAGCACACAAAGTGCTGGAGTTATTCAGCGGAACAGGCAGCATCTCATGAGAGAAGGAATGGGTGACGTTTCGGGTCGAGACTGAAGAAGGGTCTCGACCTGAAACATTACCCATTCCTTCCATGTCTAATTCTCCATGTCACAGCCTTACCACAGGACGGGCAGGGGAAGGGACGCTCACCGCTGTGGGTACTCCGGTGCTGCCACAGGCTGGACCTGCGGGTGAAACCTTTGCCAGTCTCAGCGCACACAAAGGGTTTCTCTCTCGTGTGTATCCGCTGGTGCTCCAGCAGCCCCCGTGCTCTCTTGAAACGCTTGCCGCAGTGGGAGCAGCTTATCACCCGCGTGGGCCCGCTGGTGCTGCCGCAACCCCCGCGAGCTGTCAAACGCCTCACCGCAGTACGGGCAGTCGTAGGGCTGGCCACTGGTGTGCACGTGCTCGTGAGACAGGGCTGGGGAGGCCATTGCAAATTGCTCTTCACACACCGGGCTGGGGACGCGACGGTCGCCGGCGTGCACCCGCTGGTGGGACAGCAGCCTGGAGGAGCGGGTGAAGCCCTTGCCGCACTGGTCACAGGTGAAGGGGCGCTCGCTGGCGTGAGTGTGCTGGTGCTCCACCAGCCTGTCGGAGCGGGCGAAGCCCTTGCCGCAGTCACTGCAAATGTAGGGCAGCTCCCCGGTGTGCAGACGCCTGTGCACCTTCAGTTCCGTGAACGACTTGAAGCCTTTGCCGCAGTCCAAGCAGGTGAAGGGCCGCTCATTGCTGTGCACCCGCCGGTGGTTCTTCAGCTCATGCATCGTCTTGAAGCTCTTGTCGCAGTCGGAGCAGGTGAAGGGTCGATCACTGCTGTGCACCCGCCGGTGGTTCTTCAGCTGGTCTGCCCTCTTGAAGTCTTTGCCGCAGTCAGAGCAACCAAAGGGCCTGTGGAAAGGACGGTCGCCAGTATGCACCCGCTGGTGGGACAGCAGAAAGGTGGAGCAGGTGAAGCCCTTGCCGCATTGGGCGCAGGTGTAGGGGCGCTCGTCGGTGTGGGTGCGCTGGTGTGCCTGCAGGTTGTTGGCGCGGGTGAAGCCCTTGCCGCAGTCGCTGCAGGTGTAGGGCCGCTCCCCCGTGTGCAGGCGCCTGTGCATCAACAAGTCCAGCGACGACTTGAAGCCTTTGCCGCAGTCGGAGCAGGAGAAGGGCCGCTCACTGCTGTGCACCCGCTGATGCCGCTGTAGCCCCGACAAGCAGGCAAAGCCCTTGCTGCAGGTGGAGCAGACAAAGGGCTTCTCGCCCGTGTGCACCCGCCGGTGCTGCCGTAGCCCAGACAACCAGGCAAAGTTCTTGCCACAGGTGGAGCAGCCATAGGGCTTCTCGCCCGTGTGCACACGCCGGTGGCTCTTCACCTCATGCGCCGTCGTGAAGTTCTTGCCGCAGTCGGAACAGTCAAAGGGGCGTTCTCCCGTGTGCACCCGCCGGTGAGTCTCCAGCAGGCATGGGTGCTGCCAGGCCTTGCCACACACGTCGCACTCATAATGCTTCTCTTTGTTGTGCCCCGTCATGTGGACCTCCACCGAAGCTCAGCCTGCACACCGGCACCCTGGCCGCCCTCAATGGCCGCTCACGTCCCCGTCTCTCCGTCCACAGCAACGGCTCCTAAACCCTGCAGGTGGGGAGCACAGAGGGTCAACAAGCTGGCAAACGGCACATTACTAACGCGCGAACATTACTAATGCGCGAACATTACTAATGCTTGAAGTGGGGTGGGAAGGGCAGTGGGGCGAGGGGGGGGAGGGGGACGGGTGGTGGGGTTAAGGGGGAGTGAGGGGGAGAAGAGGGGGTGAGCAGGAGAAGGGATGGGGCGAAGGAGCAGAGAGGTGGTGAGGAGGCAAGTGGAGGAGAGGAGGAGGGGGATGAGGATGGTGACAGTGAGGGGAGGGGAGAAGGGAGAGGGTTGAGGAGACAAGTGGGAGAAGGGGGGCCACATCGATCTGGGGCGCCGAGCTTCCGGGCACCTCCGCCAGCCAGGGGCCCTGCGCCGAGACGTCTGCCACACGTACGGCGCGCACGACCGGCGCCCTGACGTCATCCCCAATACGAGGGGGACTGCCGGCACCGCCCCGCCGGTGATTGGCGCTGAGCCACGTGGGGCGGCGGCATGCATCATGAGAAGTGCATCATGCATCATGCGTCTGTGAGGATCGTGGATAGGTAACGTTTCACAGAAACATAGACAACAGTTGCAGGAGTCGGCCATTCGAGCCAGCATTCAATATGATCATGGCTGATCATCCACAATCAGTACCCCGCTCCCGTTTACTCCCCATATCCCTTGATTCCGTTAGCCCTAAGAGCTAAATCTAACTTTCTCTTGAAAACATCTAGTGAATTTGTCTCCACTGCCTTCTGTGGCAGAGAAATCCAGATTCACAACTCACTGGGTGAGTTTTTCCCCATCTCAGTCCGAAATGGCCTACACCTTATCCTTAAACTGTGGCCCCTGCAGGAGCCTGTTTCCTGCACCTAACCTGTCCAACCCTTTAATAATTTTACATGTTTCCATAAGATCTGCTCTCATCCTTCTAAATTCCAGTAAATACAGGCCCTTTCTTTCATCATATGGCAGTCCCTCCATCCCGGGAATTAACCTTGTGAACCTACGCTGCACTCCCCCAATAGCAAGATGACGAGTGCAGTGGCTCTATGCTCTCTAGTGTGGTGTATTTTCTGTTTGTTTTCGTCTGTGTTTTCAAAGGTGCTCGGACGTGGCGTCGAAGGACGAGAAGCCGAAGCAAAGAACTCTAAGCCAAATAGGCTGCCAAATAGGCTGCGTCGCCTAAAAGCAAACTTACCGAATGCCGCTCTGCGAAAAGTCAAATAACCGACATGACGTCACGGAGGGGGGGGGCTTGTTAGCGATTGTTCCAGACCCCCACGTGGGTGGGGGTCATTTTCCCACACAAGCCATTATTTGACTTTTCGACAGAGCGGCATTCGGTTAGTTGGCTTGTAGGCGACGCAGCCTTTCGGTTAGGTGGCGTTTCGGCAGAGCGGCCATTCTGTGAGTTTGCTTTTAGGCGACGCAGCCTTTCGGTTAGTTGGCTTTTAGCCGTCCCTCCCTTTCCGTTCGTTGGCTTTTCGGCTTCGTATGGTTTCGGTTCGTTGGCGTTTCGGCTTCATATACTTTCGGTTATTTGGCGTTTCGGTTTCGTTTCCATTCGGCTATTTGGCTTCGACTTCTTTGCTTAGGCTTCTCGTCCTTTGACACCACGTCCGCACACAGTTTTCAAATCTGTGTGAAGCGGACTTTGTGTATAGTCGATAAAACTTAATCGACATCGGATTACGCTACAATCTAGCCGTCAGAAGTGACTTTCAGAGGGCTTACAACCTAGAGGAGGACATCGCTAGACCACCGGGGTCACCGTGGATTGTGAGTTGGACCGGCAGGCGACATAGACGGCGAAGAGAGAGGAAGCAGAAGCGGAGATGCCGGTCCGGATTACTGGCTAGGCTGGGGAAACAACCACACAAACCTCAGCTTCCGAGTATCTTCCTCACAAACGCCCAACCTGTCACGCACAAAATGGTGAAAATTGGAGCTGCTGATCGCTTCTAACTCTGCCGTCCGGACCTGCTGCGCGATGATTATATTTGGACCCTGGGATGCACAAAGTCAGGCCCTGGGGATTTATCGGCCTTCAGTCCCATCAGTCTACCCAGCACCATTTCCTGCCTAATGTGAATTTACTTCAGTTCTTCCACCCCAGATCCTCTGGCAACCAGTAGATCAGAGAGATTGTTTGTGTCTTCCTTAGTGAAGACGGATCCAAAGTAGCTGTTCAACTCATCTGCCATTTCCTTGTTCCCCATAATAAATTCACCCGTTTGAGTCTTCAAGGGTCCAACTTTGGTCTTCACTAATTTTTTTCCTCTTCACATACCTAAAGAAGCTTTTACTCTCCTCCTTTATATTCTTGACTAGCTTACCTTCGTACCTCATCTTTTCTCCCCGTATTTGGCTTTTTAGTTATCTACAGTTGCTCTTTAAAAGTTGCCAAATCCCCTGGCTTCCCGCTCATCTTTGCTACGTTGTACTTCTCTTTTATTTTATACTGTCCTTGACTTCCCTTGTCAGCCGCGGTCGCCCCTCACTCCCCTTTCGATCTTTCTTCCTCGTTGGAAGATCTGATCCTGCACCTTTTGAATTATTCCCAGAAATACGCACCATTGCTTAATTGAGTGAAAACAGGACAAAGGAAATGGACTTCATGGAAAATGTAGAATAGATCATTGTTGGATAGATCAACGGGAGGCCACCATCGACTCCACAGTCAAAAATGCCCAACAGAGGATGTACTTCCTGCGGCAGCTGAGAAAACACAATCTGCCACAGGCAATGATGGTCCAGTTTTATTCTGCCATCGTAGAGTCTGTCCTCGCCTTCTCCATCATGGTCAGTGTAACTGACCCTGCAGCCCCCGTGTGCTCTTGAAACAGTGGGAGCAGCCGCTCAGCGGTGTGGGTCCGCCGGTGCTGCCGCAACCCCCGCGAGCTGTCAAACGCCTAACCGCAGTACGGGCAGTCGTAGGGCCGACCACTGGTGTGCACGCGCTGGTGACACAGGGCGGGGGAGGCCATGGCAAAGCGCTCTCCACACTCCGGGCTGGGGACGGGACGGTCGTCTTCGTGCACCCGCTGGTGGGACAGCAGCTTGGTGGAGCACTTGAAGCCCTTGCTGCACTGGGCGCAGGTGTAGGGGCGCTCGCCAGTGTGGGTGAGCTGGTGCTCACGCAGGTGATGGGAGCGGGTGAACCCCTTGCCGCAGTAGCTGCAGGTGTAGGGCCGCTCCCCGGTGTGCAGGCGCCTGTGCACCTTCAGTTGCGAGGGCGACTTGAAGCCTTTGGCGCAGTCGGAGCAGGTGAAGGGCCGGTCATCGCTGTGCATCCCCCGGTGCCTTTGTAGCCCCGACAACCGGGCAAAGCTCTTGCCACAGGTGGAGCAGCCATAGTGCTTCTCGTCTGTGTGCACCCGCTGGTGGTTCATCAGTTCATGTGCTGTCTTGAAGCGCTTGCCACAGGTGGAGCAGCTGAAGGGCCTCTCGCCGGAGTGCATGCGGTAGTGCCGCAGCAGGGTCTGGTAGCGGGGGAAGTTCTTGTCGCACTCCGAGCAGTCGAAGGGGCGTTCTCCCGTGTGTACCCGCCGGTGGTTCTCCAGCAGGTACGGGTGCTGCATGACCTTGCCACACAAGTCGCACTCATAACGCTTCTCCTTGTTGTGCCCCGCCATGTGGTCCTCCACCGAAGCTTAGCCCCTTTTAGTTCAGCCCGCACACCAAGCAAATAGGGGGGGCGAGGTGCTCACTGGCACCCTGGCCGCCCTCAATGGCCGCTCATGTCCCCGTCTCTCCGTCCACAACGGCCCCTAAACCTTGCAGGAGGGGAACACAGAGGGTCAACAAGCTGGCAAACGGGACATTACTGGTACATATTCCGTGCGTTTATTGCGGAGGAAACGGTTATATAATTCTGGGTCCACAGTGGCACAGCTGCTGCCTCACCGCCAGAGACCCGGGTTCAATCCTGACTACGGGTACTGTCTGTATGGAGTTTGTAGGTTCTCCCCTTGACATGTGTGGGTTTTTACTCCGGCAGCTCCAGTTTCCTCTAACATTTCAAAGATGTTCAGGGTTGCAGATTAATCTTCTCCACAGATGCTGCCTGACGTGCTGAGTTACTCCAGCACATTGTCATAGAGTCAGACAGCATGGAAACAGGCCCTTCAGCCTAACTCGCCCACACCGACCAACATGTCCCATCTAAAAAAAACACGGTTGGTATATGCTTTTTTGTGGAGTTTTGTGTTATAATAGAGCGATTGTTTCTCCTTTTTTTTCTTCTCTTTCTAGGGTCTATTTCCTTTCTTTACTTCCTTCTCTAACTTCTTCTCTAAGGGGCTTTCTTTTCCCAACACTTTCCTGCACCTTCACGACTCTTGCTCACTTTCCCTACTTCTTTTATTTCTACCTTTTTTAAAGCTCAAAAAACGAACTGGTACAACAAATGTAATAAGATATATGTGATGTGTATTACTGTAATTTACTGTACTTCTAATAAAAATCAATTAAATAAAAAATGTCCCATCTACACTAGTCCCACCTGCACGCACTTGCTTAGTCCATATCCCTCCAAACCTGTCCTATCAACGTACCTGTCTAACTGTTTCTTAAACGATGGGATAGTTCCGGCCTCAACTACCTCCTCTGGCAGCTTGTTCCATACACCCACCATCCTTTGTGCAAGAAGGTTACCCCTCGGATTCCTATTAAATATTTTTCCCTTCATCTTAATTAAACCCATGTCCTCTGATCGTCGATTCCCCCACTCTGGGCAAGACACTCTGTGCATCTCTGTGCGTGCAGGTACAGCAGGCAGTGATGAAAGCTAATGGCATGTTGTCCATCATAACAAGAGGAGTTGAGTATAGGAGCAAAGAGGTCCTTCTGCAGCTGTACAGGGCCCTAGTGAGACCACACCTGGAGTATTTTGTACAATTTTGGTCTCCAAATTTGAGGAAGGACATTCTTGCTATTGAGAGATGCAGGAAGATTATTACCGATGTTGGGGAAGTCCAGAACTAGGGGTCACAGTTTAAGGATAAGAGGGAAGACTTTTAGGACCGAGATGAGGAAATCATTTTTTACACAGAGAGTGGTGAATCTGTGGAATTCTCTGCCACAGAAGGTAGTTGAGGCCAGTTCATTGGCTATATTTAAGAGGGAGTTAGATGTGGCCCTTGTGGCTAAAGGGATCAGGGGGTATGGAGAGAAGGCAGGGATGGGATGCTGAGTTGGATGATCAGCCATGATCATATCAAATGGCGGTGCAGGCTCGAAGGGCCGAATGGCCTACTCCTGCACCTATTTTCTATGTTTCTATGAGAGGGTGCAGCGTGGCTTCAGAAGGTTCATTCCCGGGATGGCGGGACTGTCATATGTTGAGAGAATGGAATGGCTGGGCTCGTATACTCTGGAATTTAGGATGAGAGGCGATCTTTAGAAGGATGAGAGGGCATCTTATTGAAATACAAGATTATTAAGGGTTTGGACACACTAGACACACTAGAGGCAGGAAACATCTTCCCGATGTTGGGGGAGTCCAGAACCAGGGGCCACAGTTTAAGAATAAGGGGTAAGGGATAAGAGACGAGAAAAAACTTCTTCACCAGAGAGTTGTGAATCTGTGAAATTCTCTGCCTCAGAAGGCAGTGGAGGCCGGTTCTCTGGATACTTTCAAAAGAGAGTTAGATAGAGCTCTTAAAGATAGTGGAGTCAAGGGATATAGGGAGAAGGCAGGAACGGGGTACTGATTGTGGATTATCAGCCTTGATCACAGCAAATGGTGGTGCTGGCTAGAAGGGCCGAATGGCCTAATCCTGCACCTATTGTCTATTGACATAGACACATAGAAAATAGGTGCAGGAGTAGGCCATTCGGCCCTTCGAGCCTGCACCGCCATTCAATATGATCATGGCTGATCATTAACTCAGTATCCTGTACCTGCCTTCTCTCCATACCCCCTGACCCCTTGAGCCACAAGAGCCACATCTAACTCCATCTTAAATATAGCCAATGAACTGGCCTCAACTACCTTCCCCTCATGATTTTGTACACCTCTATAAGATCAGCCCTCATCCTGCTGCGCATCAAGGATTAGAGACCCAGCCTACTCAACCTCTCCCTGTAGCTCACACCCTCTAGTCCTTTGTGTCGATCTTCTCCACAGATGCTGCCAGGCACTCCCCACCCACACACACACATCCCTCCCCCTGTGAGGGGGTGAGGGGAGGGGGGGTGAGGAGGGGGATGAGGGGGAAGGGGAGTGGGGGGAGGTGGTTAGTGGGGGGAGGGATGAGGGTGAGCGGGGGATGAGGGTGAGCGGGGGAAGGATGTGAGGGGGAGGTGGAGGAGTTGAGGGAGGAGGTGAGGGGGAGGAGGTGAGGGGGAGGGGGTGATGGGGGCGAGTGAGAGGAGGGGGTGATGGTGGGGGGTGAGTGAGAGGAGGGGGTGAGGCTGGGGGGCGAGTGTGGGAGGGAGGTGGTGGGGTGGGGAGTGGGGAGGGGTGAGGAGGGGGTGATGGGGGAGTGGGGGGGCGGTGAGAGGGGGTGAGGGGGAGAAGGGGGGGGCGAGTGAGGAGGGGGTGGGAGGGGGAGGGGGGGGCGAGTGAGGAGGGGGGTGTGGGGGGAGAAGGGGGGGGCGAGTGAGGAGGGGTGATGGGGGAGAGGGGGGAGTGAGGAGGGTGAGGGGGGGGTGGGGGCGGAGAGTGAGGGAAGGGGGGGTGATGGGGGGAGGGTGGGGGGCGAGGGAGGAGGGGTGATGGGGGGCGAGAGTGAGGGCGGGAGGGGGTGGTGGGGGGTGAGGGGGGGGAGGAGGAGGGGGGATGGGGGGGGAGGGGGGCGAGTGAGGAGGGGTGATGGGGGTGAGGGGGGGGCGAGTGAGGAGGGGGTGATGGGGGTGAGGGTGGGGGGCGAGTGAGGAGGGGGTGATGGGGGTGAGGGTGGGGGGCGAGTGAGGGAGGGGTGATGGGGGGGCGAGTGAGGAGGGGGTGATGGGGGTGAGGGGGGGGCGAGTGAGGAGGGGGTGATGGGGGTGAGCGAGTGAGGGAGGGGGTGATGGGGGTGAGGGTGGGGGGCGAGTGAGGAGGGGGTGATGGGGGAGAAGGGGGGGGCGAGTGAGGAGGGGGTGATGGGGGTGATGGGGGTGATGGGGGTGATGGGGGTGATGGGGGTGAGTGAGGAGGGGTGATGGGGGTGAGGGGGGGGCGAGTGAGGAGGGGTGATGGGGGTGATGGGGGTGATGGGGGTGATGGGGGTGATGGGGGTGAGTGAGGGAGGGGGTGATGGGGGTGATGGGGGTGATGAAGGGGGTGAGGGAGCCGCACCGACCTGGGAGCCGCCGAGCATCGGGCAACCGCCTCGAGCCAACCGTCCGCCCACCTGCCCGCCCTGACGTCGATCAGTCCGCCCGCCCTGCGCCGTGACGTCCGTCAGTCCGCACGCCCTGCGCCGTGACGTCGGTCAGTCCGCCCGCCTTGCGCCGTGACGTCTGTCCGGCCCGTCCGCCCTGCGCCGTGACGTCGCCAGTGCGCGGGGGGGAGGGGTTGAGCTAACGCTGGTTTTAAACCGGAGGCGGACACAAGATGGCGGAGACACTCAGCGGGGAACGTTGAGAGAAACACAAGGGGGTTGGCGACGTTGCGGGGGGAGGTCGAGGCCCTTCTTCAGACTGAAGGTAGACACAAAATGCCGGAAACAGTAACTTTGCCATAGATGTTGGACCAAAACGCTGGAGAAACTCAGCGGGTGAGAGAGGCGGCGTCTGTGGAGCCAAGATGGGAATGGGCGACGTCTCGGGTCGACAACCTTGACGCTTCTTTCTTCCGACTGTTTTTCCCCGAGTCACAGATGTAATGTCTTGTGTGGGACCCTGTTGTGACTCGCACAATGAATACACGTCCCACATCTTGTGCGGGCCGGGGGGGCATCACAGGATTACAAAAACTTTAATGTGAAATAACATGACGAGCGCGAAGCCGGAGGTAGTTGAGGCTGGGACTATCCTAATGTTCAAGAGACATTTGGACACGTACACGGAAAGGACAGGTTTAGATGGATATGGGCCAAACGCGTGTGAGTGGGACTAGTGTAGATGGGACAGGTAGACAAAAATGCTGGAGAAACTCAGCGGGTGCAGCAGCATCTATGGAGCGAAGGAAATAGGCAACGTTTCGGGCCGAAACCCTTCTTCAGTGTAGATGAGACATGTTGGTCGGTGTGGGCAAGTTGGGCTGAAGGGCCTGTTTCCACACTGCATCATTCTATGACTAAAAAGTTAAGAAGAAAAATGCATGTAGATAAGTAGAGCAGATTTGAAAGAGGAGTGAAATGTTAAGGCAGAGCGAGGTTTATGGGTGGAAAGGAGAGGGGAGGGTGGGCTTGGGCAGATGGGTGAAGGGAAAACAGACACAAAGTGCTGGATAACTTAGTGGGTCAGGCAGCATCTGTGGAGTACATGGGTAGGTGACGTTTCACAGAGTGCTGGAGTAACTCAGTTGGTCAGGCAGCATCACTGGAGAAAAGGTATAGATTATGGTACCCGGACGTGGCGCTGACTGACAAGAAGCCGAAGCAAAGAACGGAATGGAAACGAGGCCGAAATGCCAATAAATTGAGAGGGCCCGAAGACGAAACGCCTACTAACCGAAAAGCTGCGTTGCCTAAAAGCAAACTTACCGAATGGCTGCTCAGTCGAAACGCCACCTACCCGAAAGGCGGCGTTGCCCACAGGCCAAAGGACCAACAGCCGCTCAACAGAAACAGCCAATAACGGACTTGATGTTGCGGGGGGGCAGGACTTGTCAGCGATTGGTCCAGACTCCCGCGTCCATCACATCACTGTGAAGGGATGAACATTGTCCCAAACCTCCGCTCCACCCGACCCGCAGCCCGTGGAGGGTGGACGTGGGAGAGTGGGGGCTGTCCCGAGGGATGCACACCTTCGGCCGCTTTCAACTTGGTGTTGGGTTCAGATAGCCCAGTCACCTATGGCTTGTGTGGGAAAATGAACCCCACTCCCGTCTTCCCCTTCTCTCGCCCCTCTTCTCTCTCTCCACTCATCTCTCTCTTCCCGTCCTCTTCCCCCCCCCCTTCTTTCTCTCTCTCCCCTCCCCCCCCCCCTCTCCCTTCTCTCTCTCTCTCTCTCCTCTGACTCCACCCACAGGAGCGTCCCACAGTCACTGACCGAGATGCACCGCCATCGGACCCCAATCCCCACACCAGGGTGATTTCGCCCCCCCCCCCCCTCCGACCGCGGTCAGTGACTGTGGGACGCTCCTGCGGGTGGAGACGGAGGAGAGAGAGGGGGGGAGAGAAGAGGAGAGAGAGAGAAGAGGGGCAAGCACATGATAGATTATATTTCGGGTCATGACTTCTTCAGTAATATTCATGATGTGACATGCATAGACATTTCTGAATGTTACCCAAACCATCGTGAGCTACTTTGTGACAGTGCTTGCCCTCTCCTATAACGTCTCTGCTGCCTTGGGTGATGCAGTTACAGGACAGAATCTTTGGGACATGGTGTGAAGCTGTTGCAGTCCTGGTAAAAACCTGGATGGAGTGGATGTGGAGAGGATGTTTCCACTAGTGGGAGAGTCTAGGCCCAGTGGCCACAGCCTCAGAATTAAAAGACATTCCTTTAGGAAGGAGATGAGCAGGAATTTCTTAAGTCAGAGGATGGTGAACTGTGGAATTCATTGCCACAGACAGCTGTTGAGGCCAAGTCAATTGACATTTTTCAGGAGGAGATTGACAGATTCTTGATTGATACGGGTGTCAGAGGTAATGGGGAGAAGGCAAGAGAATGAGTTTGAGAGGGAAAGATAGATAGTCATAGAGTGATACAGTGTGGAAACAGGCCCTTTGGCCCAGCATGTCCCATCTACACTAGTCCCACCTGCCCACGTTTGATCCATATCCCTCCAAACCTGTCCTATCCATGTACCTGTCTAACTGTTTCTTAAATGTTGCGATAATCCCTGCCTCAACTACCTCCTCTGGCAGCTTGTTCCATACACCCACCACCCTTTATGTGAAAAATATACCCCTCAGATTCCTATTAAATCTTTTCTCCTTCACAAACATATGTCCTCTGCTCCTCGATTCACCAACTCAATCATATATAATCAAATCATGATTTTATACACCTCTATTAGATCATCCCTCATCCTCCTGTGCTCCATAAAATAGAGTCCCAGCCTACTCAACCTCTCCCTATAGCTCTGGCCCTCTAGTCCTGGCAACATCCTCGTAAATCTTCACTGTACCCTTTCCAGCTTGAAGACATCTTTCCTATAACATGGTGCCCAGAACTGAATACAATACTCTGAATGCGGCCTCACCAACCTCTTATGCAACTGCAACATGACCTCCCAACTTCTATACTCAGCCTGGCCCGCTGAGTTACTCCAGCACTCTGTGAATCGTCGTAGAACAGGGCAAGATTAGCAAGTTGATACGGAAGTGAGTGGTTTTGCAGATAGTGAAGATGGTTGTTGTAGATGGTTTATGCATGCAACCAATCATATAGCTACCTCAGCACCACTAATCCCGCCTTAGGTATCATTTATAATAACGCCTGCTTCTCCCTCTGCGCAGTACAGTAGCAGACTGGAGTCAGTGACTACTCATGTACCGTTTAACTCTGAATCCTTATTTAAAACTATTCTAAAGTTACACGTGTGTAATGCCTCATTTACAGTTGTGAAAGATTGCAGCAGGATCTGGATCAATTAGCCAGGTGGGCAGAGGAATGGTTGATGGTTCCTTGAAGGTCGAGTCGCAGGTACATCAGGTGGTCAAAAAGTATTTTGGAACTTTAGCCTTCATCAGTCAGAGTATTGAGTATAGAAGTTGGGATGTCATGTTGCAGTTGTATAAGATGTTGGTGAGACCGCATTTAGAATATTGTGTTCAGTTCTGGGCACCGTGTTATAGGAAAGATGTCAAACTGGAAAGAGTACAGAGATCCCCATCCTGGATCAGTCCAATCAGCGAAGGAGATAGGCAACGTTTCGGGCCGAAACCCTTCTTCAGACTGATAGGGGGTGGGGGGGAGGCGGGGAGAAAGGTGAGGGGAGGCTTCTCCCCACCCCCTATCAGTCTGAAGAAGTGTTTCGGCCCGAAACGTTGCCTATCTCCTTCGCTCCATAGATGCTGCTGCACCTGTTGAGTTTCTCCAGCATTTTTGTGTACCTTCGATTTTCCCGCATCTGCAGTTCCTTCTTAAACACTTTGTCTACTCCACTCGCCACTGCTGTACACATCGTTGTGCTATTGGAGTGTTAAGTGCAAGGTCTGCAGTGGTACATGGATTATCCAGCAATGGGCATTGCAGTATGTGTTGCATTGTCTGGGTCTGTGTGCAAGTCACAGGTTGATGTACCCTTGATGCAGCCCCATTTGTGCATTGTCACCCTTGACCACCCGGGTACTGATTCTGGATGATCAGTCATGATCATATTGAATGGCGTGGCTGGCTCGAAGGGCTGAATGGCCTACTCCTGCAACTATTGTCTGTTACCTTCTGATGATCTAATATACATTTTCCTTGAACTCTTTGTCCTGTTTTCACTCCTTACACTTCCTTATCTCTGTACCTCCCATCAGACTGAAGTCACGTATTCCTTCTCTCCACAAACGCTGCCCGACCCGCTGAGAAACTCCATCACTGTGTGACCTTCTTCCCATGATGCACGCCACCCCATGTGATTCTGCGCAATGGCAGGAGGCAGGGCCGGCAGTCCCCCTCGGATTGGCGGTGACGTCATGGCGCCTGCTTTACCGCCATTCAATATGATCATGGCTGATCATCCAACTCAGTATCCTGTACCTGCCTTCTCTCCATACCCCCTGAACCCTTCAGCCACAAGGGTCACATCTAACTCCCTCTTAAATATAGCCAATGAACTGGCCTCAACTACCTTCTGTGGTAGAAAATTCCACAGATTCACCACTCTCTGTGTAAAAAACGATTTTCTCATCTCGGTCCTAAAAGACTTCCCCCTTATCCTTAAACTGTGACCCCTTGTTCTGGACTTCCCCAACATCGGGAATAATCTTCCTGCATCTAGCCTGTCCAACCCCTTAAGAATTTTGTACGTTTCTATAAGATCCCCCCTCAATCTTCTAAATTCTAGCGAGTACAAACCGAGTCTATCCAGTCTTTCTTCATATGAAAGTCCTGCCATCCCAGGAATCAGTCTGGTGAACCTTCTCTGTACTCCCTCTATGGCAAGAATGTCTTTCCTCAGATTAAGAGACCAAAACTGTATGCAATACTCCAGGTGTGGTCTCACCAAGACCCTGTACAACCGCAGTAGAACCTCCCTGCTCTTATACTCAAATCCTTTTGCTATAAATGCTAACATACCATTCGCTTTCTTCACTGCCTGCTGCACCTGCATGCCTACTTTCAATGACTGGTGTACCATGACACCCAGGTCTCGTTGCATCTCCCCTTTTCCTAATCGGCCACCATTCAGATAAGTCTACTTTCCTATTTTTGCCGCCAAAGTGGATAACCTCACATTTATCCACATTATACTGCATCTGCCATGCATTTGCCCATTCACCCAACCTATCCAAGTCACCTTGCAGCCTCCTAGCATCCTCCTCACAGCTAACAATGCCCCCCAGCTTCGTGTCATCCGCAAACTTGGAGATGTTGCATTCAATTCCCTCATCCAGATCATTAATATATATTGTAAATAGCTGGGGTCCCAGCACTGAGCCTTGCGGTACCCCACTAGTCACTGCCTGCCATTCTGAAAAGGACCCGTTTACTCCTACTCTTTGCTTCCTGTCTGCCAGCCAGTTCTCTATCCACATCAATACTGAACCCCCAATACCGTGTGCTTTAAGTTTGCATACTAATCTCATTGCATACCAATGTGGGACCTTGTCGAAAGCCTTCTGAAAGTCCAGATATAACACATCCACTGATTCTCCCTTATCCACTCTACTTGTTACATCCTCGAAAAATTCTATAAGATTCGTTAGACATGATTTAACTTTCATAAATCCATGCTGACTTTGTCCAATGAATTCACCACTTTCCAAATGTGCTGCTATACCATCTTTAATAACTGACTCTAGCATTTTCCCCACTACCGATGTTAGACTAACTGGTCTGCAATTCCCCGTTTTCTCTCTGCCTCCTTTTAAAAAGTGGGGTTACATTAGCTACCCTCCAATCCTCAGGAACTACTCCAGAATCTAAAGAGTTTTGAAAAATTCTCACTAATGCATCCACTATTTCTGGGGCTACTTCCTTAAGTACTCTGGGATGCAACTTATCTGGCCCTGGGGATTTATCGGCCTTTAATCCATTCAATTTACCTAACACCAATTCCCAGCTAACCTCGATTTCACTCAGTTCCTCCATCTCATTTGACCCCCGGTCCCCTGCTATTTCCGCCAGATTATTTATGTCTTCCACTCTCTGGAAGACATATTTATGACTCGCCACTCTCGCCACTCCGCTATCTTTAAGAACCCTATCTAGCTCTCTCTTAAAAGCATCCAGAGAACCGGCCTCCACCGCCCTCTGAGGCAGAGAATTTCACAGACTCACAACTCTCCGTTAAAAAGTGTTTCCTTGTCTCCGTTCTAAATGGCTTACTCCTTATTCTTAAACTGTGGCCCCTGGTTCTGGACTCCCCCAACATTGGGAACATGTTTCATGCCTCTAGCGTGTCTAAACCCTGAACAATCTTATATGTTTCAATGAGATAACCTCTCATCCTTCTAAACTCCAGAGTGTACAAGCCCAGCTGCTCCATTCTCTCAGCATATGACAGTCCCACCATCCCGGGAATTAACCTTGTAAACCTACGCTGCACTCCCTCAATAGCAAGAATGTCCTTCCTCAAATTAGGGGACCAAAACTGCACACAATACTCCAGGTGCAGTCTCACTAGGGCTCTGTACAATGGCAGAAGGACCTATTTGCTCCTCTATTCAATTCCTCTTGTTATAAAGGCCAACATGCCATTCACTTTCTTCACTGCCTGCTGTACCTGCATACTGACTTTCATAGACTGATGTACAAGGACCTCCAGATCCCGTTGTACGTCCCCTTTTCCCAACTTGACGCCATTTAGATAGTAATCGGCCTTCCTGTTTTTGCTACCAAAGTGGATAACCGGACATTTATCCGCATTAAACTTCATCTGGCATGCACCTGCCCACTCCCCCAACCTGTCCCAAGTCACCCTGCATTCTCATAGCATCCTCCTCACAGTTCACACTGCCACCCAGCTTTGTGACATCTGCAAATTTGCTAATGTTACTTTGAATCCCTGCATCCATATATCTATCTATCTATATAATCTATAGGGGGTGCTGTCCTGTGCACAGCTGCCCTGCCAGCAGTTGTCTGTCTTTTCACCGTTTTATTTTTATTTTTAGTTAGTTAAAGTGTTTTGTTTGGAGGTCTAGACTTTTTTGTGTGGGGGGGGGGGAGGGGGAAACTGCCTTTCAGGGTCCCTACCTGGTCGGAGAGGCAGCTTTTCTCCGGGCTGCAGCTACGACCCGTCCTCGCGGCCTACCAGCGGGCCTGGAGCGGCGTTTCCTGTCGCGGACCGCCCAGAACCTCGGCTTCGGCGGCGGCACAGCGCCGGAGCGCTATCGTGGAGCGGGCGATGCCTTGCCTGGGTCGCCGCGCTGGAGCTCCGGTGAGCTGAGACCGCCGGGTAAAACATCTCGGAGCTGCGGGACTGTGGAGCGGCCAGCTGCGGGCGGCGGCGCTGAACTTAACATCGGGAGCCTGGGATCTCGCGACGAGATCGCCAGTTGAGGAGCTCCAACCGGCGCGGCCTTGTCAGCTTCGGAAGCCGCGGCCTCCATGTCGCTGTGAGGACTCTCCCGACGCCGGAGCACCACCACCCAGCGAGAACGGCCAGGAACATCGGGCCTCCGTAGAGGCAACTGTGGAGGCCTCAATAGGCCCGACTATGGGTGAACTGGGGTTGGGGACTGGACTTTGTGCCTTCCCTCATGTTGGGAGCCATTGTGGGGGGATGTTCTTTGTGTTTAAGACTCTCATTGGTGTTATGTCTGTATTCTTTCTTTGTGTGCTGCAAAATGGCAAAAAGCATTTCACTTCATTACACCTCGGTGTATGTGAATATGACCAATAAAATACCTTTGATACCTTTGATAACTAAATCTCTGATCTTGACCGCTTTTGGCCGACTGTGCTGCGATTTTCGAGAGAACGCCACCACCTACTGCCGTCATTTTTGGCCACCTCGCTCAGAGCCCCCCCCCCCCCCCCCCCCCCCCCCCCCCCCTCCGCCGTATGAGTGCGGAGGATTTTTTCCGTTGATGAAAAATGAGAGAGATATTAATGGTTTTACAAAATTCCTCATTCTCTCTGCTGCCCCCACTGGTGGCAGGGGGAGGGACTATAAAACCAGGAAATGTCGTGCCTCACTCAGTCTCCGCCAGACCCAGGAAGCACGAGGGTCACGGCTCTCTGAGTTGCGAATAACACTGAACGCACGTCTACTCCACGGTGAATCCCCTCGATGCGGCTGTAAAGTGGCTGCAGCCCTTTTTAAAAAGTTTGTGTTCACAAAATGAATTTTGGTTGTCGTGTGTCTGCAGCTCAATTGTTTGCCTCACTTTTTTTTAACAAGTTTGTGTTCACAAAATGAGTTTTGGTTGTCGGGTGGCTGCAGCCCAATTGTTTGCCTCGGCTTGGCTTTTAAAATCGTTGCAACAGTTGGAATGCCTGCCCAAGCATCCATACGGCCCACAATGTCTATACTAGCCCTCTGGAAACCCGTACCTTCTGCCCCCCCCCACTGGCGAGCAGTATTGGAATTGGTGGAGAGGTGGAATATTGCGTTGGTGACCAGCCCTCCAGTGTGATGCTGGGACCCAATGGGTCCCACTTAGTCTAGTATTTTATATTTTTACAATAGGTGCCGGAGTAGGTCATTCGGCCCTTCGAGCCAGCTCTCCCATTCAATGTGATCATGGCTAATCATCCACAATCAGTACCCCGTTCCGGATGCACGGCGCCTCAGGTCAATGTGGCCCCGCTTCTCCCACTTGTCTCCTCACCCCCCCCTCCCTTCTCCCCCTCCCACCATCCTCATCCCCATTCCCACCTCCACTTACCTCGTCACTCCTCCTCTCCGCTCCTTCGCCCCCTCCCTTCTCCCCCTCAACCCCTCATCTCCTCCCTCACTCCCCCGTAACTCGTCCACCTTCCCCATTCCCCCCCACCCTCGCACCGCTGCCCTTCCCCCCCCCACCCTTCAAGCGCTAGTAATGTTCGTGTGTTAGTGATGTCCTGTTTGCCAGCTTGTTGACCCTCTGTGTTCCCCTCCTGCAGGGTTTAGGAGCCGTTGCTGTGACAGAGAGACAGGGATGTGAGCGTCCATTGAGGGTGGCTAGGGTGCCGCTGAGCCACTCCCATCTGCTCGGTGTAGGGCTGAGCTTCGAGGGGCTGAGCTTCGGTGAAGGACCACATGACGGGGCACAGCAAGGAGAAGCGTTATGAGTGCGATGTGTGTGGCAAGGCCTGCCGCCTCCCGTGCGAGCTGGAGATCCACCAGCGGGTGCACACGGGAGAACGCCCCTTCGACTGCTCCGACTGCAGCAAGAGGTTCAAGACAGCGCAGGTCCTGAGGATCCACCGGCGGGTGCACACGGGAGAATGCCCCTTCGACTGCTCTGACTGCGGCAAGAGCTTCAAGTCAGTGCAGGCCCTGAGGTCCCACCAGTGGGTGCACACGGGAGAACGCCCCTTCGACTGCTCCGACTGTGGCAAGAGCTTCAAGACAGTGCAGGTCCTGAAGATCCACCAGCGGGTTCACACGGGCGAGAAGCCCTATGGCTGCTCCATCTGCGGCAAGAGCTATGCCGGTTGGTCAGGGCTACAGCAGCACCAGCGGGTGCACAGCAGTGAGCGGCCCTTCACCTGCTCTGACTGCGGCAAAGGCTTCATGTTGTCGCCGGACCTGTTGAAGCACAGGCGCCTGCACACCGGGGAGCGGCCCTACACCTGCAGCGACTGCGGCAAGGGCTTCACCTGCACCAAAATCCTGATGAAGCACCAGCGCACACACACCGACGAGCGCCCGTACACCTGCACCCTGTGCGGCAAGGGCTACATCTGCTCCACCTATTTGCTGCAGCATCAGCAGATGCACGCCGGTGACCGTCCCATCCATAGACCTTTCGGCTGCTCCGACTGCGGCAAGGACTTCAAGAGGGCAGGTGAGCTGAAGATCCACCAGCGGGTGCACACGGGCGAGAAGCCCTATGGCTGCTCTGACTGCGGCAAGAGCTTCAAGTCGAAGTATGAGTTGAAGAGCCACCGGCGGGTGCACAGCAGTGAGCGGCCCTTCACCTGCTCCGACTGCAGCAAAGGGTACAAGTCATCCTCGGAACTGAACGTACACAGGCGCCTGCACACAGGGGAGCGGCCCTACAGCTGCAGCGACTGCGACAAAGGCTTCAAGTCGTCCATGGAACTGAAACGGCACAGGCGCCTGCACACCGGGGAGCGGCCCTACATCTGCAGCGACTGCGGCAAAGGCTTCAAGTTGTCCATGGAACTGAAATGGCACAGGCACCTGCACACCGGGGAGCGGCCCTACATCTGCAGCGACTGCGGCAAAGGCTTCAAGTCGTCCGTGGAACTGAAACGGCACAGGCTCCTGCACACCGGGGAGCGGCCATTCACCTGCAGTGACTGCGGCAAAGGCTTCAAGTCGTCCTCGAACCTGAAGGTGCACAGGCGCGTGCACACCGGGGAGCGGCCCTTCACCTGCTCCGACTGCGGCAAAGGCTTTAAGTTGTTAGCGCACCTGAACATCCATAGGCGCCTGCACACCGGGGAGCAACCCTACACCTGCAGCGACTGCGGCCAAGGCTTCAAGTCGTCCACGCCCCTGAAGCTCCATATGCTCCTTCACACCGGGGAACGGCCCTACACCTGCTCTGACTGCGGCCAAGGCTTCAAGACATCCACGACCCTGAAGGTCCATATGCGCCTGCATACCGGGGAACGGCCCTACACCTGCAGCGACTGCGGCAAAGGCTTCAAATCGTCATCAGAACTGAATGTGCACAGGCGCCTGCACACGGGGGAGCGGCCCTACACCTGCAGCGACTGCGGCAAGGGCTTCACCCATTCCAGCAACCTACAGCGGCACCAGCGCACCCACACCGGCGAGCGCCCCTTCACCTGCGCCCAGTGCAACAAGGCCTTCACACACTCCACCTATCTGCTGTACCACCAGCGGTTGCACTCCGCCGACCGTCCCGTCCCCAGCCTGGTCTGTGGAGAGCACTTTGCAATGGATCCATGCCCGTGAGCAGGCGCTCCCACTGTGACAAGCGTTTCAAGAGAGCACGGGGGCTGCGGGAGCACCAGCGGATACACACCAGCGAGAGACCCTTTGTATGCGCTGAGTGTGGCAAGGGTTTCACCTGCATGCCCAGCCTGTGGCAGCACCGGCGTACCCAAAGCAGTGAGCGTCCCTTCCCCTGCCCGTTGTAAGGGCTTCACCCACCTTGACCACCTGCTGGAGCACCGGCGAGTCCACACTGGCCAGCAGCCCTTCACCTGCCCGCTGGTAGACACAAGATGCTGGAAGGAATGGGTAACGTTTCAGGTCAAGATCCTTGTTCAGTCTCAACCCGAAACGTCGCCCATTCCTTCTCTCATGATATGCTGCCTGTTCCGCTGAGTTACTCCAGCATTTTTTGCCCTTTTTTGTAACAAGTTTGTGCAGTTCCTTGTTTTTAAACCATTCTGGTTAACCATCTCTGCACCTTCCCCAAAGCCTCCACATCAGTCCTGTAATGGAGTGACCAGAACTGTATGCAGTACTCCAAATGCTACCTGACCAATGTCCCTTAAAGCTGCACATATACATTCCTCTCTCCTTATCTCACACCCTTGTATCTCCTTATTTTCTCTCGCCTCTGTCACTTACTCCACTCGTCTGTGGATCACCCCATCTGTAAACATTGTGTCAGTCTGAAGATTGGTCCTGACCCGAAATGTCGCCGCCCCCCATGCCCTGTCTCACCAGCGCGTGCACACCAGTGGCCAGCCCTACGATTGCACGTACTGCAGTGAGGCGTTTGACAGCTCGCGGGGGTTGCGGCAGCACCGGCGGACCCACGCCTGCGATCAGCTGCTCCCACAGTACCGAGCATTTCAAGAGCGCACGGGGCCTGCGGGAGCACCAGCGGATACACACCAGACAGAGACCCTTTGTGTGCGCTGAGTTTCACCCGCATATCCAGCCTGTGGCAGCACCGGCGTACCTACAGCAGTGAGCATCCCTTCCCCTGCCCGTCCTGTTATAAGGGCTTCACCCGCCTTGACCACCTGCTGGAGCACTGGTGAGTCCACACCGGCCAGCGCCCCTTCATCTGCCCGCTCTGTGGCAAGGCCTTTGCCCGCCCTTCCAGCCTGCTGGCACACCGCGACGTGGATAGGCGCTGGTTAGGTAGACACAAAATGCTGGAAGGAATGGGTAATGTTTCGGGTCGAGACACTTTCTTCAGTCTCGACTGAAACGTCACCCATTCCTTCTCTCATGAGACGGTGCCTGAGTTACTCCAGCATTTTGTCCTTTTTTCAAAACAAGCATCAGCAATTCCTTGTTTTCAAAACACTCTGGTTAACCATCTCTGTACCTTCCCCAAAGCCTCCACATCAGTCCTGTAATGGAGTGACCAGAACTGTAGGCAATACTCCAAATGCTGCCTGACCAATGTCCCATAAAGCTGCACATATACATTCCTCTCTCCTTATTTCACACCTTTTTATCTCCTTATGTTCTCTCGCCTCTGTCACTTACTTCACTCATCTGCCGATCACCCCCTCATCTGTTAACAGTGTGTCAGTCTGAAGAAGGGTCCTGACCCGAAATGTCACCTATCCATGTTCTCCACAGATGCTGCCTGACCCGCTGAGTTACTCCAGCACTCTGAGAAAAGTCACCTCTCCATGTTCTCTACAGATGCAGCCTGACCCGCCGAGTTACAGCAGCAGTTCGTGTTAGAGCCACAGTGTGATACAGTGTGGAAACAGGCCCTTTGGCCCAACTTGCCCACATCGACCAACATGTCCCGGCTACACTCGTCCCACCTGCCTGCGTTTGGCCCATATCCCTCCAAACCTGTCCTATCCTTGTACGTGTCTTAACTATTTCTTCAACATTGGGATAGCCCTGGCCTCAACTACCTCCTCTGGCAGCATGTTCCATGCACCCACCACCCTTTGTGTGAAAAAGTTACCCCTCAGATACCTATTAAATCTTTTTCCATTCACCTTGAACAATTAATTCAAACTTCAATTTGATGAGCTTTCCTTTATATATTAATAAAAAATAATACTAACTGATCGTCCAACATTGTGACGGCTTGATTTCAAAGGCAGGACGGGCATTCCCTGAGGGATTCGGAGGGGTTGGAAGAGGTTTCTTCTGTGTTTTTCCCCTCAGTTGTTGTCTGGGAAGTTGGCAGCGCTTGGCCTGTTGGGGCTGGGGGGGGGGGGGGGGGGAGGGCTTGGGGGCGGGCGGGCAGGCATGTTACATAGAAACTACTGTAGCTGATCATCCAACTCAGTATCCTGTATCTGCCTTCTCTCCATACCCCCTGATCCCTTTAGCCACAAGGGCCACATCTAACTCCCTCTTAAATATAGCCAATGAACTGGCCTCAACTACCTTCTGTGGCAGAGAATTCCACAGATTCACCACTGTCTGTGTGAAAAATGTTTTCCTCATCTCTGTCCTAAAAGATTTCCCCCTTATCCTTAGACTGTGACCCCTTGTTCTGGACTTCCCCAACATCGGGAACAATCTTCCTGCATCTAGCCTGTCCAACCCCTTAAGAATTTTGTAAGTTTCTATAAGATCCCCCCTCAATCTTCTAAATTCTAGCGAGTACAAACTGAGTCTATCCAGTCTTTCTTCATATGAAAGTCCTGACATCCCAGGAATCAGTCTGGTGAATCTTCTCTGTACTCCCTCTACGGCAAGAATGTCTTTCCTCAGATTAGTAGACCAAAACTGTACGCAATACTCCAGGTGTGGTCTCACCAAGACCCTGTACAACTGCAGTAGACATGCTAACATACCATTCGTCTTCTTCACTGCCTGCTACACCTGCATGCCTACTTTTAATGACTGGTGTACCATGACACCCAGGTCTCGTTGCATCTCCCCTTTTCCTAATCGGCCACCATTCAGATAGTAGTCTACTTTCCTGTTTTTGGCACCAAAGTGGATAACCTCAGATTTATCCACATTATACTGCATCTACCATGCATTTGCCCACTCACCCAGCCTATCCAAGTCACCTTGCAGCTCCTAGCATCCTCCTCACAGCTAACACTGCCCCCCAGCGTAGTGTCATCCGCAAACTTGGAGATGTTGCATTCAATTCCCTCGTCCAAATCATTAATATACATCGTAAATAGCTGGGGTCCCAGCACTGAGCCTTGCGGTACCCCACTAGTCACTGCCTGCCATTGTGAAAAGGACCCGTTTACTCCTACTCTTTGCTTCCTGTCTGCCAGCCAGTTCTCTATCCACATCAATACTGAACCCCCAATACCGTGTGCTTTAAGTGTGTATACTAATCTCTTATGTGGGACCTTGTCGAAAGCCTTCTGAAAGTCCAGATATAGCACATCCACTGGTTCTCCCTTATCCACTCTACTAGTTACATCATCGAAAAATTCTATAAGATTCATCAGACATGATTTACCTTTCATAAATCCATGCTGACTTTGTCCAATGATTTCACCACTTTCCAAATGTGCTGCTATCCCATCTTTAATAATTGATTCTAGCAGTTTCCCCACTACTGACGTTAGACTAACTGGTCTGTAATTCCCCGTTTTCTCTCCCTCCCTTTTTTTTACCGAACTGAATTCACTGTGGAATGAACTGAGACTGTGAGGCCTGGCATCCTCGACGCTTGTGACACGCCGGCTGTTCCTCGGCTGAGGGTGAAGTTCCGATGTTTGGCATGAGGCAGCGTGACAGAGCCGAGCCGGGTACCAGCGGTTGGGAAAAATGTCAGTGTTTTTCGAGAGTGAGTGGGGGGGGGGGGGGGGGCTAATGTTTAATGCAAGTACATGGATAGGTGAGGTTTTGGGTCGGGACTCTTCATCAGTATCATTGTAGTTGAGGAAGGAAACATAGACAATAGGTGCAGGAGTAGGCCATTCGGCCCTTTGAGCCTGCACCGCCATTCGATATGATCATTGCTGATCATCCAACTCGGTATCCCATCCCAGCCTTCTCTCCATACCCCCTGATCCCTTTAGCCACAAGGACCACATCTAACTCCCTCTTAAATATAGCCAAAGAACTGGCCTCAACTACCTTCTGTGGCAGAGAATTCCACAGATTCACCACTCTCTGTGTAAAAAATGATTTTCTCATCTCGGTCCTAAAAGACTTCCCCTTATCCTTAAACTGTGACCCCTTGTTCCCTGGGAAGCTGGAAGGGAGGTGAGGGTGGGACAAAGCCTCACTTGCACCTCCTCCATCCTCAACCACTGTATCCGTTGTTCAGGAAGGGGACTCTTAATCAGCGAGACCAAACGCAGAGTGGGTGATCGTTTCGCGGAACACCTTGGCTCAGCCCGCCTGAACCAACCTGATCAACTGGTTGCCAAATACTTTAATTCTCCTTCCTATTCCCACACTGACCTTTCTGTCCTCGGTCTCCTCCATTGTCAGTGAGGCTAAACGCAAATTGGAGGAACAGCATCTCATATTTCGCTTGGGCAACTTACATCCCGGTGGTATTAATATTGATTTCTCTCACTTCAGGTAGCCCCGGCATTCCCTCTCTCTCCATCCTTCCCCCTCCCAAGTCGCACGTCATTCATTCCTTCTCTCCAGAGATGCTGCCTGACCCACTGTGTTACTCCAGCATTTTGTGTCCATCTTTAAGTAATAGATGGATACAGGTGAGGGGGAGTGGGGTGATTGGCGGATGAGTGGACAAAGACCAGAGATGGGAAGAACAGGAAAGGCTGAGAGAAGATGAGCAGAATGTGAACCCAGAGAAGGGGATATTTTTGAAAGGGGGAAAGGGGTCCGTCCCGTTCAGGTGGGGCACAGGGAAGAGTAGGGGAAAAAAGTGGATAGACACAAAAAGCTGGAACAAGTCAGCAAGTCAGACGGCATCGCTGGAGAAAAGGAATGGGTGACGTTCTTCAGACCGAGTCAGGGAAGAGGGAGACTAAAGATATGGAAGGGTGAGGTGTGAAAATGACAGAACAAAGCAGATGCTAAGGATATGCAAAAAAAATGACGACGTTAAAGGAAAAAGGCCATTGTTAGCTGTGGGCTCGGTGAAATCGAGTTACAATGTGACTCAACACGATGACTTTGAAGCTGGTTTGACTTGGGTGGGGGAGGGATGGAGAGAGAGGGGATGTCAGGTTTACTTGAAGTTAGAGTCATCTATATTCAATAAAAGGGAGGCGGATGTGGGATAGTTAACTAAAACCAGAGAATGACATTTGTCAACTGGAACAAAGTTTGACAAGTAGCCGAGTGTCCCGACCTGAAACGTTGCCCATAGTCTTTCCACATCACGTGGTGCAGGAGCCGCGGGGGCGGGTCGGACGCGTCGTGACAACCGTCGCTAGGGCGGGATGTGCGGCTCCGATTGGCGGAGGGGGGCTGTCTGTCCGATGGGCGGGGCTTACGGCTCGACCTATCCGACGCTGGGGGGCTGGAACGCTGCTCTGATTGGCCGGACGCCGGGAGGGGGCGGTACCTGGTCCTGTGTGACGTCGTTGGCCGCTGGCGCTGTCCGTCAGTGTGGGGGAGGCGGGGCCTGGTCGCCGCTCACGTGAGGCGGGGCCGGTGCGTTGTCGCCGCCGTCGGGACGAGGCCTCCGGTCAGCGCCGGGGAGGAGCTCAGGTAGGAACAGCCGCCGCCGCCGCCCGGCCTCGCGTCCTTTCCCCTTCCCTTCCCGAGGGCGATCCTGCGGCCGGCGGCCCGAGGGAGGTCTGGGCGCCCTCTGGTCCTCCGGGTGTGCAGCGCCCCCTGACGGCGGGAGGCCGCGGTGCAGCGTCTCCAGATGCTTATATTTTTACAACAGGTGCAGGAGTAGAGGCCATTCGGCCCTTCGAGCCTGCACCGCCATTCAATATGATCATGGCTGATCATCTAGCAATGTTACAAAATTTTGAGATCTTAAAAATCAAGTCTGCAATTTATCCCATCAAATAAAGCATAAAAAGAAGTTTAATTTGACACCTAATTCACTTTCATATCTCAAGTATTTAAAAAGTTATGGCCATTTTCATACTCGGAAATTAGCATCTTGTTCCCTATTGATTTTCTATGGACATAACAAAAAAGCTGTGATCGTGGACAGTCAAAAGCCCATAACTTTCTTAAAAATTAAGAGAACTGAATGAAATTTACAGTTATCATAGATTGAAACATTCTGAAACAATAATCTTACTTGGATGACCTGAAATTAAAGCATATAATTAGTTAGTTACCCAATTGTAGCTAATTCCAAACTTCAATTACTAGATCTAAACATCTATCCATTTCTTAAGAAATGATTAACATTTTTAAATAGCCTAAGTGTCCAAATAATATTCACAAAGAATTCACAATAAAACATGATTTTAAAATCTCATTTACATTAATTTATAGGCCAAATGGAAGGAATTTAGTGTTCAATTGCTGTAAATTAATGGCCATTTAAACCAGCTTTCGAGTGGGATCCTGTGGAACGCGCTGGTTTAGAACGTTCACATTGAGGTAGATTTGTGCCCCCAAATGCCCAGAAAAATACTGCGGGATATAATGGGGTTATTCGCAACATAAAACTTTGTATAAAGGAATCTTAAGAAGCGCTTTTTAATGTAAAAATAAACAACCTGCCTTCCGTTGTCCCCTGTATGAGATCCGACCCGTTGTCGGCGGTCGCGGGTTTAGAGGTTAATTTTTAACTTACTATAATAATTAAATAAACCCGTAAAATGTAAAAATAGCTCCAGCGAGCGAAACTTCAAGCGATTTTTCGTTAGCAACTGAGGTAGGCTGAACAAGCTCGATTTGAACAGCCTAGGGAAAATTGCGTTTTAAACCCGCCCCCCTCAAACGGCGCCATAATCACACACACGGGCTGGGACAGATCTGCAGCGACGCTTAAGGTAGGTTTTGCAACATACCTAGATCATCCAATTCAGTATCCTGTACCTGCCTTCTCTCCATACCCCCGATCCCTTTAGCCACAAGGGCCACATCTAACTCCCTATTAAATATAGCCAATGAACTGGCCTCAACTACCTTCTGTGGCAGAGAATTCCACAGATTCACCACTCTCTGTGTGAAAAATGATTTTCTCAACTCGGTCCTTATCCTTAAACTGTGACCCCTAGTTCTGGACTTCCCCAACATCGGGAATAATCTTCCTGCATCTAACCTGTCCAACCCCTTAAGAATTTTGTAAGTTTCTATAAGATCCCCCCTCAATCTTCTAAATTCTAGCGAGTACAAGCCGGGTCTATCCAGTCTTTCTTCATATGAAAGTCCTGCCATCCCAGGAATCAGTCTGGTGAACCTTCTCTGTACTCCTTCTATGGCAAGAATGTCTTTCCTCAGATTAGGAGACCAAAACTGTACGCAATACTCCAGGTGTGGTCTCACCAAGACCCTGTACAACTGCAGTAGAACCTCCCTGCTCTTATACTCAAATCCTTGTGATTCAATGTGACCATGGCTGATCATCCCCAATCAGTACCCCGTTCCTGCCTTCTCCCCATATCCCCTGACTCTGCTATCTTTAAGAGCTCCATCCAACTCTCTCTTGAAAGTATCCAGAGAACCGGCCTCCACCGCCCTCTGAGGCAGAGAATTCCACAGACTCACAACTCTCTGTGAGAAAAAGTGTTTCCTTGTCTCCGTTCTAAATGGCTTACCCCTTATTCTTAAACTGTGGCCCCTGGTTCTGGACTCCCCCACCGTCGGGAACATGTTTCCAGCCTCTAGCATATCCAAACCCTTAATAATCTTATATGTTTCAATGAGATCCCCTCTCATCCATCCAACTCCAGAGTGTACAAGCCCAGTCGACCCATTCTTTCAGCATATGACAGTCCCGCCATCCCGGGAATTAACCTTGTAAACCTACGCTGTACTCCCTCAATAGCAAGAATGTCCTTCCTCAAATTAGGGGACCAAAACTGCACACATTACTCCAGGTGTGGTCTCACTAGGGCCCTGTACAACTGCAGAAGGACCTCTTTGCTCCTATACTCGACTCCTCTTGTTATAAAGGCCAACATGCCATTCACTTTCTTCACTGCTTGCTGTACCTGCATGCTTACTTTCATAGACTAATGAACAAGGACCCCCAGATCCCGTTGTACTTACCCTTTTCCCAACTTGACGCCATTTAGATAGTAAGCCGACTGTTGGTCATTTTGTACTGGGGTTGAAAGCTTTTCTCTTTTAATCGATGTTTTTTGTCATTGTCCAACCAATCCTGATGTTTTTTTTACTTGAACCCAATTGTTTCCTTGCAGGAGGTGATGATAGAGTTTTTCAATAGATTCCAGTGTTCTTCAACAGATGGTGGGATTTGTTGAGGCAGTTGTTGAAGTTTTTGTTAAAACTTCTGTACATGGTTGATGTCCTGAAGGTCGTCAACATTGAATTTCTTGATGGTGTTCTGGTTTTGATGTTTTTCAAAATTTTCTGCTTTTTCAGTCTTCTAGGGTCCAACTTTGGTCTTAACTATTTTTATCCTCTTCACATGCCTAAAGAAACTTTTACTACCCTCCTTTATATTCTTGGCTAGCTCACCGTCGTACCTCATCCTTTCTCCCTGTATTGCTTTTTAATTATCTTCTGTTGGTCTTTAAACATTACCCATTCCTCTTGTTTCCCGCTCATCTTTGCTACGTTGTACTTCTTCTCTTTTATTTTTATACTGTCCCTGACGTCCCTTGTCAGCCACGATCGTTCCGTACTTCCCTTGGAATCTTTCTTCCTCTTTGGAATGAAGTGATCCTGCACCTTCTGTATTATTCCCAGAAATACCTGCCATTGTTGTTCCACTGTCATCCCTACTAGGGTCACTTTCCAGTCAACATTGGCCAGTTCCTCCTTCATGGCTCCATCTTCCCCTTGTTGAAATGTAATAATGACACTTCCGATTTAACCTCTCCCTCTCCAATTGTAGATTATACTTGACCATGTTATGGTCACCACCCGCTAATTAATGGCTCCTTAACCTCAAGTTCCTTTATCAAATACGGTTCATTACATAACTAAATCCAGAATTGCCTTCTCCCTGGTAGGCTCCAATACAAGCTACTCTAAGAATCCATCACGGAGTCACTCCACAAACTCCCTTTCTTGGGGTCCAGTACCAACCTGATTTTCCCAGTCTACCTGCATGTTGAAATCACCCATAACAACTGTAGCATTACCTTTACTACATGCCAATTTTTACTCCTGATTCAACTTGCACCCTATATCCAGGTTAATGTTTGGGGGACCTGTAGATAAGTCCCATTAGGTTATTTTTACCCTTATAATTCCTTAGTTCTATCCATAGACTCCACATCTTCTGATTCAATGTCACCCCTTACAAGGGACTGAATTTAATTCCTCACCAACAGAGCTAACCCACCTCCTCTGCCAACAAGGGGTCACAGTTTAAGGAAAGGCACCTCCTCTGCCTTTCCAGAACAAGGGGTCACAGTTTAAGGATAAGGGGGAGGTCTTTTTGGACCGAGATGAGAAAATCATTTTTTACACAGAGAGTGGTGAATCTGTGGAATTCTCTGCCACAGAAGGTAGTTGAGGCCAGTTCATTGGCTATATTTAAGAGGGAGTTAGATGTGGCCCTTGTGGCTAAAGGGATCAGGGAGCATAGAGAGAAGGCAGGTACAGGATACTGAGTTCGATGATCAGCCATGATCATATTGAATGGCGGTGCAGGCTCGAAGGGCCAAATGGCCTACTCCTGCACCTATTTTCTATGTTTCTATGTTTCTAAACTGTCTGTCTTTTCGATAGGATGTATACCCTTGAATATTCAGTTCCCAGCTCTCTTGCAGCCATGTCTCTATAATTTTCACATACTTGCCGAGGGGGGTGAATGGGGGGCAGGGAACTGAGGGGTCAAATGAGCCAAGGAAGGGGGCTGGGAGCCAGGTGAGGGTGGGGGTTCACATTGTTTGGGGCGGGGAGGAGGGGGGAGGGGCGGGGGTAAGGAGCAGGAGGCGGCAGGTGTAAGGAGCAGGGAGCCACAGGGAGGAGGTCACATTGTTTGGGGGTGGGGAGTGTGTTGCAGTTTAGGAAGTCAAACCAGGGCAGGATCTTCACTGTGAATAGCGGGGCGCTGGGGGAATGTTGTAGAGCAGAGGAATCTAGGAGTGCAGGCACATAGTTCCCTGAAGGTGGCGTCACAGGTAGTTAGGGTGGTCATGAAAGCTTTTGGCACATTGGCGAGATAACTGCATATTGGGAGAACTGGGATGGGGAAGGGGATGGAGAGAGAAAGCAAGGGCTATCTGAAGTTAGAGAAGTCAATGTTCATTACGCTGGAATATGAGATGCTGTTCCTCCAATTTGCGCTGGGCCTCACTCTGACAATGGAGGAGGCCCAGGACAAAGGTCAGTCTGGGAATGGGAGGGGGATTGGACGTGCTGAGCCACCGGGAGATCAGGTAGGACGGAATGAGCTGTTCAGTGAAACCATCACCTAGCCTGCGCTTGTTCTCGCCGATGTAGAGAAGTTGACACCTGGAACAGCAGATACAGTAGATGAGGTTGGAGGAGGTGCAAGTGAACTTCAGCCTCACCTGGAAAGACTTGGGTCCTTGGATGGAGTTGAGGGGGGAGGTAAAGGAACAGGTGTTGTATCTCCTGCGGTTTCAGGGGAAGGGGTGGTTTGAGTTGACATTGTGAAATTTGATTGATAAAAGATGACTTTCAAGCTGGTATGACGGGTAGGAGAGAGAGAGGGGATGTAAGGGTTACTTGAAGTTAGAGAAATCAATATTCATACCGCTATCAATAAAAGGGAGGCAGGTTGTTGGATAGTTAACTAAAATCAGAGAATGACATTTCTCAACTCAAACAAAGTTTGACAAGTAGCCGAGTGTCCCGACCTGAAACGTTGCCCATATTTTTTCCCCAGCACTTTGTGCCTATCTTTGTCAGACACAAGGAACTGCAGATGCTGGTTCATACATAAAAAGACACAAAGTGTTGGAGTACACAACTCCCACTAGCGTTTTCTGCCCCTTAGTGTTTCGCAGCTCTACCCATATCGATTCCACATCCTCCAAGCTAATGTCCTTCCTTTCTATTGTGTTAATCTCCTCTCTAACCAGCAACGCTACCCCACCTCCTTTTCCTTTCTGTCTATCCCTCCTGAATATTGAATATCCCTAGATGTTCAGCTCCCAGCCTGGGTCACCCTGGAGCCATGTCTCCGTGATCCCAACTATATCATATTCATTAATAACTATCTACACATTCAACTCATCCACTTTATTACGAATGCTCCTTGCATTGAGACACACAAAGCCTTCAGGCTTGTTTTTACAACACTCTTACCCCTTATACAATTATGTCGAAAAGTGGCCCTTTTTGATTTTTGCCCTGGATTTGTCTGCCTGCCGCTTTTACTTTTTACCTTGCTACCTATTGCTTCTACCCTCATTTTACACCCCTCTGTCTCTCTGCTCATGCTCCCATCCCCCTGCCACATTAGTTTAAATCCTCCCCGACAGCACTAGCAAACACTCCCCCAAGGACATTGGTTCCATTCCAGCCCAGCTGCAGATCGTCCTGTTTGTACTGGTCCCACCTCCCCCAGAACTGGTTCAATGCCTTGGAAATTTGAATCCCTCCCCCTTGCACCATTTTTCAAGCCATGTATTCGTCTGCAATATCCTCCTATTTCTACTTTGACCAGCACGTGACACTGGTAGTAATCCAGAGATTATTACCTTTGAGGTCCTACTTTCAAGTTTATCTCCTAGCTCCCTAAATTCACCTTGTAGGACCTCATCCCTTTTTTTACCTATATTGTTGGTGTCAATGTGCACCACGACAACTGGCTGTTCACCCTCCCTCTCCAGAATGTTCTGCAGCCGTTCAGTGACATCCCTGACCCTTGCACCAGGGAGGCAACATACCATCCTGGAGTCTCGTTTGCAGCCGCAGAAACGCCTATCTATTCCCCTTACAATTGAATTCCCTATTACTATAGCCCTTCCACTCTTTTTCCTCCCCTCCTGTGCCACAGAGCCACCCACGGTGCCATGAACTTGGCTGCTGCTGCCTTCCCCTGATGAGCCATCTCCCCCAACAGTATCCAAAATGGTATACCTGTTTAGGAGGGAGATGACCGCAGGGGACTCCTGCACTACCTGCCTACTGCTACGCTGGCTAGTGGCAACCTGTTCCCTTTCTGTCCGCTTAACCTTTACCTGCGGTGTGACCAACTCGCTGTACGTGCTATTCACGACTTTCTCTGCATCGTGGATGCTCCAGTATGAATCCAACTGCAGCTCCAATCAATTCACGCGTTAGTAATGTCCTGTTTGCCAGCTTGTTGACCATCTGTGTTCCCCTCCTGCAGGGTATAGGAGCTGTTGCAGTGGACGGAGAGACGGGAACTTGAGCGGCCATTGAGCGTGGCCAGGGTGCCAGTGAGCCCCTCCCATCTGCCTGGTGTGCGGGCTGAGCTTTGAGGGGCTGAGCTGCGGTGGAGGACCACATGATGCGGCACAACAAGGAGAAGCGTTATGAGTGCGACGTGTGTGGCAAGGCCTGGCACCACCCGAGCGAGCTGGAAATCCACCAGCGGATGCACACGGGAGAACGCCCCTTCGACTGCTCAGAGTGTGGCAAGAGCTTCAGGAAGGCACAGGACCTGAAGATCCACCGGCGGGTGCACACAGGAGAACGCCCATTCGACTGCTCGGAGTGCGGCAAGAACTTCACCTGCTACGACAACCTGCTGCGGCACTACCGCGTGCACACCGGCGAAAGGCCCTTCAGCTGCCCCGACTGCGGTAAGGACTTCACGAGGGCGTATGAACTGAAGATCCACCGGCAGGTGCACACGGGAGAACGGCCCTTCAACTGCTCGGAGTGCGGCAAGAGCTTCCTCTACTATGGAAGCCTACGGCAGCACAACCGCGTGCACACCAGCGAGAAGCCCTATGGCTGCTCCACCTGTGGCAAGAGCTTTACTTGGTTGTCGGGGCTGCAGGAGCACCAGACAGTGCACAGCAGTGAGCGGCCTTTCACCTGCACCGACTGCGGCAAAGGCTTCAAGTCGTCGCCAGTACTGAAGATGCACAGGCGCCTGCACACCGGGGAGCGGCCCTACACCTGCAGCGACTGCGGCAAGAGCTTCACTCGCTCCAACAGCCTGCTGCAGCACCGGCGTACCCACACTGGCGAGCGCCCCTTCACCTGCGCCCAGTGCGGCAAGAGCTACATCCGCTCCAACCACCTGATGGAGCACCAGCTCACCCACACCAGCAAGAGCCCCTACACTTGCGCCCAGTGCGGCAAGGGCTTCAGCCGCTCCACCTATCTGTTGTCCCACCAGCGGGTGCACGCCGGCGATCGTCCCATCCCCAGCCCGGTGTGTGGCGAGCGCTTTGCCATTGCCCCCCATGCCCTGTCTCACCAGCGCGTGCACACCAGTAGCCAGCCCTACGATTGCCCGTACTGCGGTGAGGCGTTTGACAGCTCGCGGGGGTTGCGGCAGCACCGGCGGACCCACGCCTGCGATCAGCTGCTCCCACAGTACCAAGCATTTCAAGAGCGCACGGGGCCTGCGGGAGCACCAGCGGATACACACCAGACAGAGACCCTTTGTGTGCGCTGAGTTTCACCCGCATATCCAGCCTGTGGCAGCACCAGCGTACCTACAGCAGTGAGCATCCCTTCCCCTGCCCGTCCTGTTATAAGGGCTTCACCCGCCTTGACCACCTGCTGGAGCACTGGTGAGTCCACACCGGCCAGCGCCCCTTCACCTGCCCGCTCTGTGGCAAGGCCTTTGCCCAGCCTGCTGGCACACCGCGACGTGGATAGGCGCTGGTTAGGTAGACACAAAATGCTGGAAGGAATGGGTAACGTTTCGGGTCGAGACACTTCTTCAGTCTCGACTGAAACGTCACCCATTCCTTCTCTCATGAGACGATGCCTAAGTTACTCCAGCATTTTGTCCTTTTTTCAAAACAAGCATCAGCAATTCCTTGTTTTCAAACCACTCTGGTTAACCATCTCTGTACCTTCCCCAAAGCCTCCACATCAGTCCTGTAATGGAGTGACCAGAACTGTAGGCAATACTCCAAATGCTACCTGACCAATGTCCCATAAAGCTGCACATATACATTCCTCTCTCCTTATCTCACACCCTTTTATCTCCTTATTTTCTCTCGCCTCTGTCACTTACTCCACTCATCTGCCGATCACCCCCTCATCTGTTAACAGTGTGTCAGTCTGAAGAAGGGTCCTGACCCGAAATGTCACCTATCCATGTTCTCCACAGATGCTGCCTGACCCGCCGAGTTACTCCAGCACTTTGTGTTAGTCACAGAGTGATGCCGTGTGGAAACAGGAATTTTGCCCAACTTGCCTACACCGACCAACATGTCCCGGCTATATTAGTCCCACCTGCCTGCATTTCCCTATCCCTCCATACTTGTACTATCCATGTACCTGTACAACTGTTTCTTAAACATTGGGATAGTCCCAGCCTCAACTACCTCCTTTGGCAGCTTTCTCCCCATATCCCTTGATTCCGTTAGCCCTAAGAGCTAAATCTAACTCTCTTGAAAACATCCAGGGAATTGGCCTCCACTGCCTTCTGTGGCAGATAATTCCACAGATTCACAACTGTCTGGGTGAAAAGGTTTTTTCCCCATCTCAGTCCTAAATGGCCGACCCCTTAGTCTTAATCTGTGGTCGCTGGTGCTGGATTCCCTCAACATCAGGAACATGTTTCCTGCATCTAACCTGTCCAATCCCTTAATATATTTATATGTTTCCATAAGATCCCCTCTGATTCTTCTAAATGCCAGAGTATACAAGCCCAACCACTCCATTCTTTCAGCATATGTCAGTCACGCCATCCCGGGAATTAACCTTGTGAACCTACGCTGCACTCCCTCAATAGCAAGAACTTCCTTTCTCAAATTTGGAGACCAAAACTGCACACAATACTTCAGGTGTGATCTCCCCAGGACTCTGTACAACTGCAGAAGGACCTCTTTGCTCCAATACAACTCCTCTTGTTAGGGGGGATCTTATAGAAACTTATAGAAATCTTATAGAAGATTCACCAGACTGATTCCTGGGATGGTAGGACTTTCATATGAAGGAAGACTGGATAGACTCGGCTTGTACTCGCTAGAATTTAGAAGATTGAGGGGGGATCTTATAGAAACTTATAAAATTCTTAAGGGGTTGGACAGGCTAGATGCAGGAAGATTATTCCCGATGTTGGGGAAGTCCAGAACAAGGGGTCACAGTTTAAGGATAAGGGGGAAATCTTTTAGGACCGAGATGAGAAAAACATTTTTCACACAGAGAGTGGTGAATCTCTGGAATTCTCTGCCACAGAAGGTAGTTGAGGCCAGTTCATTGGCTATATTTAAGAGGTAGTTAGATGTGGCCCTTGTGGCTAAAGGGATCAGGGGGTATGGAGAGAAGGCAGGTACAGGATACTGAGTTGGATGATCAACCATGATCATATTGAATGGCGGTGCAGGCTCGAAGGGCTGAATGGCCTACTCCTGCACCTATTTTCTATGTTTCTATAAAGGCCAACATGCCATTAGCTTTCTTCACTGCCTGCTGTACCTGCATGCTTACTTTTAGGTACTGATGAACAAGGACCCCCAGATCTCGTTGAACTTCCCCTTTTCCTAACTTGACACCATTCAGATAATAATCTGCCTTCCTGTTTTGCCACCAAAGTGGACAACTTCGCATTTATCCACATTAAACTGCATCTGCCATGCATCTGCCCACTCACCCAACCTGCATCCTCATAGCATCCTCCTTACAATTCACACTGCTACCCAACATTAGCAAATTTGCTAATGTTACTCATAATCCCTTTATCTAAATCATTAATGTGTATTGTAAGTAGCCATGGTCCCAGCACCGAGCCTGCGTAATATAAAGACATTTCAAAAACATAAAGAAGCTTTTACTATCCTCCTTTATATTCTTGGCTAGCTTACCTCCGTACCTCATCCTTTCTCCCCGTATTGCCTTTTTAGTTATCATCTGTTATTCTTTAAAAGTTGCTCAATCCTCTGGCTTACCGCTCATCTTTTCTGTTATACCTCTTTTCTGTTATTCCTCTTCCTACAATCAGTCTGAAGCAGGATCCTGACCTAAAACATCACTCATCCATCGCGTTATGATGCTATGTGAAAAGTCAGTGATGTACCGTGGAAAACATTAAAACTATCAATTCAGCATTCCTAAAAATCCTGCTTTGAAATATATCTTTGCACAAATGAATGTTACATCTCTCATTTTCATTCCCTCCACAGAGGTGTCTGACCCTCTGAGTTACTCCAGTGCTTTGTAGATATTTCTTACCTGGCATAATTATTGGAGCCGCTTCTGGTTTCAGCCTTGAATTAATATTGCATTTGAATCATCATGGCCTATGTCATCTTTGGACTTTGACCTAAACAGTTGAAAAGAACCACACAACCATCAGGAGGTAAATCAGCAAGTATATTTAAATTGTCTAGCTGGGCTTCTGCTGAATGGGATGGGCTAAATAGATCCCAATAGGAGTGGACTTGTGTGTACTCTTTCTCTTTTCCCTTTTAAATTCCAGTCACATTTAACAACGTCCATCCAGAAGTGAGGTTCATACATCAATTGACTTGACCTCTCTGGAAAAAGTTTGTTTTTGCTTGATTTGAGGGACTGACCTTTTCTTGAAACAAGAATTAATAAATAGGTTTTCAAGAAGGAACTGCAGATGCTGGAAGATCGAAGGTACACAAAAATGCTGGAGAAACTCAGCGGGTGCAGCAGCATCTATGGAGCGAAGGAAATAGGCGACGTTTCGGGCCGAAACCCTTCTTCAGAATAAATAGGTTAGTGACATATCTCTGTGTACAGTACTTATGTTTGTGTTGAGTGCTGCCCTGGCATTTTTTTTAGGTATTAACTTAACAAGATTTCCCTAACCACTTCTCAGAGGAATAATCAAATAAGAATGGTTACCCAACCAAGAGCCATCACTATATGTTACAGAAGATCTTTAAAGAGAATAAGAAAATGAACTCAAAATGAAAATCCACACTCACTCGTTCTTTATGGCTGTATCAGAATTGATCATTTTCTGCCTGATATTATTTTAACTCATTATTTTTCTTTATCTGTTCGTATCATCTAGCCTGCTGGGCATGTCCCACAGCCTCGCCGTTGAGAAATGATGACAGTAAGAAGAATTACATCTGCTTGTAACTGTCCTATTCAACACATTTCCACTCACTTTATAAAGAAATATTCTCTTTGTTCTGGGACTTGAGGGAGGTCACATGCAGGAGGTGCAAAGAGACTTGAGAGCGCTGGTGCAGGATGCCCGAAAGATTCATTTGGACGATGAATTTGATAGTAAGGAAGGTAAATGCAGTGTTAGCATTTATTTCGAGAGAATGAATGAATAAGTTTATTGTCCAAGTATGTTCACATACAAGGAATTTTCCTTGGTGCTCCGCTCACAAGTAACAACACGACATACAGTGACAATTAAGAATGACACATAAAACATTCAACATTAATAATACAACATTATCGTTTAAACGTGAATGAAATAAAATACCAGAGCAAAAGGAGGCTACAGATTTTTGGTTATTGAGTAGAGCTACTGCTCGTGGGAAAAAGCTGTTTTTATGTCTGGCTGTGGCTGCTTTGACAGTCCGGAGTCGCCTTCCAGAGGGAAGTGATTCAAAGAGTTTGTGTCCAGGGTGAGAGGGGTCAGAGATGATCTTACCCGCTCGCTTCCTGGCACTTGCAGTGTACAGTTCATCAATGGGGGAGAAAGTTGCAGCCAACAACCTTCTCAGCTGATCGGACGATTCGCTACAGCCTCCGGATGTCGTGCTTGGTGGCTGAGCCAAACCAGACCATAATGGAGAAGGTGAGGACAGACTCTGCGATGGCGGTATAGAATTGGACCATCATTGCCTGCGGCAGATTGTGCCTCCTCAGCTGTCGCAGGAAGTACATCCTCTGCTGGGCCTTTTTGACTCTGGAGTGGATGGTGGCCCCCTATTTAAGGTCCTTGGAGATGATAGTTCCCAGGAACTTAAAGGACCACAGATGTGACTGTGGTGTTGTTGATGGTGATTGGTGTAGAGAGAGTAGAGTGGAGGAGAGTACGCAGCCTTGCAGTGCTCCTATGCTGAGGGATTGAGGGTTCGAGATGTGCTTTCCCAGCCCCACATGCTGCTTCCTGTCAGGAAGTTGATGATCCACTGACAGAGGGGTTCAGGCACAGTCAAATTGGAGAGTTTGGAGTGCAGATTCTCTGGCACAATGGTGTTGAATGCAGAGCTAAAATCAACAAACAAAATCCTTGCATAGGTCACCTGTCAGTCTAGGTGCTCGAGGATAAAGTGCAGGCTTAGGTTGACTATGTCATCCACTGATCTGTCGGCCCAGTATGCAAATTGCAGAGGGCCCAGCAGGGGGTTTGTGATATTTTTTAGCTTGTGCAGCACACGTCTTTCAAGACCAGTAATCGTTGTCTTTTTGGGTACCGGGACAATAGTGGAGACTTTGAAGCAGGCAGGGACAGTACAGGTTTGCAGGCACTGGTTGAAAATGTCTGTAGACCGTAGCCAGTTGTTCGGCACAGACCTTAAGGGTAGAGGGGGAAACATTGTCCGGTCCTGGAGATTTCTGGCTTTTCTGTCTTCTGAATAGCCTCTCCACCTCCTCAATATCTATCATTGGTGATGGAGAAGTGATGTTGGGCAGCAAGGAGGAGATGGGTAGTGGATGAGGGACCAGTCTTTGCAGACTGGAGTCAGGCCGTAGGTAGTCATGAAGTAGTGGTTGGGGAGGAGTGGGTGGGGAAGGGCCCCGTCTTTGCAGACTGGAGTCAGGCTGCAAGTAGGTGTGAAGTGGTTGAGGGGGGGGGGGGGGTACCAGAGTTAAGTTTCTGTTTCTCAAACCTGCAGTTGAACTCTTTCAGGTCATTGATCAGCTGACGATTGTCCAAGGAGAGGAGGGCTTTCCTCTTGTTGCTGGTGATTTCTTGCAAGCCCTTCCAAACTGAAGAAGAGTCACTAGCTGAAAACTTGCTCCTCAACTTCTCAGAGTACCTTTCCTCGGCTGCTCTTCTCTGTACTGGGCTTGCCTGTAGTAAAAACTTTGTAGTGTCATCTTTGCCACACTCTAGCCGGCCATTTCCAGTGCTGTAGCGGTACGGTTGGTGGATTATTTCCAACTACTTGACATGTGCTACACTCTTTCACAATTTGTTCTATGTCCTTACCTAGACCAGGCGGGGTGGGAGATTGCAACCTTCACGTGGTCCGCCCTGTTTCGACAAATGCACAGTCAAATAAGATCAAATAGAACAAGTTGTCCTACAACTTTAGGCTGTGCACGCCATACGCAAGAAGAAGAAGACCTAGACCAGGCAACCATAGATAGCTTCGAGACACATTCCCAAATGCTGATCATGAAGATCTCCTAGCAATTTTACTCCATATTTTTTAGGGATTACAACTCTCGCTCCCCACATGACACAACCTTGGTCTACTGAGAGTTCATTCGTACGTACAAAGAATGGTTTCAGTTCTGCCTCTGAATTCGGCAATTTGTTTGGCTATCCATTTGTAACATATTCCTCATTCTTGACAAAAGTCTGTCAGTGCGAGTAGCCTTCCGAATGTCCCCTTAAGTGATAGGTAACTCATCTACATGAGAGAAGTAAAACGTGCAGGGCCGAAGGGCCGAATGGCCTACTCCTGCACCTATTTTCTATGTTTCAATCTCATGAACCTACGCTGCACTGCCTCAATCATAAGGATGTTTTTCCTCAAATTAGGAGACCAAAACTGTACACAATACTCCAGATGTGGTCTCACCAGAGCCCGAAACAACTGCAGAAGAACCTCTTTACTCCTATACTGAAATCCTCTTGTTATGTTCTATGCACCAAGGCAAATTCCTTGTATGTGAATACCAACACACTTCCTTACTTTCCCCAGCACCTGGTGCAGGAGCCTCGGGGGCGAGCCGAACGCGTCATGGCAACCGTTGCTAGGGCGAGATGTGCGGCTCCGATTGGCGGAGGGGGCTGTCTGTCCGAAGGGCGGGACTTACGGCTCGACCTATCCGACGCTGGGGGGCGGGAACGCGGCTCCGATTGGCGGAGCGAGCTGTCTGTCCGTAGGGCGGAGCTTACGGCTCGACCTATCAGACGCGGTGTCTGACGCTGGGGGGTGGGGAACGCGGCTCTGATTGGTCGGACGCCGGGAGGGGGCGGTACCTGGTCCTGTGTGACGTCGTTGGCCGCTGGCGCTGCCCGTCAGTGTGGGGGAGGCGGGGCCTGGTCGCCGGTCACGTGGGGCGGGGCCGGTGCGTTGTCGCCGCCGTCGGGACGAGGCCTCCGGTCAACGCCGGGGAGGAGCTCAGGTAGGAACAGCCGCCGCCGCCGCCGCCGCCGCCGCCCGGCCTCGCGTCCTTTCCCCTTCCCTTCCCGAGGGCGATCCTGCGGCCGGCGGCCCGAGGGAGGTCTGGGCGCCCTCTGGTCCTCCGGGTGTGCAGCGCCCCCTGACGGCGGGAGGCCGCGGTGCAGCGTCTCCAGATGCTTATATATTTACAACAGGTGCAGGAGTAGAGGCCATTCGGCCCTTCGAGCCTGCACCGCCATTGAATATGATCATGGCTGATCATCCACAATCAGTACCCCGTTCCTGCCTTCTCCCCATATCCCCTGACTCCACTATCATTGGCTCGAAGGGCCAAATGGCCTAATCCTGCACCTATTGTCTATTTAAGAGCCCTATCTAGCTCTCTCTTGAAAGCATCCAGAGAACCGGCCTCCACCGCCCTCTGAGGCAGAGAATTCCACAGACTCACAACTCTCTGGGTGAAAAAGTGTTTCCTCGTCTCCGTTCTAAATGGCCGACCCCTCATTCTTAAACTGTGGCCCCTGGTTCTGGACTCCCCCAACATCGGGAACATGTTTCCTGCCTCTAACGGGTCCAATGCCTTAATAATCGTATATGTTTCAATAATATCTCCACTCATCCTTCTAAACTCCAGAGTGTACAAGCCCGGCTGCTCCATTCTCTCAGCATATGACAGTCCTGTCATCCCGGGAATTTACCTTGTAAACCTACATTGCACACCCTCAATAGCAAGAATGTCCTTCCTCAAGTTAGGGGACCAAAACTGCACACAATACTCCAGGTGTGGTCTCACTAGGGCCCTGTACAACTGCAGAAGGACCTCTTTGCTCCTATTCTCAACTCCTCTTGTTATGAAGGCCAACATGCCATTCGCATTCTTCGTTGCCTGCTGTACCTGCATGCTCACTTTCATTGACTGATGAACCAGGACCCCCAGATCCCGTTGTACTTCCCCTTTTCCAAACTTTCCTATTCCCATTCCCATTCAGATAATAATCTGCCTTCCTGTTTTTGCCACCAAAGTGAATAACCTCACATTTATCCACATTAAACTGCATCTGCCATGCATCTGCCCATTCGCCCAACCTGTCCAGGTCACCCTGCATCCACATAACAGTTCCCACTGTCACCCAGCTTTGTGTCACCTGCAAATTTGCTAATGTTACTTTTAATCCCTTCATCTAAATCATTAATGTATATTGTAAATAGTTGTCCCAGCATCGAGCCTTGCGGTACCCGACTAGTCACTGCTTGCCATTTGAAAGTGTCCCGTTAATCCCTACTCTTTGTTTCCTGTCTGCCAACCAAATTTCTATCCATGTCAGCACTCTACCCCCAATAACATGTGCTCTAATTTTACCCACTAATCTCCTATGTGGGACCTTAACAAATGCTTTCTGAAAGTCCAGCGACACTACATCCACTGATTCTCCATTGTCCATTTTCCTAGTTACATCCTCATAAAATTGGTCAAGCATGATTCCTTCGTAAATCCATGCTGACTCAGACCAATTCTGTTACTGCTATGCAAATGTGCCACTATTTCATCTTTTATAATTGACTCCAGCAGCTTCCCCACCACCGATGTCAGGCTAACTGGTCTATAATTCCATTTCTCTCTCACTTTCTTAAAAAGTGGGATAGCATTAACTACCCTCCAATCCACAGGAACTGATCCTGAAACTATAGAACATTGGAAAATGATCACCAATGCGTCCACGATTTCTAGAGCCACTTCCTTAAGTACCCTGGGATGCAGACCATCAGGCCCTGGGGATTTATCAGCCTTCAGTCCCATCAGTCTACACAACACCATTTCCTGCCTAATGTGGATTTCCTTCAGTTCCTCTGTCGCCCTAGATCCTCTGGCCACTACTATATCAGGAAGATTGTTTGTGTCCTCCTTAGTGAAGACAGATCCAAAGTACCTGTTCAACTCATCTGCCATTTCCTTGTTCCCCATAATAAATTCATCTTTATCAGTCTTCAAGGGTCCAACTTTGGTCTTAACTATTTTTTTTCTCTTCACATACCTAAAGAAGCTTTTACTATCCTCCTTTATATTCTTGGCTAGCTTACCTTCGTACCTCATCTTTTCTCCCCGTATTGCCATTTTAGTTATCATCTGTTGCTCTTTAAACATTACCCAATCCTCTGGCTTCGCGCTCATCTTTGCTACGATGTGATTCTCTTTTATTTTTATACTGTCCCTGACGTCCCTTGTCAGCCACGGTCGCCCCTTACTCCCCTTGGACTCTTTCTTCCTCTTTGGAATGAACTGATCCTGCACCTTCTGTATTATTCCCAGAAATACCTGCCATTGTTGTTCCACTGTCATCCCTGCCACAGTATCTTTCCAGTCAACTTTGGCCAGCTCCATCGTCCCCTTTGTTGAAATGTAATAATGACACTTCCAATTTACCCTTCTCCCTCTCCAATTGTAGATTAAACTTGACCATGTTATGGTCACTACCTCCTAATGGCTCCTTAACCTCAAGTTCCTTTAACAAATCCGGTTTGTTACATAACACTATATCCAGAATTGCCTTCTCCCATGTAGGCTCCAATACAGCTGTTCTAAGAATCCATCACAAACTCCCTCTCTTGGGGTCCAGTACCAACCTGATTTTCCCAGTCTACCTGCATGTTGAAATCTCCCATAACAACCGTAGCATTGCCTTTACTACATGCCGATTTTTACTCCTGATTTAACTTACACCCTATATCCAGGCTACTATTTGGGGGCCTGCAGATAAGTCTCATTAGGGTATTTTTACTCATAATTCCTTAGTTCTATCCATAGACTCCACATCTCCTGATTCAATGTCATCTCTTGCAAGGGACTGAATTTCATTCATCACTAACACCTCCTCTGCCCACCTGCCTGTCTTTTCGATAGGAGGTATACCCTTGAATATTCAGTTCCCAGCCCTGGCCCTCTTGCACCCATGTCTCTGTAATTCCCACAACATCATACTTGCCACGGGGGGGGGGGGGGGGGGGGGGGACAGGGAACTAAAGGGAAATGGCAGAGGAGTTGAACAGGTTTGTTTGTGTCTTCCTTAGTGAAGACAGATCCAATCTCCCAGGACCTAGGGTGATGGAGAAATTGAAGGAAATTAATATTAGGCAGGAAATGGTGTTGTGTAGACTGATGGGACTGATGGTTGATAAATCCCCTGGTACTTAAGTAGGTGGCTCTAGAAATCGTGGATGCATTGGTGATCATTTTCCAATGTTCTATAGATTCAAGACCAGTTCCTGTGGATTGGTAGCTAATGTTATCCTATTTTTTAAGAAAGGAGGGAGAGGGAAAACGGAATTATAGACCAGTTAGCCTGACATCGGTGGTGGGGAAGATGCTGGAGTCAATTATAAAAGATGAAATAGCCGCACATTTGGATAGCAGTAATAGAATGGATTTACAAAGGGGAAATCGTGCTTGACTATTGTGGAATTTTTTGAGGATGCAACTTGGAAAATGGACAAGGGAGAGCCAGTGGATGAAGTATACCTGAAATTTTGGAGATACTTTGATAAGGTCCCACATAGGAGATTAGTAGGCAAAATTGGATCACTCCAGCAATCTCTATCAACTGAATGGTGTCAGGTTAGGAAAATGGGAAGTACAACGAGACCTGGGTGTCCTTGTACATCAGTCACTGAAAGTAAGCATGCAGGTACAGCAGGCAGTGAAGAAAGCTAATGGCATGTTGGCCTTCATAACGAGAGGAGTTGAGTTTTGGAGCAAAGATGTATTTCTGCAGTTGTACAGGGCCCTGGTGAGATGGTAATTCTGCTCCTACAGTTTACCCCCTTAGTCTAGTTCAGTAAAACACTGAGTCAAGCACTGGATCAACTACTTCTTTATTCTCACTCACACAAACAAACTTCCTATACGATACCTAACCAACACCGTGGGTCCGATCCTTGTCTCTACTCGTCCAAGCCCTTCAGTTTCGTGCGAATACACACCTCCAGACAGTCAACACAGTCCCAAGTGCACGTCCAGGAGATCGACTCCGATCCATGTAGTGTCCCCTCTTTTATACTGTATCGAACCGTGGCACGAAAATACATGGGGGGGGGGACAACCCCTACAGGCCAATCACAAATAAATATAATACATTTATTGACAGCTCCCTAACCCAATCACAAAGTTCCCCATTACATAGGTTCTAGTTGGAAGACAGTTCACCAAAGTAAAGAAACATTTCCCCAGGTAGTATAAACATTGTGAACAAGGCTCCATACTTTGACCAATCACAAGATAACAGCACAAACACTCTGCAACATAATGAACAATGCTTTACAACATCCCATTCCATAACCAATCCTAATCTGCATTTGCAACCCTGCTCAGCTCTTTCTGCAAAACCCTCATACATATTATCAATAGGGAGGACGTCTGGACATCACCTTGTACTTAACTTCCTCCCAGGGTCCAGATACCCTGGAGCCATGAGACTCATGGCCCTGCAGCTTCTCACAGAAAGAGAACAAGCAGGCTTTGCAAATGCAGAGATCCTCCATTTAATGACATATGTATTTGGCCAATATTATCAAGACCACACCTGGAGTATTGTGTGCAGTTTTGGTCTAATTTGAGGAAGGACGTACTTGCTATTGGGGGAGTGCAGCGTAGGTTCACAAGGTTAATTGCCGGGATGGCGGGACTGACATATGATGAAAGAATGGGTAGTCTGGGCTTGTATTCACTGGAATTTAGAAGGATGAGAGCAGATCTTATGGAAACATGTAAAATTATTAAAGGATTGAACAGGGTAGATGCAGGAAACATGTTCCTGTGTTAGGGGGAGTCCAGAACCAGGGGTCACAATTTAAGAATAAGGTGTAGGCCATTTAGGACTGAGATGGGGAAAAACTCACCCAGTGAGTTGTGAATCTGGAATTCTCTGCCACAGAAGGCAGTGAAGGCCAATGCATTGGATGTTTTCAAGAGAGAGTTAGATTTAGCTCTTAGGGCTAACGGAATCAAGGGATATGGGGAGAAAGCAGGAACGGGGTACTGATTGTGGATGATCAGCCATGATCATATTGAATGGTGGTGCTGGCTCGAAGGGCCGAATGGCCTACTCCTGCAACTGTTGTCTATGTTTCTGTGAAACGTCACCAATCCACGTTCCTCACAGACGCTGCCCAACCCGCTGAGTTACTCCAGCACTCTGTCACCTTCCCATGATGCATGACGCTCCCCCACGTGGCTCAGCGCCAATCACTGGCGGGGCGGTGCCGGCAGTCCCCTTCGGATTGGGGGTGACGTCAGGCCGCCGGTCGTGCGCGCCGTACGTGTGGCAGACGTCACGGCACAGGGCAGCTGGCGGGAGGACGTGTGGGCGGGCTCGATGTGATAATTGCTAATTTCTAAGCTCTCTCCCAGTCTAGTTTCCGTAAAAACACTGAATGAAGCACTTGAAATAACCAATGTTTATTTTACCAAAAGCGCGTTACAGTTCAACCACTGTACCTATCCCACCGCGGGTTCGATCCTCGTGTCTGCCTGTTCAAGCCCTCTAGGCTTCGCTCAGACAGAGACACTCCAGAAGGTCACGCAATTCCAAGCGCTCTTCCAGAAGATCGACGCTGGATCTCGTGGTAGTGGACTTTTATATATCCCGGGACCTCGAGGGGCCGAACCACATGGGGGTGGACTCTTAAACCAATTACAGATATCGATTAACTCCATACATAACAGGCATTTCCCTACCCAATAATACAGCAGCTTAATACATTGTATTCAAACTGGACTTCTCAAGGAATCCAACATAAGCATTTACCCTGATCTGCAGGAATCCCAGACAAGGCTCAATACCTCATCCAATCAACACTCGGCAAAGTGGAACTCTGCAACATTATTTACAATTATTTACAAGGTGTATTTCTGGTTTGCAGCCATCCAATCCATTCTATGCATTTTGCATCTAATTGACAGGGTCTGCAGATGTTCTCATTCTTTCCTTGCAAAATGTATCTATGGTCTAGACACGCTGGCACCTCTCCGCAGCTTGCCTCAGCTCTGCAGAGAGCAATTCCAAATTGACCAAATCTCCCCGCAACCCTGAAGCTTTTACCCCATTTTGAAGTCCTAGCCTCTCCAATTTGGCCAGGATTAACGGACGTGGTGCCCGGATGCTCGTTCCCTCTGGTCAAAGTGGGCCCCCTTCTACCACTTGTCTCCTCACCCCCACCTCCCTCTCCCCTCCCCTCACTTCCACCGTCCTCATCCCCCTTCCCCCCTCCACGTGCCCCCTCACCACCTCTCTGCTCCTTCGCCCCCTCCTTTCTCCCCCACATCCCCCCTTCTCACCCTCACAACCCCTCCCCCCCCCCCCCCCTCAAGCACTAGTAATGCTCACGCGTTAGTAATGTCCTGTTTGCCAGCTTGTTGACCCTCTGTGTTCCCCTCCTGCAGGGTGTAGGAGCCGTTGCTGTGGATGGAGAGATGGGGATGTGAGAGGCCATTGAGGGCGGCCAAGGTGCCGGTGAGCCCCCCCCCCCCCCCAATCTCCTCAGTGTGCGGGCTGAGTTTCGAGGGGCTGAGCTTCGATGGAGGACCACCTGACGCTGCAGGGGCACAACAAGGAGAAGCGTTATGAGTGCGACGTGTGTAGCAAGGCCTGGAAGCACCCGTACCAGCTGGAGATCCACCAGCGGGTGCACACGGGAGAACGCCCCTTCGACTGCTCCGACTGCGGCAAGACCTTCAAGACGGCGCAGGTCCTGAAGACCCACCGGCGGGTGCACACGGGCGAGAAGCCCTATGGCTGCTCCACCTGTGGCAAGAACTTTGCCTGGTGGTCGGGGCTACAGCAACACCAATGGGTGCACAGCAGTGAGCGGCCCTTCACCTGCTCCGACTGCGGCAAAGGCTTCAAGTCGTCGCCGGGCCTGTTGATGCACAGGCGCCTACACACCGGGGAGCGGCCCTACACCTGCAGCGACTGCGGCAAGGGCTTCACCCGCTCCAAAGTCCTGCTGGAGCACCAGCGCACCCACACCGACAAGCGCCCATACACCTGCGCCCAGTGCGGCAAGGGCTACACCTGCTCCAGCTATCTGCTGGAGCACCAGCGGACCCATACCGGCGAGCGTTCCTTTGGCTGCTCCGACTGCGGCAAGGACTTCAAGAGGGCAGGCCAGCTGAAGATCCACCGGCGGGTTCACACGGGCGAGATGCCCTATGGCTGCTCCGACTGCGACAAGAGCTTCAAGACGACGAATGAACTGAAGAAGCACCGGCGGGTGCACAGCAGTGAGCGGCCCTTCGCCTGCTCTGACTGTGGCAAAGGCTTCAAGTCGTCCTCGGAGCTGAAGGTGCACAGGCGCCTGCACACCGGGGAGCGGCCCTACACCTGCAGCGACTGCGGCAAAGGCTTCAAGTCGTGCACGGAACTTAGTGTGCACAGGCTCTTGCACACTGGGGAGTGGCCCTACACTTGCAGCGACTGTGGCAAAGGCTTCAAGTCGTCCACGGACCTGACGGTGCACTGGCGCGTACACACCGGGGAGCGGCCCTTCACCTGCTCCGATTGCGGCAAAGGCTTCAAGTCGTCCACGGAATTGAAGGTGCACAGGCGCCTGCACACCGGGGAGCGGCCCTACACCTGCAGCGACTGCGGCAAGAGCTTCACCCGATCCGGCAGCCTGCAGGCGCACCAGCGCACCCACACCAGCGAACGCCTCGAAGGGGCGCTCACTTAACTTTTTTTCTGTTGTCAGCCGGCAACCATGGCAGCTTTTTAGGTTGCCAAATGACGGTTTAGGTGGTCATTTAAGATGGCTTGCATGACGTTGCCGATAATGTGCTCAGACGAAGTGCGTATTTAACAGTCGGAATTATGCTCAATGAAGCTTTCACATATTATTTTTGCTTCAAATAAAGTCACAAACTAAACATATTCACCAATCAAGATATGATATGTACTACAATGACATGCAGCAAAATTATAATACAGTATCTCAACTCTTTTTACACATTGCAATAAATGCAATTTCTATTTTTTCTTTCCACTTCCAAACAAAAATGTGGTTGGATTATTCAGAGTATGATCAACCTCGGTGAGACCAAGTGCAGGCTTGGCGATCGTTTCACACAACACTTCCACTCAGTTCGCAATAACCAACCTGATCTCCTGGTGGCTCAACACTTCAACTCCCCCTCCCATTCCGAATCCGACCTTTCTGTCCTGGGCCTCCTCCATGGCCAGAGTGAGGTCCACCGCAAATTGGAGGAACAGCACATCATATTCCGCTTGAGTAGTTTTCACCCCAGCGGTATGAACATTGACTTCTCCAATTTCAGGTAGTCCTTGCTTTCTCCCTCCTTCCCCTCCCATTCCCAGTTCTCCCACAGCTTACTGTCTCCGCCTCTTCCTTTCTTTTTCCCGTCCCGTCCCCCCCGTCCCCGACATCAGACTGAAGAAGGATCTCGACCCAAAATGTCGCCTATTCCTTCGCTCCATAGATGCTGCTTTCCCCGCTGTTTTTCTCCAGGTTTTTTGTCTACCAATGGGATCCCACCACTGGCCACATCTCCCCATCTCCTCCCGTCGACTTTCTGCAGAGACCGTTCCCTCCGTAACTCCCTGCTCAATTCGTCCCTTCCCACCCAAACCACCCCTCTCCTAGCATTTTCCCTTGCAACCACAGGAAATGCTACACTTGTCGCTTTACCGACCCCCTTGACTCCATTCAAGGATCCAAGCAGCCTTTCCAGGTGAGGCAGAGGTTCACCTGCACCTCCTCCAACCTCATCTATTGCATCCGCTGCTCTAGGTGTCAGCTGCTCTACATCGGTGGGACCAAGCGTAAGCTTTCCGATCATTCCGCCCAACACCTCTGCTCAGTTCGCATTAACCAACCTGATCTCCCGGTGGCTCTGCCTTCCATTCTGATTCCGACCTTTCTGTCCTGGGCCTCCTCCACGGCCAGAGTGAGGCCCACCATAAATTGGCGGAGCAGCACCTCATATTACACTTGGGCAGTTTACACCCCAGCGGTATGAACATTGACTTCTGCAATTTCAGGTAGTCCCTGCTTTCTCCTCCCCTTCCCAGCTCTCCCTCAGCCCACTGTCTCCGCCTCTTCCTTCTTCCCCCCCCACCCTCACATCAGTATGAAGAAAAGTCTCGACCCGAAACGGCGCCTATTTCCTTCGCTCCATAGATGCTGCCTCACCCGCTGAGTTTCTCCAGCATTTTTGTCTACCCATTCACACAAGTTCTGTTATCCCACTTTCCTCACCCACTCCCTACACATTAGGGGCAATTTTACAGAGACAAGTTAACCTACAGAGCCAATGCGTCTTTGGGATGTGGGAGGAAACCCACACGCTTGCAGGGAGAATGTGCAAATTCAACACTGACAGTGCCCGAGGACAGGATCAAACACAGATCTCTGGTGTGTGAGGCAGCAAGTCCACCAGCTGTGCCACTATATTTTAGTTTCCAACACACACAAAAAATTATGCGTTGATAACTTTGGTTACTAAAAAAAAGAAACTATCCATTTTCAGTCTTAAATCTCTAAGTGACGCTATGTTCCCCTTTACAGCTACTGTATGTTTTAATTCAGTTCAAGTCTATGGGGCAGTACATTGGCCATAATGTTGCTGCCTAAAATTGCCAGAGACCCGGAATTGATCCTGAATATGGGTGCTGTCTGTATGGAGTTTGCTCCTTTTCCCTTTGATCGCAGGGGTTTTCTCCGGGTGCTCTTGTTTCCTTCCACATTCCAAAGGTGTGCAGGAACCTATTTCAGACCCAACCCAAAATGTAATATTTTCCTTTTGTCCAGAGATTCTGTCTGACCTGTTGAGTTACTCCAGCTTTTTGTGTCTATCTTCAGTTTAAACAAGCATCTGCTGTTCCTACACAGACGATACTCTGCGATAGAACTTCATTAATCCCAGGAGGGAAATTGTGTGTGTGTGTGTGTGTATATATATATATATTACTAGACTAAATGGGACCCGATGGGAGGGCTGGTCCCCCAGCGCAATATTCCACCTCTCCACCAATTCCAATATGGGGTGGGGGGCTTTCTGGAGCGCTAGTATGGATGTTGTGGGCTGAAGTGGCAGTTTCATACCACTTCAAGTAGGGTGCAAGTCCACCAAATACAAGTGCAGTTTCATGCCACTTCAAGCAGGGTGCAGGTCCACCAAATTCAAGTGCAGTTTCATACCACTTCAAGCCGGGTACAAGGCCACCAAATTCAAGTGCAGTTTCATACCATTTCAAGCATGGTGCCTCATCCCATCGGAGGTGGCAACGCAACAGCCCCGCTTCACGTGATCGGCGACCAGGTCCCGTCCCTCCCCCCCCCCCTCACTGACGGACAGTGCCAGCGAACAATGGGAGCACGGCCAGGCCCAGACGTCACAAGGGGTCAGGCCCCGCCCCCCCCGACCAATCAGAGCCGCGTGTCCGTCACGTGAGGTTGATCCGGTTCCCCCTGGGGGAAGGGTGAGGGGGAGGGAAGGAAGGATGAAGGGGGAGGGGGGGAAGGGTCTGGGTGAGGGGGGTCAGGGTCTCGGTGCCTTTCCCCCGCAGTGGAAATGTTTTGATTCTGCTGTGGGGGGATGTTTGTGTTGAACTCTGTAATATGTTGTGTCCATTTTTATTCATTTTTTTTAAAACCTTTTTCTATGGAACTTATTATTATTTAAATTATGTGAAGCGCTTTGGGGTCAATGCAAATTGTCTTAAAATGCGCTATATAAATAAAGTTTACTTACTTACTTACTAGGTGAGAGGGTGAGGGGGGAGTGAGGGGAAGGGTGGGTGGGGAAGGATGAGGGGAGAAGGATGAGGGGGTGAGTAAGGGGGGGGGGAAGATGAGGGGGGAGGATGAGGGGGAGGGGGAAGGTGAGTGGGGGAAGGGGAGCGGATGGATGAGGGGGGAGGATGAGGATGGGAGGGGCGAACTTGCCGGTGGGCCTTCAGGTCGGAGTGCACGCTTTTTTGCCACAGCAGGGTCTTGTATCGGGTGAAGTTCTTGCCGCATTCTGAGCCAAAGATCATAGAGCGGAGCGAGATACTCCACTCGGCGAAAAAGCCGTAGTACGTCATGGGTAATTTTTCGCGCCATCTTAATGTGCTCGCTATTACCGTCATGGCGTCCAATATAGAATTTTGAATTTGTCATTTGATTTGGTACAAGGTGACTATAAAGCTCGTTATACCTATTTCTTTTTACACACTGTAACTTTCTACTTTTCTACATTTGGGGATGTATGTGGAAATTATGGTTCATGAAATTTCCCCCCACACTACTAGTTATATTCGTAACAACATATTTAAATACGTGAAATTTTCGATCTTTCTGAACCATTTAAAAAATGTCTGAAGAAGGGACATAGAAACATAGATAATAGGTGCAGGAGTAGGCCATTCGGCCCTTCGAGCCTGCACCGCCATTCAATATGATCATGGCTGATCATCCAACTCAGTATCCTGTACCTGCCTTCTCTCCATACACCCTGATCCCTTTAGCCACAAGGGCCACATCTAACTCCCTCTTAAATATAGCCAATGAACTGGCCTCAACTACTTTCTGTGGCAGGGAGTTCCAGAGATTCACCACTCTCTGTGTGAATTTTTTTTTCTCATCTCGGTCCTAAATGGTTTCCCCTTTATCCTTAAACTGTGACTCCTTGTCCTGGACTTCCCCAACATCGGGAACAATCTTCCTGCATCTAGCCTGTCCAACCCCTTAAGAATTTTGTAAGTTTCTATAAGATCCCCCCTCAATCTTCTAAATTCTAGCGAGTACAAGCCGAGTCTATCCAGTCTTTCTTCATATGAAAGTCCTGACATCCCAGGAATCAGTCTGGTGAACCTTCTCTGTACTCCCTCTATGGCAAGAATGTCTTTCCTCAGATTTGGAGACCAAAACTGTACGCAATACTCCAGGTGTGGTCTCACCAATACCCTGTACAACTGCAGTAGAATCTCCCTGCTCCTATACTCAAATCCTTTTGCTATGAATACCAACATACCATTTGCTTTCTTCACTGCCTGCTGCACCTGCATGCCTACTTTCAATGACTGGTGTACCATGACACCCAGTTCTCGTTGCATCTCCCCTTTTCCTAATCGGCCACCATTTAGGTAATAGTCTACTTTCCTGTGTTTGCCACCAAAGTGGATAACCTCACATTTATCCACATTATACTGCATCTGCCATGCATTTGCTCACTCACCCAGCCTATCCATGTCACCTTGCAGCTTCCTAGCATCCTCCTCACAGCAAACACTGCCCCCCAGCTTCGTGTCATCCGCAAACTTGGAGATGTTGCATTCAATTCCGTCGTCCAAATCATTAATATATATTGTAAATAGCTGGGGTCCCAGCACTGAGCCTTGCGGTACCCCACTAGTCACTGCCTGCCAATCTGAAAAGGACCCATTTACTCCTACTCTTTGCTTCCTGTTTGCCAGCCTGTTCTCTATCCACATCAATACTGAACCCCCAATACCGTGTGCTTTAAGTTTGTATACTAATCTCTTATATGGGACCTTGTCGAAAGCCTTCTGAAAGTCCAGATATAACACATCCACAGGTTCTCCGTTATCCACTCTGCTTGTTACATCCTCGAAAAATTCTATAAGATTCGTCAGACATGATTTACCTTTCATAAATCCATGCTGACATTGTCCAATGATTTCACCACTTTCCAAATGTGCTGCTACCCCATCTTTAATAACTGACTCTAGCAGTTTCCCCACTACCGATGTTAGACTAACTGGTCTGTAATTCCCCGTTTTCTCTCTCCCTCCCTTTTTAAAAAGTGGGGTTACATTAGCTACCCTCCAATCCTCAGGAACTACTCCAGAATCTAAAGAGTTTTGAAAAATTCTCACTAATGCATCCACTATTTCTGGGGCTACTTCCTTAAGTACTCTGGGATGCAGCCTATCTGGCCCTGGGGATTTATCGGCTTTTAATCCATTCAATTTACCTAACACCCCTTCCCGGCTAACCTGGATTTCACTCAGTTCCTCCATCTCATTTGACCCCCGGTCCCCTGCTATTTCCGGCAGATTATTTATGTCTTCCTTAGTGAAGACGGAACCAAAGTAGTTATTCAATTGTTCTGCCATGTCCTTGTTCCCCATGATCAATTCACCTGTTTCTGACTGCAAGGGACCTACATTTGTTTTAACTAATCTCTTTCTCTTCACATATCTATAAAAACTTTTGCAGTCCGTTTTTATGTTCCCTGCCAGTTTTCTTTCATAATCTATTTTCCCTTTCCTAATTAAGCCCTTTGTCCTCCTCTGCTGGACTCTGAATTTCTCCCAGTCCCAGCTAATTTGTACGCTTCATCTTTTGTTTTGATACTATCCTGATTTCCCTTGTTATCCACGGATGCACTACCTTCCCCGATTTATTCTTTTGCCAAACTGGGATGAACAATTGTTGTAGTTCATCCATGCAGTCTTTAAATGCCTTCCATTGCATATCCACCGTCAACCCTTTAAGAATCAATTGCCAGTCAATCTTGGCCAATTCACGTCTCATACCCTCAAAGTTACCTTTCTTTAAGTTCAGAACCCTTGTTTCTGAATTAACAGTGTCACTCTCCATCCTAATGAAGAACTCAACCAGGTCTCGTTGCATCTCCCCTTTTCCTAATCGGCCACCATTTAGGTAATAGTCTACTTTCCTGTTTTTGCCACCAAAGTGGATAACCTCACATTTATCCACATTATACTGCATCTGCCATGCATTTGTCCACTCACCCAGCCTATCCATGTCACCCTGCAGCTTCCTAGCATCCTCCTCACAGCTAACACTGCCCCCCAGCTTCGTGTCATCTGCAAACTTGGAGATGTTGCATTCAATTCCCTCGTCCAAATCATTAATATATATTGTAAATAGCTCGGAATTCTGAAGTAGGATAAATGTCTCACACGCTTATCCCGTGCGGAGCAACAGTGCAGGTCATGGGTCGTGACCCGACTGCCGTGAAAGCTACCTATACAGTTGTGTGTGTGTGTGTGGGGGGGGGGGTGAGAGTAATACAGTTGTGTGTGGGGGGGAGTGTAATACAGTTGTGTGTGTGTGTGGGGGTGGGAGAGTAATACAGTTGTGTGTGTGTGGGGGGGGGGAGAGTGTAATACAGTTGTGTGTGTGGGGGGGGGGGAGTGTAATACAGTTGTCGGTGAGCCGAGCGGGTGGGGGTTGCCGGGGTGAGCGGGGGCGGGGACCGGGACTCAGGCTCATTGCCGCACCGGGGGGAGGAGGTCCGGTTGAAAGAGGCGCGGGGGTAGAGAGCCAGCACCGCCATTCAATGTTATCATGGCTGATCATCGGGGTGGAAGATTGCAACCTTCACGTGGTCCGTCCTGTTTTGACTAATGTAATCAACCCGGCGTGCACAGTCAAATAAGATCAAATAGAACAAGTTGTCCTACAACTTTAGGCTGTGCACACCATACGCAAGAAGAAGATATCTGATCATCCACAATCAGTACCCCGTTCCTGCCTTCTCCCCATATCCCCTGACTCCGCTATCTTTAAGAGCCCTATCTAGCTCTCTCTTGAAAGCATCGAGAGAACCTGCCTCCACCGCCCTCTGAGGCAGAGAATTCCACAGACTTACAACTTTCTGTGGGATAAAGTGTTTCCTCATCTGCGTTCTAAATGGCTTACCCTTATTCTTAAACTGTGGCCCCTGGTTCTGGACTCACCCAACATCGGGAACATGTTTCCTGCCTCTAGCGTGTCCACACCCTTAATAATTGAAGTGGGCGCATGTTCAAAGGTTCAAAGATTATTTATTAGTCACATACACCTAGGTGTAGTGAAATGCTTCTTGCCATTTTGCAGCACATGAAGAAGGAATACAGACATAACATTAATAAGAGTTTTAAACATAAAGAACATCCCCCCACAATGGCTCCCACCATGAGGGAAGGCACAAAGTCCAGTCCCCAACCCCAGTTCACCCATAGTCGGGCCCATTGAGGCCTCCACAGTTGCCTCTACGGAGGCCCGATGTTCCAGGCCGTTCTCGCCGGGTGATGTTGCTCCGGCGTCGGGAGAATCCTCGCAGCGGCCTGGGAACCCTGGAACGGCCGCTTCCGTACTGGAGGCCGCGGCTTCCGAAGCCAACAAGGCCGCGCCGGTTGGAGCTCCACAACTGGCGATCTCAGTCGAGAGATCCCAGGCTCCCAGTGTACAGTTTCGGCGCCGCCGCCCGCAGCTGGCCGCTCCTCAAACCCGCAGCTCCGCGATGTTTTACCGGCGGTCTTCAGCTCACCGGAGCTCCAGCGCGGCGACCCAGGCAAGGCATCGCCCGCATCCACGATAGCGCTCCAGCGCTGTGCCGCTGCCGAAGCCGTGGTTCTGGGCAGGTCCCCGACAGGAAACGCCGCTCCAGGCCTGCTGGTAGGCCGCGAGGACGGGTCGAAGCTGCAGCCCGGAGAAAAGCTGCCTCTCCGACCAGGTAGGGACCCTGAAAGGTAGTTTCCCCCTTCCCTTCCCCCCCCCCCCCCCCCACCCCCCACATAAAAAAGTCTAGAACTCCAGAAACAAAAACACTTTAACTAACTAAAAATAAAAAAAAAGATGAAAAGACAGACAGCTGCAGGCTGGGCAGCCGCGCACAGGTCAGCGCCCCATGTGCGGAGCTCTTCTAGAGTGTGCGCATGTGCAGGACATTTCTAGAGTGTGCGCATGTGCAGGACATTTCCGGAGTGTGCGCATGTGCAAAGTATTTCGGGTGGGAAAAGCCTGCGGAATCAGCCATGTTTGCCAGACGTTTCTGAGTTTATGTATTAAAGAAATGTTGCTTAAAGCATAAATAAAGTTAAGTAAATTATGAGTAGTGAAAGTTTCATTTACCTCACAACAATTTAAGCAACTTATCTTAGAAGTTAAACAGACCGACTTGGGATGGAGAAACTATTGAAACCACAGCGCTTGGATCTGGATCCCAACTCACCTGCTGCTGCAAAGAATTGGAAGCACTGGCTTCGTATACTAAATAACTTCTTTGATGAGTGTGGCAATGATGCGCCAGACAGACTCAAGACATTAATAAGTTTCGTCTCTTCTGATGTATATGATTACATAAAGGAATGTACAACTTATGATTCTGCTATTGATGTACTAAGCAAACTCTTCGTTAAGACACCCAACGTGATATTCGCTCGACACCTCCTTGCTACTCGGAAACAAAAACCTGGTGAGTCAATTGATGAATTTTTATAAGAACTTCAAAGACTTGTAACGACTGTCTTCAAAGCAGTTACGGCTGATGAATATCGACAGGAAGTTATCGAGACTCTTTTATCAATGGTTTGGCATCGCCTTTAATACGACAGACTATTAGAAAACAAAACCTTGGATATACAGTCAACTTACAATCAAGCTTACTCTTTAGACTTGGCTCAGAAAAATTCAGATGCTTATGGCTCATCTAATGTGTATTCTGCTGCAACTACTACAAAAGAATTTCTTCCACGTACTAATATGGAGCAAGCTGAAACAATTCCTACTGATAAAGGTGCACTTGCTGCAGCATATAATTATTCAAAAAGGAAGTGTTACTTTTGCGGGGGTAATATTCATAAGAGAGACATGTCCTGCTTGAGAGGCAACTTGTAATAGTTGTTGCAAGAAGGGACATTATTCTAGAGTATGCAAGTCCAAAGCAACTACTAAAAGTGTGACAGCTGCCATGTGTATGCCTTCTTTATGTGCAATTACAGCTGCATTTCCTCAGAGCGTGTCTCATGCAGCTACAACGGTATCCATTAATGGCCATACACTTAATGTACTACTTGATTCTGGCAGTTCAGAAAGTTTTATAAGTGAACTAGTTGTGTCCCGACTAAATCCAACTATAATTCCTTCAAATAGAGAAATCTCGATGGCTCTGACAACTCTCAATACTCAAATTATAGGATCTTGTATTGTAGACTTTATTTTGAACAAAACTAGCTATAAATCTGTATGTCTTAGTATTTTGAAAAATTTGTGTAGCGATATAATTCTAGGTCAGGATTTCCAGAAACTGCACAGATCACTTCAAATAATGTATGAAGGAACTATGCCTGATCTTGTATTGTCAAAGCCACCAGTATTCTGTGGTTTTTCTGCTGCATCTGTTGAATGTCCTTCATTATTCACTAATTTATCCTCCAAGTGCAAGCCAATTGCTACAAAATCAAGATATTTTAGTAAAGACGATAGGAACTTTATCAACACAGAAGTAACTAATCTTTTACAAGAAGGGATTATAGAACCCAGTTCTTCCCCTTGGAGGGCACAAGTTGTCGTGGTTAAGGACCCCTTGGAGAGACATAGAAAGAGACTCTGCATTGATTACTCTCAAACTATAAACCAGTTCACGGAGCTTGATGCATATCCATTACCTCGTATAGAAGAGATTATCAATACATTAGCTAAGTATAAGATATTCTCTACTTTTGACTTAAAAAGTGCTTACTATCAAATTCCTTTGAAGGAATCAGAGAAGAAATACACTGCGTTTGAAGCAAATGGGAAATTATATCACTACTGCAGAGTTCCTTTTGGGGTAACTAATGGCGTGGCTGTTTTTCAGAGAGAGATGGACAAACTTGTTGAACAGGAAAACCTTAAAGATACTTTCCCTTATCTTGATAATATAACTATTGCAGGAAAAGACCAAACTGAACATGATGAAAATGTACAACGGTTTTTAGAAGTTGTACATTTTAAAAATCTAACATTAAATGAGGCTAAGTCAATAACATCAGTGTCATCAATTAATATTCTTGGTTATTGGGTTGGAAATGATATAATCAAGCCTGATCCAGAAAGACTCCGCCCACTCCAAGAGATACCTGTTCCAGGTACATTAAACTCTCTACGAAGGGTTCTTGGGATGTTTGCATATTATGCTAAATGAACACCAAATTTTTCTGACAAAATTCAACCTTTGATTAGAGCAAAATCTTTCCCCCTTGACTCTACAGCAATTGGTGCCTTTACTTCTTTAAAGAAACAATTGGAATCTGCGACATTACACGCCATCGATGAGGATCTCCCCTTTGTTGTTGAATGTGATGCCTCTGATTTAGCAGTATCAGCAACATTAAATCAAGGAGGACGACCAGTTGCTTTCATGTCTCGTACTCTCCAAGGTAGTGAATTGCACCACCCATCCGTCGAAAAGGAAGCTACAGCAATTATTGAAGCAGTGAGGAACTGGAGTAATTTCCTTGCTCGCCAGCACTTCACTTTGATAACAGATCAGCGTTCAGTAGCTTTTATGCTGGATAATCAGAAATGAACGAAGATTAAAAATAGTAAAATTCATGAATGGAGGATTGAATTATCTGCATATAGTTATTCAATTGAGTACCGCCCTGGTAAGGATAATGTTGCTCCGGACACATTAACTCGAACATTTTGTGCCTCTGTTCATTCTTCTGCACTCACTGATCTTCACAATGGGCTGTGTCATCCTGGAGTCACTCGTTTGTTACACTATGTTCATTCCAAAAACTTACCTTTCTCTACAGAAGATGTGAAGATGACGTGTGCTTCATGTAGAATCTGCGCTGAATTAAAACCAAGGTTCTTCCGTCCTGAAGAAGGAAGATTGATCAAAGCTACTCAACCTATGGAACGTTTGAGTATTGACTTCAAAGGGCCTTTACCATCCTCCTCACGAAATGTTTATATACTTACCTTAGTTGACGAATATTTGAGGTTTCCATTTGCCTTTCCTTGTCCAAATATTTCAGCTACTGCGGTTATCAAATGTTTAGATCAACTGTTTTCATTCTGTGGATTTCCAAGTTACATACATTCTGATAGGGGCACCTCATTCATGTCAAAAGATTTAAAGGACTACCTTTCTAAGAGAGGAATTGCAACAAGTAAAACAACACCATATCATCCTATTGGAAATGGTCAGGTTGAGAGGTATAACGGAATCATTTGGAAAGCAGTGAATCTGGCTTTAAAGTCAAATGATATACCAGATCAGCAGTGGGAATGTGTTCTACCAGATGCATTACACTCCATCAGATCTCTACTGTCAACTGCTACCAATACTACTCCACACGAGCGGTTCTTTAACTTCAAACGGCGTTCTTCTAGTGGTACTTCTCTGCCATCATGGTTGACGAGCCCTGGGCCTGTATTGCTTCGTCATTATGTCCGATTAGATGAGCTTTTTGTTGATGAAGTTGCACTGACTGGTGTCAACCCTTATTATGCAACTATCAAGTATCGGGATGGACGTCAGTCAACTGTCTCACCTGGTGACCTTGCACCATGTCCATCTTCTCCATCAGCTCCGTCACTTCCTGATAACACTGATCGAGAACTTCCTCCATCAGCTCCGTCACTTCTTCATAACACTAATCGGGAACTTCCTCCAACACTTCCAGCATCCCCTATGGAAACTTCTACAAGAAATTCTAAAATTGAAAATCTAAATAACAATATGAGTGAAGTTGATGACCAAGCAATATATCTACCCCCAGCTATTGAAACACCGGTATCTCCTGAAGCTCCAGTGCTGCGACGGTCATCAAGATGTATTAAACCTCCTGACCGTCTCAACTTATAAATAGGAGGGGTGAATGAAGTGGGCACATGTGCGCATCTATTCTAGAGTGTGCGCATGTGCAGGACATTTCCGGAGTGTGCGCATGTGCGAAGTGTTGCGCATGCGGAATCAGCCATGTTTGCCAGACGTTTCTGAGTTTATGTATTAAAGAAATAAGTTGCTTAAACCTTAAATAAAGTTAAGTAAATTACGAGTAGTGAAAGTTTCATTTACCTCACAACAATAATCTTATATGTTTCAATAAGATCACTTCTCATCCTTCTAAACTCCAGAGTGTACAAGCCCAGCCGCTCCATTCTCTCAGAATATGACAGTCCCGCCATCCCGGGAATTAACCTGGTAAACCTACGCTGCACTCCCTCAATAGCAAGAATGTCCTTCCTCAAATTAGGGGACCAAAACTGCACACAGTACTCCACTGTTGGGGTCTGCAGATCCTACAATCTGAGCAGTGTTGAAGGCTTTCAGCATCCGATAATCTGAACAAGACCCTGGGGTTAAGTATACCACAGCCTGTGTGGAGTTTTATTGCCTGTTGAGTATAGCATGGGACAGAAAAGTGCAAGAGTCCAAACTGAGGAAGGAAAATAAAACCAGTTTAAAGAGAGTGTCTGTTCTTTTGGGTTCTGAGATCCTGCTCTTCTTCCTGAGCTGCTTCCTACAGCCACTCTCCATCTGTTTTTTTCCTGTCCCAAACATTCTAAGTCGGTGTTTGTGGCCAAAGAGAGGGTTAATTTCCGTCTGCGATGCTGCTAACTGCATCCAGTTCACTGGAGATCTGCCCCCTTCTACATGGGAGCCAGCTTCTCCCTGTTTAAGGCAAGGTCCTGATTGATGAGTGAAGCTGGTGGAGTGGGTAAACAACGTGTTGTTATCTCAGAGCCTGCAGCCGGCAGTTATTCTTCTCTGAGACCCCACTGGTTTCCTGACTGTTCACATGTCACCATCCTGTGATTCTGAGTTTGGGAATTAGTGCGCGCCTCGCAAGCTGTTTCCCCCCCTCACAGATTGGCTTCATATCCTGATCTGAGCAGTCGTTGCAAGCAAGAGACAGAGAGCAGGCACAATCGGAGCTGGAAACCTCTCCGCCCCCTTTCTTCTTGTGTGAGTTGTATCTATAGTTAGCATCTACATGTTATACAGAGAGCAGCAGGAGTGTCCTGTTGATCTGAAGCAAGTTTGGTTTCATTGCCGTTGGATGTGATTTTCACGAGGCTGCCAGTGAATTTCGCTGTGGGTTTCTGCGGCCTGATCTGTGAGTTTTGATCTTGTCGACAGTTCCTTTGGTCCCTACTGATGCCCAGGGGAGGCTCCCCTCTGTGGCCAAGGACACACGGTAAGCAACAACTCCGGGTTAGTTCTCGTGCTAAAACAAATTGCCTGTGATTCGATAAGCATTCCCTAAAGAGGGCACTTTCCACCGACTGCGACCTATTCACTTTGTCACTTTGTTGTTCTTGAATACTGAGAGATCTTCGTGTAAGAATAAGTCAGATCTTTCTCTTTTTCTAGATGTTTTTTTCTGCAGGTTCCATTCTTTTCCCCACAAGGTGCATGTTCAGCATTCTTGCAGCTCGTCAGAGTGAAATCTGAAGCCCTGTCCCCAATACATCAAGATACATCTGTTGCAGGCAAATGCTACTGACAGCCTCAACTCTAGTACATTATCTTGGTGCTGTCTGCAAACTTGCCCATCAGCTCACTGCCCAGTTAACCTCAAACTAATTCCAGCTTCTAAACTGGAGGTGGTTTTCAACTTCCTGACCTCAAGATCTTTGTATGGCTATACGTGCCTCGGATATGAACTAAAGGCTTGAAGCTGCTTCATTTGTTCAAGTGTGCATTAAAGATCCAGGGGACTATTTATAGAAGGTGAAGGGTGATCTCCCAGTTTCCTTTTGTTTAAGAAAGAACTGCAGATGCTGGAAAAATCGAAGGTGAACAAAAATGCTGGAGAAACTCAGCGGGTGAGGCAGCATTTATGGAGCGAAGGCATATGTGATGTTTCGGTCGAGACCCTTCTTCAGACTGAAACGTCGCCTATTCCTTTGCTCCATAGATGCTGCCTCACCCGCTGAGTTTCTCCAGCATTTTTGTCTAGCTCCCAGTGTCCTGTATAACCTTGCATTTACATTGATAAATTACCCACTTATTTTTCTGATTTTGGGTTAAAGCTGTACATTAAATGCCTGCTGTATTTTATCCAGACAACCGGCCTCCACCGCCATCTGAGGCAGAGAATTCCACAGACTCACAACTCCCTTAGTGAAAAAATGTTTTCTCTTCTCCGTTCTAAATGGCTTACCCCTAATTCTTAAACTGTGGCCTCTGGTTCTGGACTCCCCCAACATCGGGAACATGTTTCCTGCCTCTAGCATGTCTAAACCCTTAATAATCTTATATGTTTCAATAAGATTCCCTCTCATCCTTCTAAATTCCAGAGTATACAAGCCCAGCCCAGGCAAATGCGCCTGGCATTTCAGTTACAGAAGGAAGGATTCCTAATTTGTGTTTTATGCCCAGAAAATATCCTGTTGCTATCTGTGGGGGTAGAAATAGGTGGGCCCGGTACTTAACATTCTTTGTGAAATGGACAAAGATGATGAAATTAACTGTAGCTTTATCTTGCTGTGTTGATGAATCCCCCCTCCCTTGCATTTAAATGCCCAGGAAATTCTCCAACCCGCATTCACCAAATGATGTCATCAGCATTTAAAATAAATAGTCAAAATAACAAAGGCCAGCAAAAGAAAGGAAATAGAACAAATTGTTGGATTCTCTTTGATATTTGTGACACTATTGGTTTGAGGTGAGCCTGGGTCGGGGGGGGGGGGGGGGGGTGGAGGATGTTGTTCTCAGTGTGCCCTTCACATGCATTTTAATCACAGCTTTCCTGACAGGCAGAGAGAGAGAGAGAGATAGACAGATATAGAGATAGACAGAGAGAGAAATAGAGAGCTAGACAGAGAGAGACAGAGAGATAGATAGAGAGAGACAGAGAGAGAGACGTAGAGATGGATAGAGAGAGGCATAGAGATAGATAGAGAGCTAGACAGAGAGAGACACACAAACAGAGAGAGACAGAGACATAGAGATAGATAGAGACAGAGAGAGAGACATAGAGATAGATAGAGAGAGACAGAGAGAGAGAGACATACAGAAAGAGAGACAGAGAGAACGACAGAGAACGTCAGAGAGACAGAGAGAGAGAAAGAGACAGAGATAGAGAGACAAAGAGTGAGACAGATAGAGAGGCAGAGAGGGAGACAGAGAGAGTCAAAGAGAGAGACAGAGAGCGAGATAGAGATACAGAGAGACTGAGAGACAGACAGAGAAACAGAGAGAGAGAGAGAGAGAGAGTGACAGAGAGAGAGAGAGAGAGAGAGAGAGAGAGAGAAAGTGACAGCTAGACAGATAGAGAGAGACTAAAGAGACAGATAGACAGAGATAGAGAGAGACAGACAGAGAGACAGACAGAGAGAGAGAGACAGATAGACAATAGGTGCAGGAGTAGGCCATTCGGCCCTTCGAGCCAGCACCGCCATTCAATGTGATCATGGCTGATCATTACCAATCAGTACTCCGCTCCTGCCTTCTCCCCATATCCCCTGACTCCGCTATCTTTAAGAGCCCTATCTAGCTCTCTCTTGAAAGTATCCAGAGAACCGGCCTCCACCGCCCTCTGAGGCAGAGAATTCCACAGACTCACCACTCTCTGTGAGAAAAAGTGTTTCATCGTCTCCGTTGTAAATGGCTTACTCCTTATTCTTAAACTGTGGCCCCTGGTTCTGGACTCCCCCAACATCGGGAACATGTTTCCTGCCTCTAGCGTGTCCAAACCCTTAACAATCTTATATGTTTCAATGAGATACCCTCTCATCCTACTAAACTCCAGAGTGTACAAGCCCAGCTGCTCCATTCTCTCAGCATATGACAGTCCCGCCATCCCGGGAATTAACCTTGTAAACCTACTCTGCACTCCCTCAATAGCAAGAATGTCCTTCCTCAAAAAATTAGGGGACCAAAACTGCACACAATACTCCAGCTGTGGTCTCACTAGGGCTCTGTACAACTGCAGAACGACCTCTTTGCTCCTATATTCCTCTTGGTGTAAAGGCCAACATGCCATTCGCTTTCTTCACTGCCTGCTGTACCTGCATGCTTACTTTCATAGACTTTCCCAGATCTTTTCTTTTAGTTTTATTCTATCCCTAACTTCTTTATTTTTAATGTTCTGAATAAAACAAACACTTAAGAAATGGGTCTGAAGAAGGGTTTCGGCCCGAAACGTTACCTATTTCCTTCGCTCCATAGATGCTGCTGCACCCGCTGAGTTTCTCCGGCATTTTTGTGTACCTTCGATTTTCCAGCATCTGCAGTTCCTTCTTGAACACTTAAGAAATGAGTTAATTGATGTTTTTTGCTCATGTGGCAAAATAAATTCTATATAAAATGATAGACAAGGGAGAGTAAGATGAAAATTACCCCAAAACATAAAAAAATCTAGTCAAGGGTGAATGACACTGAAATAGTCTGAAGAAGGACCTCGACCCGAAACATCACCTATTCCTTCAATCCACAGATGCTGCCTCACCCGCTGAGTTTCTCCAGCATTTTTGTCTGCCTTTAGTTTAAGAAGCACTGCTCTAGTCCTTTGTGTCTATCTTCTCCAGATGCTGCCTGACCATCCCCCCACCCCCCTCTTCCTCACGAAGCGGAGTAGTTCTCCTTGAGGGGGGAAGGGGTGTGGGGGACGGGGAGTGGGGGTGAGGGGGGAAGGGAGTGCGGGTGAGGGGGGAGGGGAGTGGGGGGGAGGGAGTGAGGGTGAGGGGGGTGAGGGTGAGGGGTGTGTGGTGGGGGGGAGGGGTGAGGGGAGTGAGGGTGAGGGGGTGTGTGGTGGGGGGGCAGTGGTGAGGGGAGTGAGGGTGAGGGGTTGTGTGGTGGGGGGAGGGGAGTGGGGGTGAGGGGGTGTGTGGTAAGGGGGAGGGGTGTGAGGGGGGAGGTGCCGCACTAATCTGGGGGAGCCGAGCATCCGGGCACCGCGCCGATCCTCCCACCCGCACGTGAGCCGCCCTGCGCCGTGACTTCATCTCTACGCATAACGCCCTGATGTCACCGGCCCCTGCCATTGCGCAGTTACGTGGGGGGCAGCATGCATCATGGGAAGAAGGTCACAGAGAGCTGGAGTCACTCAGCAGGTCGGGCAGCGTCTGTGGAGAACACAGATAGGGGACATTTTTGGGTCATGACCTTTCTGCAGACCTGAAACATCACCTATTCACATTGACCAGAGATGCTAGGATGTTGACATGGATAGAAATTTGGTTGGCAGACGGGAAGCAAAGAGTAGGAGTGAACGGGTCCTTTTCAGAATGACAGGCAGTGGCGAGTGGAGTGCCGCAAGGCTCGGTGTTGGGGCCGCAACTGTTTACCATATATATTATTGATTTGGAAGATGGAATTAGGAGCAACACTAGCAAGTTTGCGGATGACACAAAGCTGGGTGGCAGTGTAAACTGTGAAGAGGATGTTATAAGGTTGCAGGGTGACCTGGACAGGTGGAGTGAGTGGGCAGATATGTGGCAGATGCAGTATAACATAGAAACATAGAAAATAGGTGCAGGAGTAGGCCATTCGGCCCTTCGAGCCTGCACCGCCATTCAATATGATCATGGCAGATCATCCAACTCAGTATCCTCTACCTGTCTTCTCTCCATACCCCCTGATCCCTTTAGCCACAAGGGCCACATCTAACTCCCTCTTAAATATAGCCAATGAACTGGCCTCAACTACCTTCTGTGGCAGAGAGTTCCAGAGATTCACCGCTCTCTGTGTGAAAAATGTCTTTCTCATCTCGGTCCTAAAGGATTTCCCCTTTATCCTTAAACTGTGACCCCTTCTCCTGGACTTCCCCAATATCGGGAAAAATCTTCCTGCATCTAGCCTGTCCAACCCCTGAAGAATTTTGTAAGTTTCTATAAGATCCCCCCTCAATCTTCTAAATTCTAGCGAGTACAAGCTGAGTCTATTCAGTCTTTCTTCATATGAAAGTCCTGACATCCCAGTAATCAGTCTGGTGAACCTTCTCTGTACTCCCTCTATGGCAAGAATGTCCTTCCTCAGATTAGGAGACCAAAACTGTACGCAATACTCCAGGTGTGGTCTCACCAAGACCCTGTACAACTGCAGTAGAACCTCCCTGCTCCTATACTCAAATCCTTTTGCTATGAATGCTAACATACCATTCACTTTCTTCACTTCCTGCTGCACCTGCATGCCTACTTTCAATGACTGGTGTACCATGATACCCAGGTCTTGTTGCATCTCCCCTTTTCCTAATCGGCCACCATTTAGATAGTAGTCTACTTTCCTGTTTTTGCCACCAAAGTGGATAACCTCACATTTATCCACATTATACTGCATCTGCCATGCATTTGCCCACTCACCCAGCCTATCCAAGTCATCATGCTGCCTCCTAGCATCCTCCTCACAGCTAACACTGCTCCCCAGCTTCGTGTCATCCGCAAACTTGGAGATGTTGCATTCAATTCCCTCGTCCAAATCATTAATATATATTATAAATAGCTGGGGTCCCAGCACTGAGCCTTGCAGTACCCCACTAGTCACTGCCTGCCATTCTCAAAAGGACCCATTTACTCCTACTCTTTGCTTCCTGTTTGCCAGCCAGTTCTCTATCCACATCAATACTGAATCCCCAATACCGTGTGCTTTAAGTTTGTATACTAATCTCTTATGTGGGACCTTGTCGAAAGCCTTCTGAAAGTCCAGAGATAACACATCCACTGGTTCTCCCTTATCCACTACTAGTTACATCCTCGAAAAATTCTATAAGATTCGTCAGACATGATTTACCCTTCATAAATCCGTGCTGACTTTGTCCAATGATTTCACCACTTTCCAAATGTGCTGCTATCCCATCTTTAATAACTGACTCTAGCAGTTTCCCCACTACCGATGTTAGACTAACTGGTCTGTACTTCCCCGTTTTCTCTCTCCCTCCCTTTTTAAAAAGTGTGGTTACATTAGCTACCCTCCAATCCTCAGGAACTACTCCAGAATCTAAAGAGTTTTGAAAAATTATCACTTATGCATCCACTATTTCTGGAGCTACTTCCTTAAGTACTCTGGGATGCAGCCTATCCGGACCTGGCAATTTATCGGCCTTTAATCCATTCAATTTACCTTGTTATCCACGGATGCACTACCTTCCCTGATTTATTCTTTTGCCAAACTGGGATGAACAATTGTTGTAGTTCATCCATGCAGTCTTTAAATGCCTTCCATTGCATATCCACCATCAACCCTTTAAGAATCAATTGCCAGTCAATCTTGGCCAATTCACATCTCATACCCTCAAACTTACCTTTCTTTAAGTTCAGAACCCTTGTTTCCGAATTAACAATGTCAATCTCCATCCTAATGAAGAACTCAACCATATTATGGTCATTCTTGCCCAAGGGGCCACGTACAACAAAACTGCTAACTAACTCTTCATCATTACTCAATACCCAGTCTAGAATAGCCTGCTTTCTCGTTGGTTACACTACATGTTGGTTTAGAAAACTATCCCGCATACAATCCTCTTCCTCAGCACCCCTGCCAATTTGATTCACCCAATCTATATGTAGATTGAAGTCACCCATTATAACTGTTTTACCTTTGTTGCACGCATTTCTAATTTCCTGTTTGATGCCATCCCCAACATCACTACTACTGTTAGGTGGCCTGTACACAACAACCACTAGCGTTTTCTGCCCCTTAGTGTTTCGCAGCTCTACCCATATTGATTCCGCATCCTCCAAGCTAATGTCCTTCCTTTCTATTGCGTTAATCTCCTCTCTAACCAGCAACGCTACCCCACCTCCTTTTCCTTTCTCTCTATCCCTCCTGAATATTGAATATCCCTGGATATTCAGCTCCCAGCCTTGGTCACCCTGGAGCCATGTCTCCGTGATCCCAACTATATCATAGTCATTAATAACTATCTGCATATTCAACTCATCCACCTTATTACGAATGCTCCTTGCATTGAGACACAAAACCTTCTGGCTTGTTTTTACAACACTCTTACCCCTTATACAATTGTGTTGAAAAGTTGCCCTTTTTGATTTTTACCCTGGATTTGTCTGCCTGCCACTTTTACTTTTCACCTTGCTATATAACCATATAACCATATAACAATTACAGCACGGAAACAGGCCATCTCGACCCTTCTAGTCCGTGCCGAACACGTATTCTCCCCTAGTCCCATATACCTGCGCTCAGACCATAACCCTCCATTCCTTTCCCGTCCATATAACTATCCAATTTATTTTTAAATGATAAAAACGAACCTGCCTCCACCACCTTCACTGGAAGCTCATTCCACACACCCACCACTCTCTGAGTAAAGAAGTTCCCCCTCATGTTACCCCTAAACTTCTGTCCCTTAATTCTCAAGTCATGTCCCCTTGTTTGAATCTTCCTACTCTCAGTGGGAAAAGCTTATCCACGTCAACTCTGTCTATCCCTCTCATCATTTTAAAGACCTCTATCAAGTCCCCCCTTAACCTTCTGCGCTCCAAAGAATAAAGCCCTAACTTGTTCAACCTTTCTCTGTAACTTAGTTGCTGAAACCCAGGCAACATTCTAGTAAATCTCCTCTGTACTCTCTCTATTTTGTTGACATCATTCCTATAATTAGGCGACCAAAATTGTACCCCCTACGCCAGAATTGGCCTCACCAATGCCTTGTACAATTTTAACATTACATCCCAACTTCTATACTCAATGCTCTGATTTATAAAGGCCAGCACACCAAAAGCTTTCTTTACCACCCTATCTACATGAGTTCCACTTTCAGGGAACTGTGCAGATTGTCCTGCCAAGATGTAGCACCTCACACTTATCAGCATTAAACTCCATCTGCCATCTTTCAGTCCACTCTTCCAACTGGCATAAATCTCTCTGTAGACTTTGAAACTCTACTTCATTACCCGCAACCCCACCTATCTTAGTATCATCTGCATACTTACTAATCCAATTTACCACACCATCATCCAGATCATTGATGTACATGACAAACAACAGTGGACCCAACACAGATCCCTGTGGCACCCCACTAGTCACTGGCCTCCAACCTGACAAACAACCATCCACCATTACTCTCTGGCATCTCCCATTCAGCCACTGTTGAATCCATCTTGCTACTCCACCATTAATACCCAACCATTGAACCTTCTTAACCAACCTTCCATGAGGAACCTTGTCAAAGGCCTTACTGAAGTCCATATATACAACATCCACTGCTTTACCCTCATCAATTTCCCGAGTAACCTCTTCAAAAAATTCAAGAAGATTAGTCAAACATGACCTTCCAGGCACAAATCCATGTTGACTGTTCCTAATCAGACCCTGTTTATCCAGATGCTTATATATATTATCTCTAAGTATCCTTTCCATTAATTTGCCCACCACTGAAGTCAAACTAACAGGTCTATAATTGCTAGGTTTACTCTTAGACCCCTTTTTAAACAATGGAACAACATGCGCAGTACGCCAATCCTCCGGCACTATTCCCGTTTCTAATGACATTTGAAATATTTCTGTCATAGCCCCTGCTATTTCTACACTAACTTCCCTCAATGTCCTAGGGAATATCCTGTCCGGACCTGGAGACTTATCCACTTTTATATTTCTCAAAAGTGTCAGTACTTCCTCTTCTTTGAATCTCATAGTTTCCATAGCTATACTGGAGGTGGTCCCTCCTCTTGGAGGGACCACCTCCCTGTAACTCCTATCTATGACCTCCTCGCTCTCCCTGAGCAGACAGAGGTCATCAACACTCTACTTGTTTCCCTTACCTCGCATAATTCAATATCCTTCTCCTTGGTGAATACCGAAGAAAAGAAATTGTTCAATATCTCCCCCATCTCTTTTGGCTCTGCAGATAGCTGTCCACTCTGACTCTCTAATGGACCAATTTTATCCCTCGTTATCCTTTTGCTATTAATATAGCTGTAGAAACCCTTTGGGTTTACTTTCACCTTACTTGCCAAAGCAACCTCATATCTTCTTTTAGCTTTTCTAATTTATTTCTTAAGATTCTTTTTACATTCTTTATACTCCTCAAGCACCTCATTTACTCCATGCTGCCTATAATTATTGTAGATCTCCCTCTTTTTCCGAACCAAGTGTCCAATTTCCCTTGAAAACCATGGCTCTTTCCGATTTTTACTATTTCCTTTCAACCGAACAGGGACATAAAGATTCTGTACTCTTAAAATTTCACCTTTAAATGTATTCCATTTCTGTTCCACATCTTTCCCATAAAACAAAATGTCCCAATTTACTCCTTTTAAATCCTTTCGCATCTCCTCAAAGTTAGCCTTTCTCCAATCAAAAATCACAACCCTAGGTCCGGTTCTGACCCTCTCCATAATTATATTGAAACTAATGGTATTGTGATCACTGGTCCCGAACTGTTCCCCAACGCATACCTCTGCCACCTGACCCGTCTCATTTCCTAACAGGAGGTCCAGCACCGCTCCTTCTCTAGTAGGTACTTCTATGTATTGCTGCAAAAAACTATCCTGCACACATTTTACAAACTCCAACCCATCCAGCCCATTTACAGAATGTGTTTCCCAGTCTATGTGTGGAAAATTGAAATCTCCCACAATCACTACCTTGTGCTTACTACTAATATCTGCAATCTCCTTACATATTTGCTCTTCCAATTCTCGCTCCCCATTTGGCGGTCTATAATACACCCCTATAAGTGTTGCTACCCCTTTCCCATTTCTCAGTTCCACCCAAGAAGCCTCCCTAGACGAGCCCTCTAATCTATCCTGCCAAAGCACTGCTGTAATATCTTCCCTGATAAGCAATGCAACACCTCCACCTCTTGCCCCTCCAATTCTATCACACCTGAAGCAACGAAATCCTGGAATATTTAGTTTCCAATCACAGCCCTCCTGCAACCATGTTTCACTGATCGCCACAACATCATACTTCCAGATGTCAATCCAGGCTCTGAGTTCATCCACCTTTCTTACAATGCTCCTAGCATTAAAATATACACATTTAAGAAAACCACCCTGTCTTATTCTCTGTTTATTGTCTTTTTCTTCTCTCTCCCCTATATTTTGGGTCAGAGTGCTACCATTCTCTGCCTCCTGCCTCACACACTGACTGCTAGCTTTCCCAATTTGAGTCCCTCCCCCCAACCATACTAGTTTAAAGTCTCCCCAGTAGCCTTTGCAAATCTCCCCGCCAGGATATTGGTCCCCCTCGAGTTCAAGTGCAACCCGTCCTTTCTGTACAGGTCACACCTTCCCCAAAAGAGGTCCCAATGATCCAGAAACTTGAATCCATACGCACTGCACCAGTCCCTCATCCACTCATTTATCCTCCACCTCGCTCCATTCCTACTCTCACTGTCGCGTGGCACAGGCAGTAATCCTGAGATTGTTACCTTTGCAGCCCTTCTCCTTAACTCACTACCTAACTCCCTAAATTCTTCTTTCAGGACCTCTTCTCTTCTTTTACCTATGTCGTTGGTACCTATATGTACCACAACCTCAGGCTCCTCTCCCTCCCATTTCAGGATTTCTTGGACACGTTCAGACACATCCCTGACCCTGGCACAATGAAGGCAAACTACCATCCGGGTCTCTTGTCTGCGTCCACAGAATCGCCTGTCCGACCCCCTGACTATAGAGTCCCCTATTACAATTGCCCTCCTCTTCTTTTCCTTACCCTTCTGAGCAACAAGACCGGTCTTTATGCCAGAGGCCCGGCCGCTGTCGCTGCCCCCAGGTAGGCTGTCTCCCCCACCTTTACTCAAACATGAGTACTTATTTTCAAGGTGTACAGCCACCGGGGTACTCACCAGTCGCTGCCTCTGCCCGTTGCCCTTCCTAACTGTGACCCAGTTTTCTGTCTCCCGTGGTCTTGGAGGGACCACCTCCCTGTAACTCCTATCTATGACCTCCTCGCTCTCCCTGAGCAGACAGAGGTCATCAAGTTGCTGTTCCAGGTTCCTAACACGGTCCCTTAGGAGCCCCATCTCGACGCACCTGGCGCAGATGTGGACGTCTGGAGGGCACTCAGACTCCATGACCTCCCACATCTGACATCCAGAACAGTAAACTGCCCTGGCCCTCATTCTCCCCCTTGTCCAAATACAATAAAGCCTTACCCGGGATACAAGCCAATCAGCTGCTTCCTCTAGTCCGTTTGACCAATCAGAGGCTTCCACTAGACTCCTTCTCTGGAAGTGAGATCTGCGAATGGAACGTTGCAGATTTTGATCGCAACTCCCTCTGTCACGGCTCCCGGGCCTCAGTTGAGACAAGCCCCGCGATGGGTTTTTAACTCACCACACAAAGGTCGCTCCTCCCTCTGTCACAGCTCCCGGGCCTCTGTTGAGACAAGCCCCGCGATGGGTTTTTAACTCACCACACGAAGGTCGCTCCTCCCTCTGTCACGGCTCCTGGGCCTCTGTTGAGACAAGCCCCGCGATGGGTTTTTAACTCACCACACGAAGGTCGCTCCTCCCTCTGTCACGGCTCCCGGGCCTCTGTTGAGACAAGCCCCGCGATGGGTTTTTTAACTCACCACACGGAGGTCGCTCCTCCCTCTGTCACTGCTACCTATTGCTTCTACCCTCATTTTACACCCCTCTGTCTCTCTGCTCACACATTTAAGAACCCCACCACCTCTTATTCTCTGTTTATTATTGTTTTCTTCTTTTCTACATGTTGGGTCTGAGTGCTTCCCATCTCTGCCTCCTGCATCACACACTGTCTACTAGCTTTCTCTATTTGAGTCCCCCCCCCCCCCCAACCGTTCTAGTTTAAAGTCTCCGCAGTAGCCTTTGCAAATCTCCCCGTCAGGATATTGTACAGGTCACTCCTTCCACAAAAGAGGTCCCAATGATCCAGAAACTTGAATCCCTGCCCTCTGCACCATTCCTTCAGCCACGCATTTATCCTCCACCTCCCTCCATTCCTACTCTCACTGTCACGTGGCACAGGCAGTAATCCCGAGATTGTTACCTTTGCAGTCCTTCTCCTTAACTCTCCTCCTAACTCCCTAAATTCTCCTTTCAGGCCCTCTTCTCTTTTTCTACCTATGTCATTGGTACCTAGATGTACCACGACCTTGGGCTCCTCTCCCTCCCATTTCAGGATATCTTGGACACGTTCAGACACATCCCAGACCCTGGCACCAGCGAGGCAAACTACCATCCGGGTCTCCTGACTGCGTCCACAGAATCGCCTAACTATAGAGTCCCCTATTACTATTGCCCTCTTCTTTTCCCTTCCCTTATGAGCAACAGGGCCGGTCTCTGTACCGGAGGCCCGGCCGCTGTTGCTACCCCCAGGTAGGCTGTCCCCCCCAACAGTACTCAAACAGGAGTATTTATTGTCAAGGTGTACAGCCACCGGGGTACTCTCTAAATGTGACGTTATCCACTTTGGTGGCAAAAACAAGGGGGCAGATTATTATCTCAATGGGGTTAGGTTAGGTAAGAGGGAGGTGCAGCGAGACCTGGGCGTCCTTGTACACCGGTCACTTAAAGTTGGCGTGCAGATACAGCAGGCAGTGAAGAAAGCTAATGGAATGTTGGCCTTCACAACAAGAGGATTTCAATATAGGAGTAAAGAGGTTCTTTTGCAGTTGTATAGTGCTCTGGTGAGACCACATCTGGAGTATTGTGTACAGTTTTCGTCTCCTAATTTGAGGAAGGACATCCTTGTGATTGAAGCCGTGCAGCATAGGTTCACGAGATTGATCCCTGGGATGGCGGGACTGTCATATGAGGAAAGATTGCAAAGACTAGGCTTGTATTCACTGGAGTTTAGAAGGATGAGGGGATATCTTATAGAAACATATAAAATTATAAAAGGACTGGACAAGCTAGATGCAGGAACAATGTTCCCAATGTTGGGCGAGTCCAGAACCAGGGGCCAGAGTCTTAGAATAAACAGGAGGTCATTTAAGACTGAGGTGAGAAAAAACGTTTTCACCCAGAGTGTTGTGAATTTATGGAATTCCCTGCCACAGAGAGCAGTGGAGGCCAAGTCACTGGATGGATTTAAGAGAGAGTTAGATAGAGCTCTAGGGGCTAGTGGAGTCAAGGGATATGGGGAGAAGGCAGGCACGGGTTATTGATAGGGGACGGTCAGCCATGATCACAATGAATGGTGGTGCTGGCTCGAAGGGCCGAATGGCCTCCTCCTGCACCTATTTTCTATGTTTCTATGCTGCCTGACCTAATATGTTACTCCAGTACTTTGTGTCTTTTTTGTGTATGAACCAGCATCTGCAGTTCCTTGTGTCTGCCAAAGATAGGTATGAAGTGCTGGGGGGAAAATATGGGCAACGTTTCATGTTTCGGAATACTTGTCAACTTGTCGATGTTCCCCATGCTGGGGGAGTCCAGAACCATGGGTCACAGTTTACGAATAAGGGGTCGGCCACTTAGGACTGAGATGAGGAAAAAGATTTCACCCAGAGTTTTGAATCTGAAATTCTCTTCCACAGAAGGCAGTGGAGACCATTTCTCTGGATGTTTTCAAGAGAGAGGTAGATTTAGCCTTTAGGGCTAACGGAATCAAGGGATATGGGGAGCAAGCAGGAACGGGGTGCTTTGTGTCCTTATGCTATATAGTGACTCGCCACTGCTGTACACATCGTTGTGCTATTGGAGTGTTAAGTGCAAGGTCTGCAGTAGTACATGGATTATCCAGCAATGGGCATTGCAGTAGGTGTTGCATTGTCTGGGTCTGTGTGCCACAGCCACAGGTTGTTGTACCCTCGATGTAGCCCCATTTGTACAATGTCACCCTTGTCCGCCCGGAGTACTGATTCTGGATGATCAGTCATGGTCATGTTGAACAGCGGTGCTGGCTCGAAGGGCCGAATGGCCTACTCCTGCATCTATTTACTATGTTACCTTCACCCATCTAACAATGACCTATTCTACATTTTCCTTGAACTCCATTCCTTTTGTCCTGTTTTCACTCCTTACACTTCCTTACCTCTGTATCTCCCATCAGACTGAAGTGTCTATCTCGAAACCACTGACCCAACCCATACTTACCCCCCCCCCCACTCACCCCCACTTACCCCCCCTCACTCACCCCTTCATCCCCTCTTCCCGCCCTCCTCCTCTGACACCTTCCCCCCCCCCCCCCAAGCACTAGTAATGTTCACACGTTAGTAATGTCCTGTTTGCCAGCTTGTTGACCCTCTGTGTTCCCCTCCTGCAGAGTTTAGGAGCCGTTTCTGTGGACGGAGAGACGGGGACGTGAGCGGACATTGGTGAGCGGCCATTGGCCAGGGTGACGGTGAACCCCCTCCCCCATCTGCTCTGCGTGCGGGCTGAGCTACGAGGGGCTGAGCATCGGCGGAGGACCACATGAAGGGGAACAACAAGGAGAAGTGTTATGAGTGTGATGTGTGTGGCAAGGCCTGGCAGTGCCCGAGCCAGCTGGAGATCCACCGGCGGGTGCACACGGGTGAACGCCCCTTTGGCTGCTCCGACTGCAGCAAGAGCTTCAAGACAGCGCATGAGCTAAAGAAACACCGGCGGGTGCACACGGGCGAGAAGCCCTATGACTGCTCCACCTGTGGCAAGAGCTTTGCCCGGTTGTCGGGACTGCGGGTGCACCGGCGGGTGCACAGCAGTGAGCGGCCATTCATCTGCTCGGACTGTGGCAAAGGCTTCAAGTCGTCACCGGATCTGTTCATGCACAGGCGCCTGCACACCGGAGAGCGGCCCTACACCTGCAACGACTGTGGTATGGGCTTCACCCGCTCCAACATCCTGCTGGTGCACCAGCGGGTGCATGCCAGCAACCGTCCCTTCCACAGGCCCTTCGACTGCTCCGACTGCGGCAAGGAATTCAAGAGGGCACACCAGCTGAAGATCCACCGGCGGGTGCACACGGGCGAGATGCCCTATGGCTGCACTGACTGCGGCAAGAGCTTCAAGACGATGTATGAGCTGAAGATCCACTGGCGGGTGCACAGCAGTGAGCGGCCCTTCACCTGCTCCAACTGCGGCAAAGGCTTCAAGTCATCCTCGGAACTGAAGATGCACTGGCGCTTGCACACCGGGGAGCGGCCCTACACCTGCTCCGACTGCGGCAAAGGATTCAAGTCGTCCACGAACCTGAAGATGCACAGGCGCCTGCACACCGGGGAGCGGCCCTACACCTGCAGCGATTGCGGCAAGAGCTTCACTCAGTCCCATCACTTGCTGGAGCACCAGCTCACCCACACCGGCCAGCATCCCTTCACCTGCGCCCAGTGCGGCAAGGGCTTTACCTGCTCCTCCAAGCTGCTGTCCCACCAGCAGATACATGACAACGACCGTCCCGTCCCCAGCCCAGAGTGTGGAGAGAGCTTTGCCATGGCCTCCCCCGCCCTGTCTCACCAGCTGGTGCACACCAGTGGTCGGCCCTACGACTGCCCGTACTGCGGTGAGGCGTTTGACAGCTCGCGGGGGTTGCGGCAGCACCGGCGGACCCACACCGGCGAGCGGCTGCTCCCACTGTTTCAAGAGCACACGGGGGCTGCAGGAGCACCAACGGATATACAGACCATGATGGAGAAGGTGAGGACAGACTCTACGATGGCAGAATAAAACTGGACCATCATTGCCTGTGGCAGATTGTGTTTTCTCAGTTGCCGCAGGAAGTACATCCTCTGTTGGGCTTTTTTGACTGTGGAGTCGATGGTGGCCTCCCATTGATCTATCCAACAATGATCGATTCTACATTTTCCTTGAACTCCATTCCCTTTGCCCTCTTTTCACTCCTTACACTTCCTCATCTCTGTACCTCCCATCAGACTGAAGGTGTCGACCCGAAACGTCACGCATTCCTTCTTTCCACAAACGCTGCCCGACCCGCTGAGTGAAGCACTGTGTGACCTTCTTCCCATGATGCGCGCCGCCCCCCACGTGACTCTGCGCAATGGCAATGGGTGGGGCCGGCAGTCCCCCTCGGATTGGCGGTGACGTTAGGGCACCGGTCGTAGGTGTCGTCTGTGCATGCGGCTGAGTTCACGGCAGATGTGCGGGGGGCTCAATGCGGTTCCCGGATGCTCGGCGCACCCAAGTCGGTGTGGCACCCCCCCCCCCCCCCCACCAGCTCAGCCCCCTCTCAACCCCCCCTGCTCAACCCCTTACCCCCCTCACTCCCTTCCCCCCTCCCCCTCTTCAAACACTCCTGTAGTGTTTAGGCGCCATTGCTGTCGATGGAGAGACGGGGATGCGAGCGGCCATTGAGGGCGGCCAGGATGCCGGTGAGCCCCCCCATCTGGTCGGTTTGCGGGCTCAGCTTCGAGGGGCTGACCTTCGGTGGAGGACCACATGACGGGGCACAACAAGGAGAAGCATTATGAGTGCGACGTGTGTGGCAAGGCCTGGCAGCACCCCGAGCCAGCTGGGGATCCACCGGCGGGTGCACACGGGAGAACGCCCCTTCGACTGCTCGGAGTGCGGCAAGAACTTCACCGGAAACGAGACCCTGCTGCGGCACAACCGCGTGCACTCCGGCGAGACGCCCTTCACCTGCTCCACCTGCGGCAAGAGCTTCACCCGCACCTACAGCCTACTGCAGCACGAAGCACCCCTTCACCTATGCCCAGTGCGGCAAGGGCTTCACCCGCTCCCCGAAGCAGCTATCCCACCAGCAGGTACACATCTGTCCCTTCACTAGGTCATTCGGCTGCTTCGACTGCTGCAAGGACCTCAAGACAGGGTATGACCTGAGGGCCCACTGGCGAGTGCACACGGGCGAGGAACCCTTTGGCTGCTCCACCTGCGGCAAGAAATGTTCAATTCGTCGAGGCTGCGGGTGCACCGGCGGTGTGGAAGAAAAATTAATATCCTTTCTTTCTTAATTTTGATTGGAATTGTATAAGTTAAGGAAAGGGTGCTTATGATTGGTTTGGAGAGGGGATGGTGGTGTGGGCCGCCTGAAAGGTGAGATAGAATAATGTCAAGATGCCCCTTGTATTGTGTTTGACTTTATGTTAACCATCTGTTGTTGAATAAGATTAACATAAGTGAAAAGTATGTTATGACTAATGAAATAATTGGCACCCGTGTAGTTGATAGAATATTTTCGTAGAGTAGTTTCTAACTTTTGTTTACTGCACAGTATAACTGTCGGTTAATTCTGCTGTGAAGTCAGAGAACTGGTGGGCAGATTACTGCCGCCATATCTCCATTATATCATGCAATAAAGTCTCTTGAAGCAAACCTGCAAAGTCTGTTATTTTTTGTTTTCCTTTAATTTCCCTCGAAATTAATTTCTTCCACAGAGTTTGGCGTAGTCAGCAGGATCCCAATTGTAACGGGATTTGAACGATTACATGGGGAAATAAAAGGGAATGATAAAATAGTCCCCACTGAAAGAGGGACAGGGGGCTTCCCAGAGAAGGGGCAGTCGGAGCAGGTGAAGGGCCGCTCACTGCTGTGCTATCCGGCCGGTGACTCACACTGAGCCAAGATACCTATAAGATAAATGGAAGCAGGTGCCGTAAAGCGCACTACAGAAATTGAAAGGTGACTTCGAGGTTTGCAGACGGAGTAAAGATCGGAGAAATCTGATCCTGCTGATAGAGGGAGGCCTGAGGAAAAGAATCAGGTGGTCCAAGAGGGAAAGATGCAGATAAGAAAGAACATTGCCAAGGTGATAAAACAGACCAAAAGACACCGGGAACAGATAGGAGATCCCATTGTTCCACCGGGATCACCAGCAGATATGGTAATAAAAAACGGAGATGACCAATGTCCAGAAAATATTTGTGGTAATCTAGCTAATCGATCAAATGTAGATTGGCCGGATGGGGGAAGTTATAAGCTATCTCTGTCCTACTAAAAACAAAATGGTTTGGCAAGATGGGAGCACAATTAATATTTGTCATGGAAGTGTTATTGGTGATAGTTGGAGTGATAATTGTAACTTTAAAATTAATTGAAATAATAAGCAGATGGACAGGGATGGAGAAAAAACACCAGCCTCTAGAGGAGGAGAAAGCAAGTGTTAAGCAAAATGAGGGACCTGTGCGTATAATACCAAAGCAACTGGCAGCAATATGTCCCTTCAATATATGCCGCGGAGGTAAGGTGGTCCAGGCGGCTGTGATCAGATTGTCTAAATCAATGGAAGAAGCACCCATGGCTGCAGTCAAGCTAGGTGACTGCCATTTAGACCTTCTGGTCGATACCGGAGCCACGATGTCATCTGTGGCCCCCTCTGTGGACATCCCCGTCAGTCAGTCAAATATTAATACTATTGAGGTTACCGGTGTTCACATGATAGAACCTTTATCAGAACCTTTATCAGAGGGGTGTAAAATGAGGGTAGAAGCAATAGGTAGCAAGGTGAAAAGTAAAAGTGGCAGGCAGACAAATCCAGGGCAAAAATCAAAAAGGGCAACTTTGCAACATAATTGTATAAGGGGTAAGAGCGTTGTAAAAACAAGCCTGAAGGCTTTGTGTCTCAATGCAAGGAGCATTCGTAATAAGGTGGATGAGTTGAATGTGCAGATAGCTATTAATGATTATGATATAGTTGGGATCACGGAGACATGGCTCCAGGGTGACCAAGGCTGGGAGCTGAACATCCAGGGATATTCAATATTCAGGAGGGATAGACAGAAAGGGAAAGGAGGTGGGGTAGCGTTGCTGGTTAGAGAGGAGATTAACGCAATGGAAAGGAAGGACATTCGCTTGCAGGATGTGGAATCGATATGGGTAGAGCTACGAAACACTAAGGAGCAGAAAACGCTAGTGGGTGTTGTGTACAGGCCACCTAACAGTAGTAGTGGAGTTGGGGATGGCATCAAACAGGAAATTAGAAATGTGGCAACAAAGGTAAAACAATTATAATGGGTGGCTTCAATCTACATATAGATTGGGTGAATCAAATTAGCAGGGGTGCTGAGGAAGAGGATTTCTTGGAATGTATGCGGGATAGTTTTCTAAACCAACATGTAGAGTAGCCAACGAGAGAGCAGGCTGTTCTAGACTGGGTATTGAGTAATGATGAAGAGTTAGTTAGCAGTTTTGTTGTACGTGGCCCCTTGGGCAAGAATGACCATAATATGGTTGAGTTCTTCATTAGGATGGAGAGTGACATTGTTAATTCAGAAACAAGAGTTCTGAACTTAAAGAAAGGTAACTTTGAGGGTATGAGAGGTGAATTAGCCAAGATTGACTGGCAATTGATTCTTAAAGGGTTGACGGTGGATATGCAATGGTAGGCATTTAAAGACTGCATGGATGAACTACAACAATTGTTCATCCCAGTTTGGCAAAAGAATAAATCAGGGAACGTATTGCATCCGTGGATAACAAGGGAAATCAGGGATAGTATCAAAACAAAAGATGAAGTGTACAAATTAGCCAGAAAATGTAGCCTACCAGAGGACTGGGAGAAATTCAGTCCAGCAGAGGAGGACAAAGGGCTTAATTAGGAAAGGGAAAATAGATTATGAAAGAAAACTGGCAGGGCACATAAAAACTGACTGCAAAAGTTTTTATAGATATGTGAAGAGAAAGAGATTAGTTAAAACAAATGTAGGTCCCTTGCAGTCAGAAACAGGTGAATTGATCATGGGGAACAAGGACATGGCAGACCAATTGAATAACTACTTTGGTTCCATCTTCACTAAGGAAGACATAAAGAATCTGCCGGAAATAGCAGGGGACCGCGGGTCAAATGAGATGGAGGAACTGAGTGAAATCCAGGTTAGCCGGGAAGTGGTGTTAGGTAAATTGAATGGATTAAAGGCCGATAAATCCCCAGGGCCGGATAGGCTGCATCCCAGAGTACTTAAGGAAGTAGTCCCAGAAATAGTGGATGCATTAGTGATAATTTTTCAAAACTCTTTAGACTCTGGAGTAGTTCCTGAGGATTGGAGGGTAGCTAATGTAACCCCACTTTTTAAAAAGGGAGGGGGAGAGAAAACGGGGAATTACAAACCAGTTAGTCTAACATCGGTAGTGGGGAAACTGCTAGATTCGGTTATTAAAGATGGGATAGCAGCACATTTGGAAAGTGGTGAAATCATTGGACAAAGTCAGCATGGATTTATGAAAGGTAAATCATGTCTACGAATCTTATAGAATTTTTCGAGAATGTAACTAGTAGAGTGGATAAGGGAGAACCAATGGATGTGTTATATCTAGACTTCCAGAAGGCTTTCGACATGGTCCCACATAAGAGATTAGTATACAAACTTAAAGCACACGGTATTGTGGGTTCAGTATTGAAGTGGATTGAGAACTGGCTGGCAGACAGGAAGCAAAGAGTAGGAGTAAACGGGTCCTTTTCACAATGGCAGGCAGTGACTAGTGGGGTACCGCAAGGCTCAGTGCTGGGACCCCAGCTATTTACAATATATATTAATGATTTGGACGAGGGAATTGAATGCAACATCTCCAAGTTTGCGGATGACACGAAGCTGGGGGGCTGTTAGCTGTGAGGATGCCAGGAGGCTGCAAGGTGACTTGGATAGGCTGGGTGAGTGGGAAAATGCATGGCAGATGCAGTATAATGTGGATAAATGCGAGGTTATCCACTTTGGTGGCAAAAACAGGAAAGTAGACTATTATCTAAAAGGTGGCCGATTAGGAAAAGGGGAGATGCAACGAGACCTGGGTGTCATGCTACACCAGTCATTGAAAGTAGGCATGCAGGTGCAGCAGGCAGTGAAGAAAGCAAATGGTATGTTAGCATTCATAGCAAAAGGATTTGAGTATAGGAGCAGTGAGGTTCTACTGCAGTTGTACAGGGTATTGGTGAGACCACACCTGGAGTATTGTGTACAGTTTTGGTCTCCAAATCTGAGGAAAGACATTCTTGCCATAGCGGGAGTACAGAGAAGGTTCACCAGACTGATTCCTGGGATGTCAGGACTTTCATATGAAGAAAGACTGGATAGACTCGGCTTGTACTCGCTAGAATTTAGAAGATCGAGGGGGGATCTTATAGAAACTTACAAAATTCTTAAGGGGTTGGACAGGCTAGATGCAGGAAGATTGTTCCCGATGTTGGGGAAGTCCAGGACAAGGGGTCGCAGTTTAAGGATAAAGGGGAAATCCTTTAGGACCGAGATGAGAAAAACATTTTTCACACAGAGTGATGAATCTCTGGAATTCTCTGCCACAGAAGGTAGTTGAGGCCAGTTCATTGGCTATATTTAAGAGGGAGTTAGTTGTGGCCCTTGTGGCTAAAGGGATCAGGGGGTATGGAGAGAAGGCAGGTACAGGATACTGAGTTGGATGATCAGCCATGATCATATTGAATGGCGGTGCAGGCTCGAAGGGCCGAATGGCCTACTCCTGCACCTATTTTCTATGTTTCTATGTAACCCACTCGTACTAGGATAAATGGCAAGCCACTTACTGATACTTTTATCATCTCTAGAACGGCCCCACTCCAGTTACTGGGAAGTCAGGTTCTGTGTAAACTGGGAGCAGTCTTACTGCAGACGGTATGTTTATGGAACTCCCTCAAATGCAGACACATCAATTGCTAAATTTAATTAAGGAGGAAGAACAAGGGCAAAAGATGCCCCTATATTGTTGGCTATTTAGTAGCAATCCGTACAGTCAATTGGTTAATCAAATCCATTGTGCTCTGTAAAGAGTGCAGGATTCAAAAGGCCAGTATTTACAGTATCTTGTTGAAACCAGCCAAGAACATAAGCAAACACATTGCACTGCATTATATACATGCCTCCCTAATCCCGGATACCAGGAAAGTCTCCCCCTGGTTGAATAAACTCAAACAATTAACAGTGACCCCTTATTTGTTCTTTGGGGTTCCGGGATTAGGAATAATGATCCACCTCTCCCAAAACCAGAAGGATCGATTTGAGATGGGAGACACTAAGTTGTTGTCACACTTGACTGTAGCTACTAGACCTCCAGCAACAGCGGAGGAAATAGGAGAGATGATAAAAAGGCTGAAGGACAAACAATCAATTCATGTTTTAAAGTTGCCAATTGCAAAAGGAGAGATCCAGATTGACTTCTTTAATGACACAGAAGCAGGGGTGCAGTGCTGCCAGAGTTCTCCCACTGACTTGTGTTGGTTTTCTCCAGGTTCAAAGATGTGCAGGTTTGTAGGTTAATTGGCTTTGTAAAATTGCCCCTAGTGTGTGTAGGATGGAGCTAGTGTACGGGGTGATCACTTGTCGGCAAGGACTCGGTGGGCCGAAGGGCCTGTTTCTGCGCAGTATCTCCAAAATCTAGACCCGGTGACTTGGCCTCCACCACCGTCTGTGGCAATGAATTCCACAGATTCACTACCTTTCGGCTAAAGAAATTCCTCCTCAACTCCTTTCTAAAGGCATGGGTGGGAAAGGCAGAGAGGGTGAGGGGCCAGATGCGGGACTTGCTTCGGTGGGCATGGTTGTGTGTTTCTGTGCTGTGGGACTGATGAGGCTCAACAGGGTAGTAGTTTGATGCTTCAGCCTGCAGCAACCCAAGAGAACTGCGTTCCAGGTGCTTCATTAGTTTGTTGTTCTGCACATCAACCAGGAGGCGATGAAATCGTCCGTTCACACGCAGCCACCAGAGGAAACAGTGTACACACTGTGATGACAAACGCAATAAATGCAACATCCAGTGCAGAACATTGCAAGGCTTTGTTGGAGAAAGCCCGGGGCAGCACGGACGAGGGGCTTAAAAGCGTGTCTTTGGGCAGGGCGACCACTGCACTCTCCCCACAGATCGTGGCAGGGGAGGCGAGCTCAGCCTTCCAAGCCTCAATCCGAGCTCAGCCTTCCCCCCGTGCATCCTCGCCCCAACAGGCCGAGTGCTGCCGACTTCCTCCCCAGACAACAACTGAGGGGAAAAACACAGAAGGAACCTCTTCCAACCCCCCCAGAATCCCTCAGGGAATGTCCCTGCCCTGCCTTTGAAATCAAGCCGTCACAATCGTGCACGATCAGTTAGCATTATTCTTTTTTTTTTAATATATATAGAGGAAAGCTGATCAAGTTCAAGTTTGAATTTATTGTCACATGCACCAATTAAGGTACAGTGATATTGGAGTGACCATACAGCCATACTAAGTAAAACGCAACAAGACACACAGACACGTAAAATAAAATTTAACATAAACATCCACCACAGCGGAATCCACATTCCTCATTGTGATGGAAGGTAATAAAGTTCAATCATCTTCCTCGTTTGTTCACCCGTGGTCGGGGCTGTTGAACCCTCCGCAGTCGCCGCTGCCGACGGTCCGATGTCCGAAGCCCTCGTGTCGGGATGATGGAAACTCCGGCGTCGGGATGGATTGGAACATTCCGCAGCACGGAGCTCCCGAGTCGGCCTCTTCTTACCGAAGACCGCGGGCTTCACGGTGTTAAAGTCCACAGGCCCCGCGGTTGGAACTCTTCACAGGCGATCCTCGGCAAAGAATCACAGGCTCCGTGATGTTAAAGTCCGTGCGCCCGTGGCTTGAAGCTCTGGGCCGGTCTTCAGGAAAGGCTGCACCACTCCACATTGTTAGGCCGCAAGGGGGGACGGAGATACGACACGGAGAAAAATCTCATCTCCGTCGAGGTAAGTGACTGAAAAAAAGTTTCCCCCAATTCCCCCGCACCCCCCACATAAAACAAACCAAGAAACACTAAAACATACTTTTAAAACATACTTAAAATAATAAAAACAGTAGAAGGGACAGACAGACTGTTGGCGAGGCAGCCAGTGCTGGTGGCGCTACCCGGTTGACCCTGATTATTTGGGGGCCAATCTACTTTTTTTTTTTTGCAGTGACTCTGGATTTATTCAAATACCACCTGAACTCCATTCCACGCAGAAATGCAATGAGTTTGCATTCTTTTATACTGATAAAATTGAAGGCATCAGACGTGCCATTAATATCTCCGCTTCAAATAAAAATGTTGGATCACCACCCTGTTTAGGCAAAAGTAACGTGGCAATGATGACATGCTTTAATGTCATAGACTCTAAAACTCTTGTGGAAACGGTGACACAACTAAGGCCATCCACCTGCTGCCGATGCTTTACCTACCAACTTCTTTAAGAATGTTTTTGACTGCCTAGCAATAGACATACTGCAAATAGTTAACAGCTCTCTTCAATCAGGCAATTTCCCAAAAGCCTTGAAAACTGCAATTATTAACCCCCTTTTAAAAAAGCGGAGCCTAGATGCCTCTATTATTAACAACTATAGACCAATATCAAACCTATCTTTCATAAGTAAAATCATTGAGAAAGTTGTCCTCCAGCAACTTAATCACTTCCTGGCTTCAACTGGCTGCTACGACAACTTCCAGTCAGGATTTCAACCTCTTCATAGCACCGAGACCGCCCTTATTAAAGTTGTAAACGACATCTGTCTTAACACAGACTCTGGCAAAGTTTCAATATTAATGCTATTAGACCTCAGTGCTGCATTCGACACTGTTGATCACTCAATACTTTTGGACAGGTTGGAAAAATGGGTGGGGCTTTCAGGCACAGTCTTAAGTTGGTTCAGGTCATATCTACAAGATAGGAACTATTTTGTTCCCATTGGCGACTTTGTATCAGAACCAACCAACGTGACGTGTGGAGTCCCGCAAGGTTCGATCTTAGGGCCATCTTTATTCAACATCTACATGCTCCCACTAGGGCAAATCATGCAAAATAATAATATTGACCACTGCTATGCCGATGACACTCAAATCTATGTAGCGCTATCACCAAATGACTATCGCCCCATAGATCTGCTGTGCCAGTGCATTGAGCAAGTCAAAGACTGGATGTGCCAAAATTTCCTCCAACTAAATAAGGACAAAACGGAGATAATTGTTTTTGGTGCTAAAAAAGAAAGGCTTAAAGTAACCCAACACCTTCACCCTCTGTCCCTGAAAACTTCAAACAAAGCCAGAAATCTTGGGGTCATTATGGATTCAGATTTAAATTTCGACAGTCACATCAAATCAGTAACAAAATCGGCCTACTATCACCTCAAAAACGTAGCAAGATTAAGAGGACTCATGTCAGCTCAAGACTTAGAAAAACTTGTACATGCCTTTATTACTAGTAGGCTAGATTATTGTAACGGTCTCCTTGCAGGTCTTCCGAAAAAAACTGTCAGGCAGCTACAGCTTGTTCAGAACGCTGTTGCTAGAGTTCTAACAAAGACCAAAAAATTTGAACACATTACACCAATTCTTAAATCCTTACATTGGCTCCCTGTATGTCAGAGAATTGATTTCAAAATCCTGCTGCTCACCTATAAATCACTACATGGTTTAGGACCAAAGTATATCACTGACATGCTTCCACTATATAAGCCTTCTAGATCTAAGATCTTCCTAAGACCTAAGCCTAAGATCTTCTGAGACCAATCTGTTAGTGATTCCCAGAGTAAATACAAAACATGGGAAAGCAGGATTTAGTTACTATGCAACAAATAGCTGGAATAAACTTCCTGAAGATTTAAGACTTGCCTCAACTTTGACCACTTTTAAAACAAGACTGGAAACTTTTATGTTTACTTTAGCTTTCAGCTAAATCTTAACTACATTGTACTTTTAACTTTTGCACTTTTTATAATGCATTTTTAACTTTGCTTTTATTTTCTTTTAATTCTTCTATTTTATTTCATTTTATTATTTCATTTTATTGTATGACATGTTTTTATGTGAAGCACTTTGAGTCTGCCTCGTGTATGAAATGTGCTATATAAATAAAGTTGCCTTGCCTTGCCTTGGATTAATCCTGACACCAGCGATCAGACAGAGGAATGACGAAGAGATGGCCCAAGGGAGGGGGGGGGGGCTGTGATGACTGGTCGGCTCGGACCTTGCCTCCCATTCCAAGAATGGACACCACATTCTCGACGGCTAAGGAGGGCTTATATTAGGAACACATCTCCATCCGTTTCCCACCACGGATGGCTGACCTGCTGAGTTCTACCGGCACTTTGGAGAGGAATGGACAGGCGACATGTCGGGTCTGGACCCTTCTTTGGACCGAATGAATCAAAGGATAAAGCTGGAAAAAGAGATGGGGTCGGGACAGACTCCAGGACTTGATTACGAAGGGAGGAGGGGGGAGTGTCTCCTTAATTTGGAGAATTCAATGTTCATGTCATTGGGCTGTAAGCTATGAGGAACTGTTCCTCCAGTTTGCGTGTCACTTCACTCTGGCAATGGAGGAGGCCCAGGACAGAAAGATCAGTGTGGGAGTGGGAAGGGGAGTTAAAATGGCTGGCAAGCAGGAGATTCAGCAGGCCTTGGCAGACCGAGCGCAAGTGTAGGGTGAAATACACGCCTAGACAGGAACAGCAGATGATGGTTTACAAAAAGAGACACAATCTCCTGGAGTAACTTGCACCTCTGGAGAGCATGGACAGGCAACATTCTAGGTCAGGACCCTCTTCAGACTGCTGGGTGTGGGGGGTGGAGAAAGTTGGAAAGGAGAGGCGGGAGTGTTCGCCTTAGATTCCCTTCCCTCTACAGATGCGGCCTGACCCACTGAGTACCTCCACCGCATTAGAGGGAATGGACAGACGACGTTTTGAGTCAGGACCCTTCTTCAGACTGATTGGAGAGGGTGGGGGAAGGAAGCTGGAAAAGAGAGATGGGGGCTGGTCAAAGCCTGGCAAGTGATAGGTGGACACAAAATGCTGGAGTAACTCAGCAGGACAGGCAGCATCTCTAGAGAGAAGGAATGCGTGACGTTTCAGGTTGAGACCCTTCTTCAGCAGTGATAGGTGGATATAGGTGAGGGAGACACAAGAAACTGAAGATGCTGAAATCATGCATAGAACACAATTCAGTTAGATGCACAGAATCTCTTGCCCAGAGTGGGGGAATCGAGGACAAGGGTTCAAGGTGAAGGGGAAAAGATTTAATAGGAATCTGAGGGGGAACATTTTCACACAAAAGGTGGTGGGTGCATGGAACGAGCTGCCGGAGGAGGTAGCTGAGGCTGGGACTATCCCAATGTTTAAGAAACAGTTAGACAGGTACATGGATAGGACGGCTTTGGAGGGATGTAGGCCAAACGCAGGCAGGTGGGACTAGTGTAGTTGGGACATGTTGGGAGGTGTGGGCCAGTTGGGCTGAAGGGACTGTTTCCACACTGTATCACTGTAACAGGAAATGCTGCATTAACTCGGCGGTTCAGGCTGAATCTGTGGAGAACATGGATAGGTGACGTTTCACAGAGTGCTGCAGTAACTCAGCGAGTCAGGCAGCATCTGTGGAGAACATGGATAGGTGACATTTCAGGTCAGGACCCTTCTTCAGACCGGCACTATGTTTACAGATGAGGGGGTGGTCGGCAGATGAGTGGAGTAGATGACAGAGGCGAGAGAAAATAAGGAGATAAAAGGGTGTGAGATAAGGAGAGAGGAATGTATATATGCAGCTTTAAGGGACATTGGTCAGGCAGCATTTGGAGTATTGCATACAGTTCTGGTCACTCCATTACAGGACTGATGTGAAGGTTTTGGGGAAGGTGCAGAGATGGTTAACCAGAATGGTTTAAAAACAAGGAACTGCTGATGCTTGTTTTGAAAAAAAGGACAAAATGCTGGACTAACTCAGTGGGACAGGCAGCATCTTTGGAGAGAAGGAATGGGTGATGTTTCGGGTCGAGACTGAAGAAGGGTCTCGACCTGAAACGTTACCCATTCCTTCCAGCATTTTGTGTCTACCTAAACAGTGCCTATCCATGCCGAGGAGTGTCAGCGGCTGGAGTGGGCAAAGGCCTTGCACATAGCGGGCAGGTGAAGGGGCGCTGGCCGGTGCTGCAGCAGGTGGTCAAGGTGGGTGAAGCCCTCACCACAGGATGGGCAGGGGAAGGGACGTTTACTGCTGTGGGTACGCCAGTGCTGCCACAGGCTGGACCTGCGGGTGAAACCTTTGCCACACTCAGTGCACACAAAGGGTCTCTCTCTGGTGTGTATCCGCTGGTGCTCCCGCAGCCCCCGCGCGCTCTTGAGACAGCTGCTCGCCGGCGTGGGCCCGCCGGTGCTGCCGCAACCCACGCGAGCTGTCAAACGCCTCACCGCAGTACGGGCAGTCATAGGGCTGGCCACTGGTGGGAACGCGCAGGTGAGACTGGGTGTGGGAGGCCTTGGCAAAGCGCTCTCCACACACCGGGCTGGGGACGGGACGGTCACCAGTGTGCACCCGCTGGTGGGATAGCAGGGTCGAGGAGTGGGTGAAGCCCTTGCCGCACACGACGCAGGTGTGGGGGTACTTGCCGGTGTGGATGCGTTGGTGCACCAGCAGGCTATTGGAGAGGGTGTAGCTCTTGCCGCACTGGGCGCAGGTGTAGGGGCGCTCGCCCGTGTGGATGCGCTGGTGCTCCAGCAGCCTGGCGGAATAGGTGTAGCCCTTGCCGCACTGGGTGCAGGTGTAGGGGAGCTCGCCGGTATGGGTGCGCTGGTGCACCTGCAGGCTGGTGGAGCGGGTGAAGCCCTTGCCGCAGTATCTGCAGGTGTAGGGCCGCTCCCCGGTGTGCAGGCGTCTGTGCATCATCAGTTGCGCGGACAATTTGAAACCTTTGCCACAGTCGGAGCAGGTGAAGGGCCGCTCCTTGCTGTGCACCCGCCGGTGCACCGACAGCCCCGACAACTGGGTAAAGGTCTCGCCACAGGTGGAGCAGCCATAGGGCTTCTCGCCCGTGTGCAACCGCCGGTGGACCTTCAGGCTATCCGCTACCTTGAAGCTCTTGCCGCAGTCAGAGCAGGTGAAGGGCCTCTCGCCGGAGTGCACGCGGTTGTGCCGCAGCAGGGACTCATAGCGGGGGAATTTCTTGCCGCAGTCGGAGCATTCAAAGGGGCGTTCTCCCGTGTGCACCCGCCGGTGAATCTCCAGCTTGCATGCGTGCTTCCAGGCCTTGCCACACACGTCGCACCCATAAAGCTTCTCCTCGTTGTGCCCCGTCATGTGGTCATCCACTGAAGCTCAGCGCACACACCGGCACCTTGGCCGCCCTCAATGGACACTCACGTTCCCGTCTCTCCGTCCACAGCAACGGCTCCTATACCCTGCACGAGAGGAACACAGAGGGTCAACAAGCTGGCAAACAGGACATCACTAACGCATGATCATTACTCGTGCTTGAAGGGAGGTAACGGGTAGGGGGGAGAAATGGGGAAGGGAGTGAGGGGGTGTGAGCGGAAGGAGGGATGAAGGGGTGAGTGACGGGGGTGGGGCAAGTAGGGTTTGGACAGTAGGGGGGGGTGAGAAGGGCGCCGAACATCTGGGAACCGCATCCCAGTCCGACCTGCACCGTGACGTCAGCCGCACGCACGTACGTGTGTACAGCCGGCACCCTGACGTCACCGCCAATCCGAGGGGGACTGCTGGCCCCACCCCCTGCCATTGCACAGAGTTACGTGGGGGGTGGCATGCATCATGGGAAGAAGGTCACACAGTGGGGGAGCCACTCAGCAGGTCGGGCAACGTCTGTGGAGAGAAGGAATGTGTGACGCTTCGGGTCGGCACCGTTTTTCAGTCTGATGGGAGGTACAGAGATAAGGAAGTGTAAGGAGTGAAAACAGGACAAAGAGAATGGAGTTCAAGGAACATGTAGAATAGGTCATTGTTAGTTGGGAGAAGGTAACATAGACAATAGGTGCAGGAGTAGGCCATTCGGCCCTAATCCCACACTGTGACACTATGGTAATGTAAATAAGGTTGAGGGGGGAGATGTGACGTCAAAGCCAGCGCCCCCTTGAGGCCAGGAGGAGAAGCTGGCGAGTGCGCCTGCGCCTCATGACTGACAACACGTCACCTTCTATTCAATTCAATTCAATTCAATTCAACCCAACTTTATTGTCATTGCACAAATACGAGTACAGGTACAACGAAATGCAGTTTAGCGTCTGGTCATAGTGCAAGATAGTAGAAGTAAAAATAAAAAATACAAAATAAAAATACTGGTTAACAATGTGTGGGTTGTGGATGAATTAAACTGGTACATAGGCAAATAACTGTATACAAATAGGAGAGTCTAAAGATAGCTAGCGACGGGACTCCGAGTTCAGCAGTGTAATGGTGTTGTTGAAAAAGCTGTTCCTCAGCCTGCTTGTGCGAGACCTGAGGCTCCTGTACCGCCTCCCTGATGGGAGGAGGGTAAACAGTCCATGGTTAGCAAAGATCTTATAGCGCTATAGGATCTTTGATGGTTAGGGTGAGAGGGGTCCTTGATGATTTCCCCGGCCCGTCTCAGACACCGTTTTCGGTGGAGGGCATCCATGGCAGAGGTTCTAGAGGTTTCTGTGCGTTGTTGACAATAAACTCTTCTCATAAGATGTGGGACGAGTCACAACAGGGTCCCACACAAGACATTACATCTGTGACTCGGGGAAAAACAGTCGGAAGAAAGAAGCGTCAAGGTTGTCGACCCGAGACGTCGCCCATTCCCATCTTGGCTCCACAGACGCCGCCTCTCTCACCCGCTGAGTTTCTCCAGCGTTTTGGTCCAACATCTATGACAAAGTTACTGTTTCCGGCATTTTGTGTCTACCTTCAGTCTGAAGAAGGGCCTCGACCTCCCCCCGAAACGTCGCCAACCCCCTTGTGTTTCTCTCAACGTTCCCCGCTGAGTGTCTCCGCCATCTTGTGTCCGCCTCCGGTTTAAAACCAGCGTCAGCTCAGCCCCTCCCCCCCGCGCACTGGCGACGTCACGGCGCAGGGCGGGAGGGCGGGCGGACAGACGTCACGGCGCAGGGCGGGAGGGCGGGCGGACAGACGTCACGGCGCAGGGCGGGCGGACGGTTGGCTGGAGGCGGTTCCCCGATGCCCAGGTCGGTGCGGCGCTCTCACCCCCTCCTCCCCCTCCCCCCCCTCACACCCTCACCCCGACCCCTCCTCCTCTCCCCCTCCCCCTCACCCACCATCACACCCTCACCCCGACCCCCTCACCCTCTCCCCATCACACCTTCACCCTGACCCCCTCTCCCCTCCCCCTCCCCCCCTCACACCCTCACCCCGACCCCCTCCTCCCTCTCCCCCCATCACACACCCTCACCCCGACCCCCTCTCCCCTCCCCCTCCCCCCCTCACACCCTCACCCCGACCCCCTCCTCCCCCTCTCCCCCCATCACACCCTCACCCCGACCCCCTCACCCTCACCCCCCATCACACCCTCACCCCGACCCCCTCCTCTCCCCCTCCCCCTCACCCCCCATCACACCCTCACCCCGACCCCCTCCTCTCCCCCTCACCCCCCATCACACCCTCACCCCGACCCCCTCCCCCCTCACCCTCTCCCCGACCCCCTCCCCCCTCACCCCCATCACACCCTCACCCCGACCCCCTCCTCTCCCTCTCCCCCTCCCCTCACCCCCATCACACCCTCCCCCCTCACCCTCTCCCCCCATCACACCCTCACCCCGACCCCCTCCTCTCCCTCTCCCCCTCCCCCTCACCCCCCATCACACCCTCACCCCGACCCCCTCCTCACCCCCCCATCACACCCTCACCCCGACCCCCCCCCCCACCGCCTCCTCTCCCCCTCACTCTCTCACCCCCCATCACACCCTCACCACGACCACCCCCTCACCCCATCACACCCTCACCCCGACCCCCTCCTCTCCCCCTCCCCCTCACCCCCTCCTCCCCCTCCCCCCTCACCCCCCCATCACAACCCTCCCCCCGACCCCCGCCTCTCCCCCTCCCCCTCCTCTCCCCCTCACTCTCTCACCCCCCATCACACCCTCACCACGACCCCCCCCCCCACCGCCTCCTCTCCCCCTCACTCTCTCACCCCCCATCACACCCTCACCACGACCACCCCCTCACCCCGCCCCCCACCTCTCCGCCTCACCCTCTCCCCCAATCGCGCACTCACCCCTCTCCCCACTCACTCTCACCCGTCCCCACCCTCTCGCCGACTCGCCCTCCCCCTCTCCGCCCTCACCCTCTTACCCTCCCCCTCTTACCCTCCCCCCTCCCCTCTCCGCCCTCCCCCTCACCCTCTCCCCCACTCACTACCTCCTCCCACTTACCCTCTCGCCCTCTCCCCACCCTCACCCTCGCCCCCTCTCCCCTCTCATCCTCACCCTCTTACCCTCCCCCTCACCCTCTCCCCCACTCACTACCTCCTCCCACTTACCCTCTCGCCCTCTCCCCACCCTCACCCTCCCCCTCTCGCCCCCTCACCCTCCTTCCACCCTCAAACACCTCACCCCCTCAAACTACTACCCCCACCGTCGCCCACAATCACTCCTCCCCCTCTTCCCCCCTTACCCCTTCCACTACCCTCCTCGCCCACTCACCCTCTCCCCCACTCGCCTACTAACCCCCCCTCATCCCACCCTCACCCCCCACTCAACCCTCGCTCACTCACTACCTCCCCCTACTCAGCCCTCACCCCCTCCCCACCTCCTCCTGCACTCAGGGGGAGGGGTGTGAGGGTGGGGAGGGTCTGGCAGCATCTGTGGAGAAGATGGACACAAAGGACTGGAGGGTGTGAGCTGCAGGGAGAGGTTGAGTAGGCTGGGTCTCTAATCCTTGATGCGCAGGAGGATGAGGGGTGATCTTATAGAGTTGTACAAAATCATGAGGGGAATTGTCAATAGACAATAGGTGCAGGAGTAGGCCATTCGGCCCTTCGAGCCAGCACCACCATTCACTGTGATCAAGGCTGATCATCCACAATCAGTACCCCGTTCCTGCCTTCTCCCCATATCCATTAACTCTGCTATCTTTAAGCCCAATCTAAATCTCTTTTGAAAGTATCCAGAGAACCGGCATCCACTGCCTTCTGAGGCAGAGAATTCCACAGATTCACAACTCTCTGGGTGAGAAAGCTTTTCCTCATTCCCCATTCTCCTGCCCTCCCCATAACCCTTGACACCGGTGTTAAGCACCATCACCAGCCTCTTGAAGCACTTCTTGATGTTGGATGTCAGAGCTTATTTCTGTGGCACTGGGATGTCAATGGTCTTCTTAAAGCAGGTGGGAACTTTGGAAAGGATTAGTGAGAGGTTACAAGCCGGGGACTCCAATTGGGACGGTTGCTTTCCACAGACTCGCTCTCAGGGAAGGCAGATCTTATATCTGCACTAGAGACCGTGGGTACAGGCGCAACCGGGGCTGTTGCCAGGGCGAAAGACTTTAGTCCACCAACCTGTTTAAAGCGTGCATAGAATGCATGAATCTCATCGGGGTTGGGTATGTTGTTGGCAACAACGCTGCCCGACCTCCAACCTCATCTATTGCATCCGCTGCTCTTGGTGTCAGATGCTCTACATTGGTGAGACCAAGCGTAGGCTTGGCGATCGCTTTGCCCAACACCTCCGCTCAGTTCGCAACAACCAACCTGATCTCCTGGTGGCTCAGCACTTCAACTCCCCCTCCCATTCCGAATCTGATCTTTCTGTCCGGTGCCTCCTCCATGACCAGAGTGAGCACCACCGGAAATTGGAGGAGCAGCACCTCATGTTTTGCTTGCGTAGTTTACACCCCAGCGGTATGAACATTGACTTCTCCAATTTCAGGTAGTCCTTGCTTTCTCCCTCTTTCCCCTCCCATTCCCAGCTCTCCCTCAGTCCACTGTCTCCGCCTCTTCCTTTTGTCTTCCCACTCCCCCCTCCCTCCACCCCCACATCAGTCTGAAGGAGGGTCTCGAACCAAAACGTCCTTCGATCCACAGATGCTGCCTCACCCGCTGAGTTTTCCCAGCATTTTTGTCTACCTTCGATTTTACCAGCATCTGCAGTTCCTTCTTAAACAAAACTGCCCGCCTTCATGTTCAAGTTCAATTTATTGTCTCATGCACCAAAGGTACAGTGATATTTGAGTTACCATACAGCCATACTAAGTGAAAAACAAACATACACACAGCACATGAAATAAAGTTTAACATAAACATCCACCTCAGTGGAATCAACATTCCTCACTGTGATGGAAGGCAATAAAGTTCAGTCATCTTCCTCCTTTGTTCACCCGTGGTCGGGGCTGTTGAACCCTCCGCACTTGCCGCTGCCGATGGTCCGCTGTTCAACCCCTCTCGTCAGGATTTTGGAAACTCCGGTGTCGGATCGGAACTCTCCGCGGCATGGAGTCCCCGAGTCGGCCTCTTCTTACCGGAGACCACGGGCTTCACAGTGTTAAAGTCCACAGGCCCCGTGTTTGGAGCCCCTTCGCAGGCAATCCTTGGCAAAGGATCACAGGCTCCATGATGGTAAGTCCGCGCCGCGCCATGCCGTGCCTGCGGCTTCAAGCTCCAGGCCGGACTCCAGGAAAGGCCGCACCACTCTACGCTGTTAGCCGCGGGGGGGGGGGGGGGGGGCGGAGATGTGACACGAAGACATACCAAGAAACATTAAAACAAACATTCAAGACATACTTAAAATAATAACAGAGAAGAGGACGAACAGACCGTTGGCGAGGCAGCCAATATGGTGGCGCCTCCCGATGGAATTAGATTTAGTTAGATTTAGATCTTAGGGCTAACGGAATCAAGGGATATGAGGAAAAAGCAGGAACGGGGTACTGATTTTGGATGATCAGCCGTGATCATATTGAATGGCGGTGCTGGCTCGAAGGGCCGAATGGCCCACTCCTGCACCTATTGTCTATGTTTCTTATTGTGTACGTGTGCTGCTAGATCCCTCTGCTCCGCAACACTCCCTGTCTACCTGTGACACAACGTTCAGGGGACCGTGTCCCTGCGCTCCTAGATCCCTCTGCTGATCCCGAAACGTCCCCCATTCCTTCTCTCCAGAGATGCTGCCCGTCGTGCCGTTATTCCAGCACATTGTGTCTATCTTCGGTTTAAACCAGCATTCACAGAATCCTTCCTCCACACATCGATCGGCCATTGGTGGGCAAAGGGTTGGAACCTAAGATGCTTGGACAGGTACGTGGACAAGACAGTTTTAGAGGGGAGAATGGGTCAAAAGTGAGTAGGTCATTGGCACCTTCTCAAGATGGCGTTTTGAAGGGTGAGACCCTAACAAGATGGCCGCCGTCAACCCCCCACCAAGATGGCCGCCGTCAACCCATTACCAAGATGGCAGCCGTCAACCCCTCACCAAGGTGGCCGCCCGCCGAGCCTCCCCATCGACCGGATGAAAATGGCGGCGGAAAAGCGGGAGTTGGTGTCGTCGCCGCTGGGCGGCGGTCGGAGGTAAATAATGTTATAAATCAGCAGGGCAGCGGGATAGGGTCAATATGGGGGGAGAACTGAGGTAAATCATCACATAAAACACACGTGTATGGGGAAAACTGGGGTCAAACTCATTATAAACCTCCCCCTCTTATTCACTGAGGTAAATAACGTTATAAATCAGCAGCGGAGCTGAATAAACCCGGTCTGGGGGAGATCTAAGGTAAATCACCACATAAACTACACGTCTGGGGGTAAATAATATAAACTCGCCGTCTGGAGCAGTGTCCTGGGGTAAATAATGTTATAAATCGGCAGGGGAGCGGAAGAGTGTCAATATGTGAGGAACACTGAGGTAATTCTCCACATAAACTACACATCTGGGGGAGAAACGGGTAAATAATGTTATAAACCTCTGTCTGAGTGGATATATGAGGTAAATAATCAGTAAACTCGCCCTCTCCCCATTCTCCATCTCCATCTCTCCCCCACGCTGAACATAATCAATAAACCCCCATCTCAGGAGGGTAATCAATAAACTTTCCACCCACCCTCCCTCTCTCTCCCCCGACTCTCTTTCTCCCCGTCCACCCTCACTCTCTCCACCTCTTTCATCCTGGCATCCAGGGAGCGGGTTCGCTGCCAGCGGCCCGGGGAGACTGTTCTCCTGTCGCTGGGTGGGAACGGGAACGCCTGAATCTGAACCCAGTCCTGGCAGCGGGCATGACCCGACACCAGGCTTGTAAACACAGTACAAGAGCGACACCAGGCTTGTAACATTGTACAAGTGAGTAACAGAAGTAGGCAGCTACGGTGTAGTTACATAGATCTGTTTTGCCTTGTTCTTTGTGTTGTTAACGTGTGCCCGCGAAAGAAAAACAACAACAACAAATACAACGCAGGAAGCATTTTTGATCATTTCAGGAAATAACATCAAATTCTAGGAAATTTGGGATTCTATTTCAGGAATTTTTTTTGAGGTGTGGAAGCATTGGTACACACACACGTATACACACATACACAGACACACATGCACGCACACACACGTTCACACACACACAAGGACCGTGGTGGGGAGTACTGATCAACTACTCGCTTAGTGGGACACGTACACGCACATACACACAAGTACATGCACACACATACGTACACACGAACAGATGTATACACATACACGCGCACACGTACTCATGTACACACACACACACACATACTCTCACCCTCCCCCCTTCCCCCACACTCGCCCTCCTGCCCTTCCACCCACCTCCCCTTCAAGCACTAGTAATGTTCACACGTTAGTGATGTCCTGTTTGCCAGCTTGTTGACCCTCTGTGTTCCCCTCCTGCAGGGTTTAGGAGCCGTTGCTGTGGATGGAAAGACGGGGACGTGAGCGGCCATTGAGGGTGGCCAGCATGCCGGTGATCCCTCCCGCCACCCCCATCTACTCGGTGTGCGGGCTGAGCTTCGATGGAGGACCACATGACGGGGTACAACAAGAAGCGTTATGAGTGCGACGTGTGTGGCAAGGCCTGGCAGCACCCGAGCCAGCTGGAGATCCACCAGCGGGTGCACACGGGAGAACGCCCCTTCGACTGCTCCGACTGCGGCGAGAGCTTCCGGACGGCACATGAGCTGAAGAACCACCGACGGGTGCACACGGGCGAGAAGCCCTATGGTTGCTCCACTTGCGGCAAGGGCTTTGCCCGGTTGTCGGGGTTGCGGGTCCACTGGCGGGTGCACAGCAGTGAGCGGCCCTTCATCTGCTCCGACTGTGGCAAAGGCTTCAAGTCGTTCACGGCACTGAAGGTGCACAGGCGCCTGCACACCGGGGAGCGACCCTACATCTGCAGTGACTGCGGCAAGGCCTTCACCCGCTCCAGCAGCCTGATGGAGCACCGGCACACCCACACCGGCGAGCGCCCCTACACCTGCGCCCTGTGCGGCAAGGGTTACACCCGCTCCTACAGCCTGCTGGAGCATCAGCGCACCCACACCGGCGAGCACCCTACACCTGCGCCCAGTGCGGCAAGGGCTTCACCCACTCCCACAGGCTGCTGTCCCACCAGCGGGTGCACACCGGCGACCGTCCCTTCCCCAGGCCCTTCAGCTGCTATGACTGCCGCATGGACTTCAAGGGGGCACATGACCTGAAGAACCACATAGCGGGTGCACACAGGCGAGAAGCCCATAGGCTGCTCCGACTGCGGCAAAGGCTTCAAGTTGTCCACAGAACTGAAGCAGCACAGCAGCACAGGCGTCTGCACACCATTTACTTTTGTTAGATACTATTCTACAAAAACATTCTATCACCACATCGGCTCCAATTATTTAATTAGTCTGTTCATACTGTTCGCTTATGTTAATCTTATTCAACAACAGATGGTTAATACAAATCAAAGGCAAAACAAGAGAATCTTGACATTATTCTATCTCATCTTTTAAGCGGCCCACGCCACCATCCCCATTCCGAGCCAATCATAAGCCTCCCATTTACTACAACGTATCTACGCTACTAGCGGTAGAGGGCGCGGGTGATCCACTGTAACGTCTCAGAAATGTAAACAAGCTTTGTTATCTCCTCCCATTTCATGTTTACATTTACCATCCGCAATTCGTCACATTCCCAGACTGTAGGTAATACGTCCAATCTTACTTTGTCGATTCCCACAAACTTTTTCTGCACCTGGTCAAGCGAGAGCTGCCAATTGTCACATCCAAACACATTAGGGAAAATTTTACAGAAGCCAATTAAACGACAAACCTACACGTCATTGGAATGCGGGAGGAAACCGGAGCAGCCAGAGAAAACCCACGCAGGATACGGGGCGAATGTACAAACTACACAAAGACAGCACCCGTAGTCAAGATAGAACCGGGTTTCTGGCGATGTGAGGCAGCAACTATACCGCTGCATCACCATTTCGTGCCTTTTAATGCGGAGATTAACAGGTTCCTGATTAGTCCAGGTGTCAGGGGTTATTGGGGGAAAGGCAGGAGAATGGGGTTGAGTGGGAGAGATAGATCAGTCATGATTGAATTGTGGAGCAGACAAGATGGGTCGAATGGCCTAATCGTAATCAGAATCATACTTTATTCGCCAAGTATGTTTTGCAACACACGAGGAATTTCATTTGCCGTAGTCATACCAATAAAAAGCAACATGACACACAAAATGCATTTTAACATAAACATCCACCACAGTGACTCCTCCACATTCCTCACTGTGATGGAAGACGAAAAAAAGTTCAATCTCTTCTCTTCTTTGTTCTCCCGCGGTCGGGGCACTTGAACCTTCTGTTATTTGGGCGATCTTGGCTCCCGTGGTCGGCGGTCGGGCCCTCAGCATAGGGGCAATCAAGCTCCCGCATCAGGAGGATCACAGCTCCCCGCGCCGGGTGATCATAGATACATAGAAAATAGGTGCAGGAGTAGGCCATTCAGCCCTTCGAGCCTGCACCGCCATTCAATATGATCATGGCTGATCATCCAACTTAGTATCCCGTACCTGCCTTCTCTCCATACCCCCTGATCAGTTGCAGTGGCGGCGCCTAACGGCAGCGGCTCGACTGACTACAGTCTGTCTTTTTTTATTTTTGTCTTGTTAAATGTATGTTTTTGAGTTAGTTTTTATTATTTTTTTAACTGTGTATATGTGGGGAAAACCGTTTTAAATCTCTTCCCTGTGCGGGGACCCGACTATTCCCTGTCGGGTCTCGGATGTCGTTGGGCCTAACATCGTGGAGCCGGCGGCGACCTCCGGCCGGGACTAACCTGAGGGCTCCAGTTACAGAGCCTGCGTAACTGACATCGCGGAGCTGGCCAACTTCGGAGCGGGAAGAGCTGTGGTGGCGTGCGGCTGTGACCCGACTTTGGAGTTCGGAGGCACCGGCCGCAGACCCGGTGGACGGGAACTTCGGGAGCTCGCAGGTCCCAGGTGGGAGACCGCTTTTCCGAGCTCCGCAACGGCGACTTCTCCCGCTGGAATCGCGGGTTTAAGGACATGGAGCCGGGGCCTAACATCGCCCGGCGTGGCTTAAACGGCCTCAGGACTTACCATCGCCCGCCGGGGGCTTTAACATCGGAGCCCCAGTTTGTCTCGACACTGCAGTTGGACTGCTGGACCGCGGGAGAAGGAACAAAGGGAAGAGATAAAGACTTTGCCTTCCATCACAGTGAGGAGATGTTGGAGACTCACTGTGATGGATGTTTATGTAAACTGTGTTAAGTGTGGGTCTTGGATTGTTTTGTAATGTAAAAAACTGTAGAAATGAAATTTCGTTCAAACCTAGGTTTGAATGACAATAAATAGCATTCTATTCTATTCTATCCCTTTAGCCACAAGGGCCACATACAGTGGCTTGCAAAAGTATTCATACCCCTTGAACCTTTCCACATTTTGTCATGTTACAACCACAAACGTAAATGTATTTTATTGGGATTTTATGTGATAGACCAACACAAAGTGGTGCATAATTGTGAAGTGGAAGGAAAATGATACATGGTTTTCAAATTTTTTTACAAATAAAAAACTGAAAAGTGTGGCGTGCAAAAGTATTCAGCCCCCCTGAGTCAATACTTTGTAGAACCACCTTTCGCTGCAATTACAGCTGAAAGTCTTTTGGGGTATGTCTCTACCAGCTTTGCACATCTAGAGACTGACATTTTTGCCCATTCTTCTTTGCAAAATAGCTCAAGCTCAGTCAGATTGGATGGAGAGCGTCTGTGAACAGCAATTTTCAAGTCTTGCCAGAGATTCTCAATTGGATTTAGGTCTGGACTTTGACTGGGCCATTCTAACACATGAATATGCTTTGATCTAAACCATTCCATTGTAGATCTGGCTGTATGTTTAGGGTCGTTGTCCTGCTGGAAGGTGAACCTCCGCCCCAGTCTCAAGTCTTTTGCAGACTCTAACAGGTTTTCTTCCAAGATTGCCCTGTATTTGGCTCCATCCATCTTCCCATCAACTCTGACCTGCTTCCCTGTCCCTGCTGAAGAAAAGCATCCCCACAGCATGATGCTGCCACCACGTTTCACAGTGGGGATGGTGTGTTCAGGGTGATGTGCAGTGTTAGTTTTCCGCCACACATAGCGTTTTGCATTTAGGCCAAAAACTTCAATTTTGGTCTCATCTGACCAGAGCACCTTCCTCCACATGTTTGCTGTGTCCCCCACATGGCTTGTGGCAAACTGCAAACGGGACTTCTTATGGCTTTTTTTCAACAATGGCTTTCTTCTTGCCACTCTTCCATAAAGGCCTGATTTGTGGAGTGCACGACTAATAGTTGTCCTGTGGACAGATTCTCCCACCTGAGCTGTGGATCTCTGCAGCTCCTCCAGAGTTACCATGGGCCTCTTGGCTGCTTCTCTGATCAATGCTCTCCTTGCCCGGCCTGTCAGTTTAGGTGGACGGCCATGTCTTGGTAGGTTTGCAGTTGTGCCATACTCTTTCCATTTTCGCATGATGGGTTGAACAGTGCTCCGTGAGATGTTCAAAGCTTGGGATATTTTTTTATAACATAACCCTGCTTTAAACTTCTCCACAACTTTATCCCTGACCTGTCTGGTGTGTTCCTTGGGCTTCATGATGCTGTTTGTACACTAATGTTCTCTAACAAACCTCTGAGGCCTTCACAGAACAGCTGTATTTATACTGAGATTAGATTACACACAAGTGGACTCTATTTACTAATTAGGTGACTTCTGAAGGCAATTGGTTGCACTGGATTTTATTTAGGGGTATCAGAGTAAAGGGGGCTGAATACTTTTGCACGCCACGCTTTTCAGTTTTTTATTTGTAAAAAAATCTGAAAACCATGTATCATTTTCCTTCCACTTCACAATTATGCGCCACTTTGTGTTGGTCTATCACATAAAATCCCAATAAAATACATTTACGTTTGTGGTTGTAACGTGACAAAATGTGGAAAAGTTCAAGGGGTATGAATACTTTTGCAAGCCACTGTATAACTCCCTCTTAAATATAGCCAATGAACTGGCCTCAACTACCCTCTGTGGCAGAGACTTCCAGAGATTCACCACTCTCTGTGTGAAAAATGTTTTTCTCATCTCGGTCTTAAAGGATTTCCCCCTTATCCTTAAGCTGTGACCCCTTGTCCTGGACTTCACCAACATCGGGAACAATCTTCCTGCATCTATGCCTGTCCAACCCCTTAAGAATTTTGTAAGTTTCTATAAGATCCCCCCTCAATCTCCTAAATTCTAGCGAGTATAAGCCGAGTCTATCCAGTCTTTCTTCATATGAAAGTCCTGACATCCCAGGAATCAGTCTGGTGAACCTTCTCTGTACTCCCTCTATGGCAATAATGCCCTTCCTCAGATTTGGAGACCAAAACTGTACGCAATACTCCAGGTGTGGTCTCACCAATACCCTGTACAACTGCAGTAGAACCTCCCTGCTCCTATACTCAAATCCTTTTGCTATGAATGCTAACATACCATTCGCTTTCTTCACTGCCTGCTGCACCTGCATGCCTACTTTCAATGACTGGTGTACCATGACACCCAGGTCTCATTGCATCTCACCTTTTCCTAATCGGCCACCATTTAGATAATAGTCTGCTTTCCTGTTTTTGCCACCAAAGTGGATAACCTCACATTTATCCACATTATACTGCATCTGCCATACATTTGCCCACTCACCCAGCCTATCCAAGTCACCTTGCAGCCTCCTAGCATCCTCCTCACAGCTAACACTGCCCCTCAGCTTTGTGTCATCCGCAAATTTGGAGATGTTGCATTCAATTCCCTCGTCCAAATCATTAATATATATTGTAAATAGCTGGGGTCCCAGCACTGAGCCTTGCGGTACCCCACTAGTCACTGCCTGCCATTGTGAAAAGGACCCGTTTACACCTACTCTTTGCTTCCTGTTTGCCAGCCAGTTCTCTATCCACATCAATACTGAACCCACAATACCGTGTGCTTTAAGTTTGTATACTAATCTCTTATGTGGGACCTTGTCGAAAGCCTTCTGAAAGTCCAGATACAACACATCTACTGGTTCTCCCCTATCCACTCTATTAGTTACATCTTCGAAAAATTCTATAAGATTCGTCAGACATGATTTACCTTTCGTAAATCCATGCTGACTTTGTCCAATGATTTCACCACTTCGGGGTTAGTCGAACCTCCTGCGACTTGGAGCTTCCTGACATCAGTCTCTTCCCGAGACTGCGAGTTCCTCGATGCTGCAATCCGCAGGCCGCGGTTGGAGCGTCGATCCCAGGCAAGGGATTGTAGGCTCCGATGATAAGTCCGCGGCCCCCCGGTGGGGCTCCAAGTCAGTCTCGAGCAAGGCCGCCAGCTCCAAGCAGAGCGACTGGAGATACGATCCGGAAAGCAATCGCATCTCTGGCAAGGTAAGGGATTGAAAAAAAATATTTTGCCAGCCCACCCCCACATAAAACAAACCAGAGGACATTTTAAAACACACTAAATAAAGCTCTCTGTGAAACGTCACCAATCCATGTTCTCCACAGATGCTGCCTGACCTGCTGAGTTACTCCAGCACTCTGTGAAACGTCACCTTTCCATGTTCTCCAGAGATGCTGCCTGACCCGTTGAGTTATGTGCCTGTCCCACTATACGAGTTTACCCAAGAGCTCTCCCAAGTTTAAAAAAAAATCAAACTCGTGGTAAGTACATAGAATGTACATAGCGGGTACATCGGAGCTCGGGACGTCTCTCAGCGGCTCGTGAAGTTTTTTCAACATGTTGAAAAATGTCCACGAGAGCCCCGAGTACCTACGAGCGGCTATTACCGTAATTCTCCGAGTTCGAATCGGGAAACTCGGGGGAATACTTAGAAACATAGAAATTAGGTGCAGGAGTATGCCATTCGGCCCTTCGAGCCTGCACCGCCATTCAATATGATCATGGCTGATCATCCAACTCAGTATCCCTTGAATTACTTGAATTACCTCGTACAGTGGGACAGGCCCACTGTCACTCCTGCACCTAATTTCTATGTTTCTAAGTATTCCCCCGAGTTTCCCGATTCGAACTCGGAGAATTACGGTAATAGCCGCTCGTAGGTACTCGGGGCTCTCGTGGACATTTTTCAACATGTTGAAAAAACATATCCAGCATCTGCAGTTCCTTCCTACATACATACACATATATGTACACCTGTAGATAGAAAGAGAGATAAATAGAAAGATATGGATAAATAGACATGAATGTGTAGAAAAGAACTGCAGATGCTGGTTTAAATTGAAGGTAGACACAAATTGAAGTAGACAGCGGGACAGGCAGCATCTCTGGAGAGAAGGAATGGATGACGTTTCTGGTCGAGACCCTTCTTCCGACTCTCTGTCCCTCCCTCTCTCTCTGCCCCTCCCTCTCTCTCTGCCCTTCCCTCTCTCTGCCCCTCTCTCTCATAGGTACTCGGGGCTCTCTGCCCTTCCCTCTCTCTGCCGCGCCTGGGAGTTGGGGGCTATGAGTGAGTGGATAGGGCGAGGGATGGGGTAAAAGGAGCGAATGAATATTAATATAATATCAATGGGAGTGGTTAGTGCGTGGGGGAGTGGTTAGTGTGTGTGTGTGATGCCGCAGGCTGCCCCCCCCCCCCCCACTGCAACTGGTCTTTGAGGGGACGGGGCCCACTTTGTCTAGTATTTATATAAGTCTATAGCTATATATATATTTACATCTCTAACTACCCATCCATATCTATTGTAGACACACAATGCTAGAGTAACTTGGAGGCCAAGTCAATGGATATTTTTAAGTCAGAGGTAGATTGTTGATTAGTACGGGTGTCAGGGTTATGGGGAGAAGGCAGGAGAATGGGGTTGGGAGGGAGAGATAGTTCAGCCATGATTGAATGGTGGAGTAGACTTGATGGGCCGAATGGCCTAATTCTGCTCCTGTGACATGAATACTCCAAATGTGGCCTCACCAACGTCTTGTACAACTGTAACGCAACCCCCCAACCTCCACTCAATATTTGTAGGAAGGAACTGCAGATGCTGGTTTAAACCGAAGATAGACACAAAATGCCGGAGTAACTCAACGGGGCAAGCAGCATCTCTGGAGAGAAGGAATGGGTGACGTTTCGGGTCGAGGCCCTTCTGAAGATAGACCTGAAGATGGGTCTCGACCCGAAACGTCACCCATTCCTTCTCTCCAGAGATGCTGCCTGACCCGCTGAGTTACTCCAGCATTCTGTGTCATTCTACACTCTATATTCAATGACCAATGAAGAGCCTATGTGCTGAAATATAGTTTATTTATTAGGAATATTTTGTACAAAGTGGCTTACAAGCCCTTCTATTGGAGATTGGGGTTAGGTCATTTTAGACTGAGACGAGGGAAAGCTTTTCCACCCAGAGTTGTGAATCTGTGGAATTCTCTGCCACAGAAGGCAGTGTAGGCCAATTCACCGGATGTTTTCAAGAGAGAGTTAGATAGGGCTCTTGGGGCTAACGGAATCAAGGGATATGGGGAGAAGGCAGGAACGGGGTACAGATTGTGGATGATCAGCCGTGATCATATTGAATGGCGGTGCTGGCAGGAAATGCCGAATGGCCGACTCCTGCACCTATTTTCCTATGTTTCGAGAGTGGCGTGGGGTCGAGTGGCTCCCTCTGTTGGGGGTATGTGGGGTAGAGGTGCTTCCGTTGGGGGTTCATGGGCTAGAGTGGCTCGCTCGGTTGGGGGTGTGTGGGGTAGGGGTGCTTCTGTTGGGGGTGCGTGGGGTAAAGGGGTTCTCTCCGCCCAGCGGAAGAAGGTGCAGCGGGCAGAGGGGTGACCGGGGGGCCCCTGGGGGAGGGGGCAGCAGTAGAAGCCCCGCCCCTTGTTGGGGCCCGACTTGCGGACCGTGCGAAGCGCGCTGGGCTCCCCGTGACCCGTGCAGAGCGGGGGAGGGGGGCGGCCCCCCAGCAGAACCTTCCAGAAGGCGGCAGGGCCCCGGGAGGGGGGGAGGTCGAGGGGAGGGGCCGGGGATGGGGGGAGGTCGAGGGGAGGGGCCGGGTCGGGGGGAGGGGCCGGGGCCACTGCGATGGGTTTGAAGAAGGAGAGGAGGTTAATGGCTGGGGCTGGATGTACCTTGCTCTTCGTCCCCTTCCCCTTCCCCCTCCCCACTCCTCCCCTCCCCCTCCCCACCCCCTTCTCTCCTCCCCTCTCCAGCCTCTTCCGATCTCCCTCTTCTCCAACCATCACCTCTTCCTCTCCCGCCTCTCTTCCCCTCTTCTTTCCACTTCCTCCCCTCTCCCTCCCATTCCCCTCTCCTCCCCTCGCCCCCCCTTCTTCCTCTCCCCCTCCATCCCTCTCTCCCCCCTCTCTCTCTGCCTCTTCCCCCTCCTCTGCTCCCCTCGCTCCTCCTCCCTCTCCACCCCCGTCTGTCCCCCTCTCTCCCCCCTCTCTCTCTGCCTCTTCCCCCTCCTCCCCTCCCCGCCCCCGGTCCCTCCTGACGAGGAAGGGGACAAGTTTCTGCTGGACTCCGGTGAACTCTGGCATGTTGCTGGTGCAGAGCGGGGGGGTGAGGGGTGAGGGGAGGGAGAGGGCAGTGAACCAGCCCACGACGGGGCAGTGGTCGGAGCCGGTGACGCCGGGCAGGAGGGCGCAGCGGGCGAGGGAGCGTCGCGCCAGGGCGCGGCTCACCAGCAGGTAGTCGATGCGGGCGCCGTAGTTGGTGGCCCGCGCCCCGGTGCTGACACGCCAGCAGGTGTAGGCGCCGTGCCGCGCCGGCTGGCAGAGCCGGTACCCGTCCACCAGCGGCCCCTCGCCGGGCACCGCCGTTCCCCCCTCCTCCTCTCCCGGGCCCCCAGACGCGGGACTGAGCAAACGGTCCAGCCACTGGCGGGACGGGTCCATCGCAAACTGCTCCTACAACCGGGAGAGGGCAGAGGTCAACACTGGGGAGAGGGGGAGAGAGAGAGAGAAAGGGAGAGAGGGGGAGCGAGGGAGAGGGAGAGGGGGGAGAGAGAGAAAGAGAGGGGGGAGAGAGGGAGAGAGAGAGATGGAAATACAGAGGGGGGAGAGAGGAAGGTAGAGGGGGAGGAGAGGGAGCAGAAATTGTGGGAAAATAACGATTGTCTCGTCCCGGGTGGCGCGACTTTGGCCGATCGAGGGTCCCGGGAGATAGGGGCGGTGCTGGCGGGTGGAATTTGGGAGGGGCTAGATAGGTGGGTTGGAGGGACGCGGGTGGGGGGCGAGGGAGGGAGAGAGAGGGGGAGGGAGCCGGGGGGGGGTGGGAGAGGTGACGGGGCAGGTGGGACACAGCGTGGCATCGCGCACCTACCAGGTCTCCAGGGTCACAGTGGTCGATCGGCCTGTGGGCAATGTTGAGGTCGCCAAGCACAATCACATGTCTGTGGTGGGGAGAGAGGGGTGAGGGTGGGTGAGACTGGGAGCACTGACCACCCCCTCTCCCACCCCCGCCCTTGTCACTCTCTGGGGGGCTAGATCGCGGTCATTGTCATGTGATAGGTGCAGAATTAGGCCATTCAGCCCATCAAGTCGACTCCACCATTCAATCACAGCTGATCTATCTCTCCCTCCTAGCCCCATTCTCCTGCCTTCTCCCCATAACCCCTGACACCCGCTCTAATCAACAATCTATCTATCTCTGCCTTAAATATATCCACTGACTTGTGGCCTCCACCGCCGTCTGTGGCAGAGAATCCCACAGATTCACCACCCTCTGGCTAAAGAAATTCCTCCTCATCTCCTTTCTAAAAGAACATCCTTTCATTCTGAGGCTGAGCCCTCTGGTCCTAGACTCTCCCACTAGTTGAAACATCCTCTCCACATCCACTCCATCCAGGCCTTTCACTATTCTGTACGTTTCAATGAGGTCCCCCCTCATTCTTCTAAACTCCAGCGAGTACAGGCCCAGTGCCGACAAACGCTCATCATAGGTTAACCCACTCATTCCTGGGATCGTTCTTGTAAATCTCCTCTGGACCCTCTCCAGAGCTGGCACATCCTTCCTCAGATATGGGGCCCAAATCTCCTCACAATATTCCCAATGCAGCCTGACCAGCGCCTTATAGAGCCTCAGCGTCACACGTGTAGGAAGGAACTGCAGATGCTGCTTTAAACCGAAGATAGACACAAAATGGAGTTGTGACGAGGGGGTGGGAGGCCATAGTGGGGGGTCAGAGGTTGCGGCAGGGGTTGGGGGTCACGGGGGGATGGTGAGGGGTCACTACTTACTCTCCCTCCTGTAACAGGCCGTTGACCCTGGCCTCCAGCAGCTGTAGGAATCGCAGTTTGAACCGCTGGCGGGGCGGGCAGTCTGGGTCAGCTCGCGGGACGTACACGTTCACCACGGCCAGTGTCGCCGTCTCCCCCTCACACAGCCTGGGGGGAGAGAGAGAGGGAGAGAGACACGGGGTCACATACCCTCACCGCCCCCTCCTCACCACGACCCCCCTCCTTCCCTTTCCCCCCTCCCTTCCTCCCTCCCTCCCCCCCGCCCCTCCTCACTGCCCATCCCTCACTCCCCCTCCCCCCTCCTCACCGCCCCTCCCTTCCCCCCCGCCCCCCCCCCCCCCGTAAGTACCGGAATCGTTTACCGTACGCGGTGCTTGGTGATCACCGCCCGCCCTTCACTGTCCAGCTCCCTCAGCTCTCTGTCGGTCATCTCCTCGCCGATGCCCGTGGCCCGGACACCGAGGGTCAGCAGCCCCGACAGACCCTCCTCCGCCCAGAATGGTCTCGCCTCATCCCTGCAGTACGTGGCAACACCTGGGTGGGGGTGCAGGGGAGGTGACGGGGCGGCTATACTGGGGTAACGGAGGGGGGGAGGGAGAGGAGGACGGCGATGTGGAGGGAGAGGGAGGGGATGGGGGGAGAGGGAGGGGTGGATGGGGAGGGGTGGATGGAGGGAGGGGCAGTGAGGGGGGTGGAGGGAGAGGGGTCTCCAGCACTCACCCGAGTACCCGGGTCGGGTCCGGCTGTGACTGAAGTAGGAGGTGAAGCCCTCGAGAACGGCCAACTCCTCCGTCAGTCCCTCTCCTGAGGGGGGGTGGGAGAAGGAGGTAAGGGGAGAGAGAGGAGGGAGGGGGAGAGAGAGGAGGGAAGGGGGAGAGAGAGGAGGGAGGGGGAGAGAGAGGAGGGAAGGGGGAGAGAGGAGGGAGGGGGAGAAAGAGGAAGGAGAGGGTGAGGAGATCAGATCACTGTTTCAATGAATTGCTGTACACATCTGTCTTGGTAGCTGCAATCTCAAATTGGATCGAATGCCCTCGTCTGCTCCTAATTGGTTTGGGTATGGTGTAGGTTTCGTAATCTATGTCGAGTAGACCATTTAACATTTTGTAAAAACAGGTCAAACAGGTCTGTCTTGGGGAGGGTTCATTCCATCGATCCAATTTGAGATCCCAGCTACCAAGACAGTTGTGTACAGCAATTCGTTCTTCCCCCGCACAGTTAAAGCATGGAAAAATCTTCACCCTACCATAGTTACCCAATCAGATGCAACTAAATTTAAAGTAGCTTTTTCTTCCCAAAAACCCTTCTGGCTTAAGTCCTCCCTCCACCACCTCCAGTTGAATCACTTTGAATCACTTCCCTCTGGAAGGCGACTCCGGACTGTCAAAGCTGCCACAGCCAGACATCAAAACAGTTTTTATCCACGAGTATTCAAGAAGGAACTGCAGATGCTGGAAAATCGAAGGTACACAAAAATGCTGGAGAAACTCAGCGGGTGCAGCAGCATCTGTGGAACGTTTCGGGCCGAAACGTTACCTATTTCCTTCGCTCCACAGATGCTGCTGCACCCGCTGAGTTTCTCCAGCATTTTTGTGTACCTTTCATCCATGAGTAGTTGTTCTACTCAACAGCCAAAAATCTGTAGCGTCCCTTTGATCTGGTATTTTGTTTGTTCACACGCTTGATCAATGGTGTTTTATCATTAATGTTTTATTATTAATAATGTTTAGTGTTTTCTGAGTCATTCGTAACTGTCACTGTATGTCATGTTGTTACTTGTGGGCGGAGCACCAAGGCAAATTCCTTGTATGTGAATACTTGGCCAATAACTTACTTACTTAAAATTCAATTTGGAATATTTTGCAGGACCAAGAAGAAACCTCCCTCACTCACTCTTGTACCCAGCCCCCCCCTCTCCTTCCCTCCTATCCTCCCCCATCCTCTCCCTCCCCTTCTTCTATTCACCCCCCTCTCCCCCATTCATTCCCCCCCATCCCATCCCCCTCCAGTACTGACGGGAGACGCGGGTCTCCTGGAAGCAGCTGATCTCCGCCCGCATCGTCTCCAGTCGCGGCCGCAGCCGCCGCCCGAGAGTGCGGAGTCCGTTCACGTTCCAGGTGAGGAGGCGCAGGCGGCCGGGCCCGGCCCCGGGAGCTGGCAGGAGGCGCAGGCGAGGCCCAGGCTTCATGGCCGCAGCTAGGCCGCGGCTCGGTCTCCACGGCAACGGGACCGGGCACGTTCCCGCGGCCTGGAGGAGCAGTGGGAGGACCGGGCACCGCAGCGCCGCCCGCGGCCTGGAGGATCACCCGGAGGACCGGGCACCGCAGCGCCGCCCCGCGGCCTGGAGGAGCAGTGGGAGGACCGGGCACCGCAGCGCCGCCCCGCGGCCTGGAGGATCAGCGGGAGGACCGGGCACCGCAGCGCCGCCCCACGGCCTGGAGGAGCAGCGGGAGGACAGGACACACCAGCGCCGCCCCGCGGCCGGTCACCCTCATTCACCCCCTTATTGTTTTTCTCTTATTCCCCCTCCCTCCATCCCCACCTCTCCCTCACTTCTCCCTCCTCGCCCTCAAGGTGTGCGTACTCTGAAGAAGTTCTCCTCTCTCCGACGAGAGTTCTGCAACACCCTCTCTCGCTGTATTCATAACAAGAGGATTTTAGTATAGGAGTAAAGAGGTTCTTCTGCAGTTGTATAGGGCTCTGGTGAGACCACATCTGGAGTATTGTGTACAGTTTTGGTCTCCTAATTTGAGGAAGGACATCTTTGTGATTGAGGCAGTGCAGCGTAGGTTCACGAGATTGATCCCTGGGATGGCGGGACTGTCATATGAGGAAAGATTGAAAAGACTAGGCTTGTATTCACTGGAGTTTAGAAGGATGAGGGGGTATCTTATAGAAACATATAAAATTATAAAAGGACTGAACAAGTTAGATGCAGGAAAAATGTTCCCAATGTTGGGCGAGTCCAGAACCAGGGGCAACAGTCTTAGAATAAAGGGGAGGCCATTTAAGACCGAGGTGAGAAAAAACTTTTTCACACAAGTAGTTGTGAATTTGTGGAATTCCCTGCCACAGAGGGCAGTGGAGGCCAAGTCACTGGATGGATTTAAGAGAGAGTTAGATAAAGCTCTAGGTGTATCAAGGGATATGGGGAGAAGGCAGGCACGGGTTATTGATTGGGGACGATAAGCCATGATTGCAATGAATGGCGGTGCTGGCTCGAAGGGTCGAATGGCCTCCTCCTGCACCTATTTTCTATGTTTCTATGTATATCTGTCTCCCTGAAGACGTGTCTTGACCCAAAACGTCACCTATCCATGTTCTCCACAGGTGCTGCCTGACCCGCTGAGTTACTCCAGCACTCTGTGAAACGTCACCTATCCATGTTCTCCACAGATGCTGCCTGACCCGCTGAGTTACTCCAGCATTCTGTGAAACGTCACCTATCCATGTTCTCCACAGATGCTGCCTGACCTGCTGAGTTACTCCAGCACTCTGTGTAACCACATATTGTCTTTCCGCTGACTGGATAGCATGCAAACAAGCTTTTCACTGTACCTCAGTACATGTGGCAACAATAAACTAAACTATCTCTGCGATTCTAGCTTCTTGAAGCTCCCCGCAGCGGGTCAGGCAGCATCTGTGGAGAACATGGATAGGTGACATTTCGGGTCGGAACCCTTTTTCAGACGGCACAGTGGCGCAGTGGTAGAGTGCTGCCTCACGGCCCCAGGGACCCAGGTTCCATCCTGTCTACGGGTGCTGTCTGTACGGAGTTTCCACGTTCACCCCCCGTGACCGCATGGGTTTTCTCAGAGATCTTCGGGTTTCCTCCCACACTCCAAAGACGTGCGGGTTTGTAGGTTAATTGGCTTGGTGTAAATGTAAAAATTGTCCCCGGTATGTGTAGGATAGTGCTAGTGTGCGGGGATCGCTGGGCGGTGCGGACTCTGTGGGACGAAGGGCCTCTTTCCGCGCTGTATCTATAAACTAAACTTAGTCTGAAGAAGGGACGCGACCCGAAACGTCAACCATTCCTTCTCTCCAGAGATGCTGCCTGTCTGTCCCGCTGAGTTACTCCAGCATTTTGTGTCTGTCTTCGGTGTAAACCAGCGTCTGCAGTTCCTTCCTACACACAGTGCAGCCACAGGATCAGCAACAGCACACAACACAGGAGGAGGATTGAATGCAGATTATTGATGTGGCTACAGAACGTTACACAGAGTGAAGAAGGGGCGGTTAGGAGGGAATGTTATACAGCTGGGGGAGTGGAATGGTGGGGAGGGGTGGGAGTGTGGGTGGGGAGGGGTGGTGGGGAAGGGTGGATTGTGGTGTGGAGGGGTGTGGTGGTGAGTGGAAGGGTGGGGTGGGAACAGAGTGGAGTGGTGGGGAGGGGTGTGGTGGGGTGGTGAGGGGGGGGGGACTGGTGGGGAGGGGAAGGGAAGGGTGGGAACGGAGTGGTGTGGTGGGGAGGGGAAGGGTGGAGTGGGAACGGAGGGGAGGGGAGAGAAGGGGAGTGGAGTGGTGGAGGGGAGTGGGGAAGTGGTGGGGGTGGGGAGGGGAGTGGAGGGGTGGGGAGATTCCCGGGGCCGCTAGGTCCTGCGCTCCACCCTCTGTCAGACGTGCTGTAGTCGGAGGCCGAGTGTGACGTTGTCTTGCCGTACAGCCGTGTTGTCTCTGACAGGATCTTGTCCAGGCTCCCCAAGGCACATCCCCCCCATCTCAGTCTATCTGCACGCACACACACACACACACACACACACACACACCATACAACACACGCCATATAACACACACTATAACACACTCTGGTGATTTTGCAGGTAATGAAGATGGTTGTGAACGATCGCTGCAGGATCTGGATCGATTGGCCAGGTGGGCGGAGGAATGGTTGATGGAATTTAATACAGAGAAGTGTGAGGTGTAGCATTTTGGGACGTCGAACAAGGGCAGGACTTACACAGTGAAGAGTATTGAGTCTAGAAGTTGGGAGGCCACGTTGCCACATTTAGAGTATTGTGTTCAGTTCTGGGCACTGTGTTATAGGAAAGATGTTGTCAAGCTGGAAAGGGCGCAGAGAAGATTTACGAGGATGTTGCCGGGACTCGAGGGGCTTGAGCTACAGGGAGAGGTTGGGGCAGGCTAGGACTTTATTCCTTGGAGCGCTGGAGGATGAGGAGTGATCTTTTAGGGGTGATCTTACAGATGATCTTATAGGTGCATAGGTAGATTCTTGGATATATACTGGGGGGGGGGGAACATACCTGTCGGCATTTTTCAGTTGTAATATCCTTAGCCCCACGTCCCCCTCCCTTTTCATCTGTGCATTAATTGCCTCATACTGTGTTTTGTATTGAATTCTGTCTTTACTTTGTGTACTAGTCATATCTCTACTATTTATTTCATTCCCCTTACATGTTTTTCCTCTACATGCTCAATTTTTGTAAGGTGTCCTTGAGACTCTTGAAAGGCGTCCATAAATAAAATTTATTATTATTATTATTAATATCTTCCTGTAATGTTACGACGTTAGAAATAGATTTAATTGGTACGAGATCGACACCTAAATGACAAAAATAAAATTAATCGTTTCAGCTTCACAGATACAGTGTGGAAACAGGCCTCTCGGCCCACGGAGTCCGCTCCGACCAGCGATAGCTCGTTCACACACCAGTTTAGTTTAGAGATGCAGCGTGGACACACTGACCAGCGATCGCCCTGACGCTAATATATAAACCCTCTCATGCACACACACAGTCTGGGTGATGTCGAGAGTGTGTGTATGCGGTCTTTTTGAGTCAGATCGGCAGGGTGGCGCAGCGGTAGAGTTGCTGCCTCACAGCGCCAGAGACCCGGGTTCCGTCCTGACCACGGGTGCTGTAGGTGGGGACTCAGTGGGCCGGGGGGATTGTTTACGCCCAGTATCTCTAAATTAAACTAGTGTGTGAACGGGCGATCGCTGGTCGGCGCGGACTCTTTGGGCCGAAGGACCTGTTTCCGCGCTGTATCATTAAACTAGTTCAATGTGATCATGGCTGATCATCCCCAATCAGTACACCGTTCCTGCCTTCACCCCAAATCCGCTGACTCCGTTATCTTTAAGAGCCCTATCTAGCTCTCTCTAGAAAGTATCCAGAGGACTGACCTCCACCGCCCTCTGAGGCAGAGAATTCCACAGACTCACAACTCTCTGTGTGAAAAAGTGTTTCCTCATAGAAACATAGAAACATAGAAATTAGGTGCAGGAGTAGGCCATTCGGCCCTTCGAGCCTGCACCGCCATTCAATATGATCATGGCAGATCATCCAACTCAGTATCCCGTACCTGCCTTCTCTCCATACCCTCTGATCCCCTTAGCCACAAGGGCCACATCTAACTCCCTCTTAAATATAGCCAATGAACTGGCCTCAACTACCCTCTGTGGCAGAGAGTTCCAGAGATTCACCACTCTCTGTGTGAAAATCTTTGTTCTAAATGGCTTAACGCTTATTCTTAAACTGTGGCCCCTGGTTCTGGACTCCCCCAACATCAGGAACAGGCTTCCTGCCTCTAGCGTGTCCAAACCCTTAATAATTCTATAAGATACCCTCTCATCCTTCTAAATTCCAGAGTGTCCAGGCCCAGTCGCTCCATTCTCTCAGCATATGACAGTCCTGCCATCCCAGGAATTAACCTGGTGAACCTACGCTGCGCTCCCTCAATAGCAAGAATGTCCTTCCTCAAATTAGGGGACCAAAACTGCGCACATTACTCCTGGTGCGGTCTCACTAGGGCCCTGTACAACTGCAGAAGGAATTGCATAACTTAACACTCTATAATCTTCATTACTTTTCAGATTCAAATAACACATGTTGTGCAGGCGTTCCCCCGTCACTTTTGTCCAACTTGTTACCCATTATTGCAGTGTCTTTTAACACTTCCTTAATTGGGAACGACAGGCTTTCTACCTGCGGAGCCAATCTGCCACCATCTTTCTTTTGACAGTTTACAACACTTGTCATAGAAACATAGAAACATAGAAAATAGGTGCAGGAGTAGGCCATTCGGCCCATCGAGCCTGCACCGCCATTCAATATGATCATGGCTGATCATCCAACTCAGTATCCTGTCTCCATACCCCCTGATCCCTTTAGCCACAAGGGCCACATCTAACTCCCTCTTAAATATAGCCAATGAACTGGCCTCAACTACCTTCTGTGGCAGAGAATTCCAGAGATTCACCACTCTCTGTATGAAAAATGTTTTCCTCATCTCGGTCCTCAAAGATTTCCCCCTTATCCTTAAACTGTGACCCCTTGTTCTGGACTTCCCCAACATCGGGAACAATCTTCCTGCATCTAGCATGTCCAACCCCTTAAGAATTTTGTAAGTTTCTATAAGATCCCCCCTCAATCTTCTAAATTCTAGCGAGTACAAACCGAGTCTATCCAGTTTTTCTTCATATGAAAGTCCTGACATTCCAAGAATCAGTCTGGTGAACCTTCTCTGTACTCCCTCTATGGCAAGAATGTATTTCCTCAGATTAGGAGACCAAAACTGTACGCAATACTCCAGGTGTGGTCTCACCAAGACCCTGTACAACTGCAGTAGAACCTCCCTGCTCCTATAATCAAATCCTTTTGCTATGAATGCTAACATACCATTCGCCTTCTTCACTACCTGCTGCACCTGCATGCCTACTTTTAATGACTGGTGTACCATGACACCCAGGTCTCGTTGCATCTCCCCTTTTCCTAATCGGCCACCATTCAGATAAAAGTCTACTTTCCTGTTTTTGCCACCAAAGTGGATAACCTCACATTTATCCACATTATACTGCATCTGCCATGCATTTGCCCACTCACCCAGCCTATCCAAGTCACCTTACAGACTCCGAGCATCCTCCTCACAGCTAACACTGCCCCCCAGCTTCGTGTCATCCGCAAACTTGGAGATGTTGCATTCAATTCCCTCATTAATCATTAATATATATCGTAAATAGCTGGGGTCCCAGCACTGAACCTTGCGGTACCCCACTAGTCACTGCCTGCCATTGTGAAAAGGACCCGTTTACTCCTACTCTTTGCTTCCTGTCTGCCAGCCAGTTCTCTATCCACATCAATACTGAACCCCCAATACCGTGTGCTTTAAGTTTGTATACTAATCTCTTATGTGGGACCTTGTCGAAAGCCTTCTGAAAGTCCAGATATAACACATCCACTGGTTCTCCCTTATCCACTCTACTAGTTACATCCTCGAAAAATTCTATAAGATTCGTCAGACATGATTTACCTTTCATAAATCCATGCTGACTTTGTCCAATGATTTCACCACTTTCCAAATGTGCTGCTATCCCATCTTTAATAACTGATTCTAGCAGTTTCCCCACTACCGACGTTAGACTAACTGGTCTGTAATTCCCCGTTTTCTCTCTCCCTCCCTTTTTAAAAAGTGGGGTTACATTAGCTACCCTCCAATCCTCAGGAACTACTCCAGAATATAAACAGTTTTGACAAATTATCACTAATGCATCCACTATTTCTGGGGCTACTTCCTTAAGTACTCTGGGATGCAGCCTATCTGGCCCTGGGGATTTATCGGCCTTTAATCCATTCAATTTACCTAACACCACTTCCCGGCTAACCTGGATTTCACTCAGTTCCTCCATCTCATTTGACCCCCAGTCCCCTGCTATTTCCGGCAGATTATTTATGTCTTCCTTAGTGAAGACAGAACCAAAGTAGTTATTCAATTGGTCTGCCATGTCCTTGTTCCCCATGATCAATTCACCTGTTTCTGACTGCAAGGAACCTACATTTGTTTTAACTAATCTTTTTCTCTTCACATATCTATAAAAGCTTTTGCAGTCAGTTTTTATGTTCCCTGCCAGTTTTCTTTCATAATCTAGTTTCCCTTTCCTAATTAAGCCCTTTGTCCTCCTCTGCTGGACTCTGAATTTCTCCCAGTCCTCTGGTAGGCTGCTTTTTCTGGCTAATTTGTACGCTTCATCTTTTGTTTTGATACTATCCCTGATTTCCCTTGTTATCCACGGATGCACTACCTTCCCTGATTTATTTTTTTGCCAAACTGGGATGAACAATTGTTGTAGTTCATCCATGCAGTCTTTAAATGCCTTCCATTGCATATCCACCGTCAACCCATTAATAATCAATTGCCAGTCTATCTTGGCCAATTCACTTCTCATACCCTCAAAGTTACCTTTCTTTAAGTTCAGGACCCTTGTTTCTGAATTAACAATGTCACTCTCCATCCTAATTGGAGAGATGAGAAGAACTTTTTTCACACAGAGAGTGGTGAATCTCTGGAACTCCCTGCCACAGAGGGTAGTCGAGGCCAGTTCATTGGCTATATTTAAGAGGGAGTTAGATGTGGCCCTTGTGGCTAATGGGATCAGAGGGTATGGAGAGAAGGCAGGTACGGGATACTGAGTTGGATGATCAGCCATGATCATATTGAATGGCGGTGCAGGCTCGAAGGGCCAAATGGCCTACTCCTGCACCTAATTTCTATGTTTCTATGTTTCTAATGACGAACTCTTATGGTCACTCTTGCCCTAGGGGCCACGCACAACAAGACTGCTAACTAACCTTTCCTCATTACTCAATACCCAATCTAGAATAGCCTGCTCTCTCGTTGGTTCCTCTACATGTTGGTTTAGAAAACTATCCCGCATACATTCCAAGAAATCCTCTTCCTCAGCACCCTTGCCAATTTGATTCACCCAATCTATATGTAGATTGAAGTCATCCATTATAACTGTTTTACCTTTGTTGCATGCATTTCTAATTTCCTGTTTGATGCCATCCCCAACTCCACTACTACTGTTAGGTGGCCTGTACACAACACCCACTAGCGTTTTATGCCCCTTAGTGTTTCGTAGCTCTACCCATATCGATTCCACATCCTCCAAGCGAATGTCCTTCCTTTCCATTGCGTTAATCTCCTCTCTAACCAGCAACGCTACCCCACCTCCTTTCCCTTTCTGTCTATCCCTCCTGAATATTGAATATCCCTGGATGTTCAGCTCCCAGCCTTGGTCACCCTGGAGCCATGTCTCCGTGATCCCAACTATATCATAGTCATTAATAGCTATCTGCACATTCAACTCATCCACCTTATTACGAATGCTCCTTGCATTGAGACACAAAGCCTTCAGGCTTGTTTTTACAACACTCTTACCCCTTATACAATTATGCTGAAAAGTGGCCCTTTTTAATTGTTGCCCTGGATTTGTCTGCCTGCCACTTTTACTTTTCACCTTGCTACCTATTGCTTCTACCCTCATTTTACACCCCTCTGTCTCTACGCTCACACATTTAAGAAACCCTTTCCCTTTAACTCCATCCTCCACTATCCCATTCGACACCCCACCCCCCTTATTCAGTTTAAAACCACCCGTGTAGCAGTGGCAAACCTGCCTGCCAGAATGCTGGTCCCCCACCTGTTAAGATGCAATCCGTCCCTTTTGTACAGTTCCCTCTTACTCCAAAACAGATCCCAGTGATCTAAGAATCTAAATCCCTGCCCCGTGCACCAGTTCCTCAGCCACACATTCAGGTCCCGTATCTCCCTGTTCCTGCTCTCGCCAGCACGAGGAACTGGAAGCAAACCGGAGATAACAACCCTGGAGGTCCTGCTTTTCAGCATTTTTCCGAGCTCTCTAAAGTCACCCTGCAGAATATTCATCCCCTTCTTTCCGACATCGTTTGTGCCGACATGCACTACCACTTCCGGCTGTTCACCTTTGCCCTTGAGGATTTTCTGCACTCTGTCCGAGACATCCTGGATCCTGGCACCAGGAAGGCAGCACACCATCCTCGCATCCCGTCTGTTGCCGCAGAAACCCCTGTCCGTACCTCTCACAATGGAGTCTCCTACTACAATGGCGTTGCCTGACTTTGGCCTTTTTGGTTTTGGCTCAACAGCCCTATTCGCATCACAAGCCAGTCCGCCGCCCAGTGTTAAAACGTCTTCTGTCCCGACAGCTTCTAAGTGGGTGAACCTGTTCACAAGAGGTACAACACCCGGGGACGTTGGCATTCCATGCTTCCCTCCCTTTCTCACTGCATCCCACCTTCTCTCTTCCAGTACCTTAGGTGTAACAATCTTACTGTAGGAGTGTAGGTTGTCGACTTTAACTCTATTTTCCAATTTTAATTTGGTCTTACCTCAAATTTCTTTTTTAAGGATCTCGATAGGGAACCAGATCAACCTCTGACGAGGGACCACAGATGTTCCCGGGAGCTTCTTTGGGAGGTCAGTCTCAAGGGGTCCGACTAGAGCCCAGTTTTCTCCCTGTCTGGTCCCGGTCACTCTGCAGCCTCTTACGCAGTCTTCCGTTGACGGTCCCAGCGAGATCCTGCCGACTACGCCAATTATAAATTTCGCTACTTAAAAACAGACAGCACACAATGGGTTAGGTAAACAAACTCAAGCTTTACTGATCTTCAGCCGACGGGAGTGTTGGGGATAAACGAGTCAAGTAACAACAAACACTTGACTCTCCCGAGGCACCACTCCAATGAACAAAGACTCACAGGGTCTTTTATACTGTGTAGATCACGTGGTCATACACCAAGGCATTAGTCATGGTCCTTTTATGGAGGCGCTCGCCGGTGTGGGTGCGCTGGTGCTGCAACAGGATGTCGGAGCGGGTGAAGCCCTTGCCGCAGTCGCTGCAGGTGAAGGGCCGCTCACTGCGATGAACCTGCCGGTGCCTCTGTAGCGTCGACAACCGGGTAAAGCTCTTGCCGCAGGTGGAGCAGCCATATGGCTTTTCGCCCGTGTGCACCCGCCGGTGGACCTTCAGGTCATGCGTCGTCTTGAAGCCCATGCCGCAGTCGCTGCAGGTGTAAGGCCGCTCCCCAGTGTGTAGGCGCCTGTGCATCAACAGGTCCGACGACGACTTGAAGCCTTTGCCGCAGTCGGAGCAGGTGAAGGGTCGCTCACTGCTGTGCACCCACTGGTGCTGCCGTAGCCCCGACAACAGGGCAAAGCCCTTGCCGCAAGTGGAGCAGACATTGGGCTTCTCGCCCGTGTGCACGCGGTAGTGCCCCAGCAGGGTCCCGTAGTGGGCAAAGTTCTTGCCGCACTCAGAGCAGTTGTAGGGGCGTTCTCCCGTGTGCACCCGCCGGTGGATCTTCAGCTGGCACAGCTTCTGGCAGGCCTTGCCACACACGTCGCACTCATAACGCTTCTCCTTGTTGTGCCCCGCCATGTGGTCCTCCATCGAAACTCAGCCCGCACACCGAGCAGATGGGGGGGGGCTCACCGGCACCCTGGCCGCCCTCAGTGGCCGCTCACGTCCCGTCTACAGCAGCGGCTTCTAAACCCTGCAGGAGGGGAACACAGAGGGACAACAAGCTGACAAACAGGACATTACTAACGCGTGAACATTACCAGTGCTTGAAGGTGATAAAGTTCCTTTACTTACAAACAGACAATACACAATGGGTTAGGTAAACCACCTCAAGCTTTACTGAATGATCAGCCGGCGGAAGTGTAGGGGATACACCAGTCAAGTAAGCAACAGACACACGACTTCCACGAGCTAGCACTTCAATGAACAAAGACTCGCAGGGTGTTTTATACTGTGTATCAGTTAGTCACATTCCAAAGCACATTAGTCATGGTCACAAGATGCAGCCAATATACATCACTCTAGGATAGTCTGAGCTTGCCTCGTATCAATTGGTACTTACAGGACAAGGGCATTTCAAAGGCATTAGTCATTGTCTCAACACACATCAGTCCGGGACAAGTCTGGGGTACATTCAGGGCAAGACATTCCAAAGGCACTACTCACGACCCCAATATATAGCAAACAAGGGCAAGTTTGTGCTTCTCTTTCTCATCAGTTGGTACCTTCCCATTGGAGAATGCCTGCTGAAGAAGAAATACAAAGCTACAAACTAGTCCCATAATGATTCTATTATATATTTGGGGGTGTGAAGGGTCTCGACCCGAAACATCACCGATTCCTTCGCTCCATAGTTGCTGCCCCCCCCCCCCCCCCAGCTGAGTTTCTCCAGCATTTTTGTCTACCATCGATTTTTCCAGCATCTGCAGTTCCTTCTTAAATATTATATATTTAAAGCATTTAACCCTTTCAATAGACAATAGGTGCAGGAGGAGGCCAGTCGGCCCTTCAAGCCAGCACCGCCATTCACTGTGATCATGGCTGATCATCCACAATCAGTCCCCCGTTCCTGCCTTCTCCCCATATCCCCTAACTCCGCTATCTTTAAGAGCCCTATCCAGCTCTCTCATGAAATTATCCAGAGAACCGGCATTCCACCGCCCTCTGAGGTAGAGAGTTCAAAGGGGGTTGTAAGGGGAACCTCGAACAGATAGCTCCCTCAGCCAATTGGAGCCATCCATCATGCCAAGAAGCTGGATGCTGCCCTCAACAGAAGGAAGACAGATGCTTATGAGCCACCCCAGTAAACCAACTGCCCGTCCTCGCTAGCATCGCCCCAGCCAACATCAGACGAGAAGCAGCCACGCTGGCCCTCTCTCGAAAGGCACAGACCTGTGAATCCCACCTCCTCCATCAGATCGTCACAGAGACACCACAACGAGTGCGCCTCAAGTCACGGCGCCCCTTTGCCACGCAAGCCCAAGAGCTGCTCTGCACAACACCTGACGCTTCTAAGGCCGCCTGGGTCAAGACGAGATGGAGAGACCAGTGGATGTCAGCGGAACCATCTAGGCTACACCAGTACATCAATGACCCCATGGACGTCCCTGGCCAGGACCTCCCCCGAAAGCAGTGGACAACCCTCAACCGCTTGAGGACGGGCGTCGGACGCTATGGAGTAGGATGAAGAGGTGGGGCCTCGTGGACAGCGAGCGCCTCCTGCGAATGAGGGGACCCAACACAGACAGTGGAGCACATCATCACCAGTTGCCCCAAACACCGGCCACCAAATGTTGAACGAGTGTTTAAGAAGGAACTGCAGATGTTGGAAAATTGAAGGTACACAAAAAAGCTGGAGAAACTCAGCGGGTGCAGCAGCATCTATAGAGCAAAGGAAATAGGCAACGTTTCGGGCTGAAACCCTTCTTCGGACTGATGGGGGGTGGGGGGGTGGGGAGAAGAAAGGAAAAAGGAGGAGGAGCCCAAAGGCTGGGGGATGGGAGGAGACAGCAGGAGGGCTGAGGAAGGGGAGGAGACAGCAAGGACTAACAAAATTGGGAGAATTCAATGTTCATGCCCCCAGGATGCAGACTCCCCAAGCGGAATATGAGGTGCTGTTCCTCCAATTTCCGGTGTTGCTCGCTCTGGCCATGGAGGAGACCCAGGACAGAGAGGTCGGATATGGAGTGGGAGGGGGAGTTGAAGTGCTGAGCCACCGGGAGGTCAGGTTGGTTAGTGCGGACCGAGCGGAGGTGTTCGGCGAAACGATCGCCCAACTTCTGCTTGGTCTCACCGATATAGATCTGTTGACATCTAGAGCAGCGGATGCAATAGATGAGGTTGGAGATGAAGGTAAACCTCTGTCGCACCTGGAACGACTGCTTAGGTCCTTGAATGGAGTCGAGGGGGGAGGTAAAGGGACAAGTGTTGCATCTCTTGCGGTTGCAAGGGAAAGTGCCCGGGGAGGGGGTGGTACGGGAGGGAAGGGAAGAATTGACAAGGGAGTTGTGGAGGGAGCGGTCTTTGCGGAAGGCAGACATGGGGGGAGATGGGAAGATGTGGCGAGTGGTGGGGTCACGTTGGAGGTGGCAAAACTGACAGAGGATTACTTGTTGTATGTGACGGCTGGTGGGTTGAAAGGTGAGGACTAGGTCTGATTGACCTGGACCATGACACGTTGGCCTGGCTCGCCTCAACGGAGCTGCAGGTCTCAAAGACATACGACAGAAGAAGAAGCTCCTGCCCAAGCAACGGTTGCGACGGGGAAGGGGAAACAATTACAGCAGCTGCAGAGGCTGCAAACCTGAGATAAAACCTCAAGGGGGGCCAGTTACAAAATGCTGCAGTAACTCAGTAACTGCAGGGATGGGCAGCATCTCTGGAGAGAAGGAATGGGCGACGTTTCACGGTTGAGACCCTTTCTCAGACTGAGTCGCAGGAGAGATTTAGACGGTGATGTGCCGTGAAAAGCTTGTACATAGAAACATAGACAATAGGTGGAGTTGGCCATTCGGCCCTTCAATAGGATCACTGCTAATCATCCACAATCACTACCCCGTTCCTGCTTTCTCCCCATATCCCTTGATACATAGAAACATAGAAAATAGGTGCAGGAGTAGGCCATTCGGCCCTTCGAGCCTGCACCGCCATTCAATATGATCATGGCTGATCATCCAACTCAGTATCCTGTACCTGCCTTCTCTCCATACCCCCTGATCCCTTTAGCCACAAGGGCCACATCTAACTCCCTCTTAAATATAGCCAATGAACTGGCTTCAACTACCTTCTGTGGCAGAGAATTCCAGAGATTCACCACTCTCCGTGTGAAAAATGTTTTTCTCATCTCGGTCCTAAAAGATTTCCCCTTTATCCTTAAACTGTGACCCCTTGTCCTGGACTTCCCCAACATCGGGGACAATCTTCCTGCATCTAGCCTGTCCAACCCCTTAAGAATTTTGTAAGTTTCTATAAGATTCCCCCTCAATCTTCTAAATTCTAGCGAGTCCAAACCGAGTCTATCCAGTCTTTCTTCATATGAAAGTCCTGACATCCCAGGAATCAGTCTGGTGAACCTTCTCTGTACTCCATCTATGGCAAGAATGTCTTTCCTCAGATTTGGAGACCTAAACTGTACGCAATACTCCACGTGTGGTCTCACCAATACCCTGTACAACTGCAGTAGAACCTCCCTGCTCCTATACTCAAATCCTTTTGCTATACCATTAGCCCCAAGAGCTAAATCTAACTCTCTCTTGAAAGCATCCAGAGACTTGGCCTCCACTGCCTTCTGTGGCAGAGAATTCCACAGATTCACAATTCTCTGGGTGAAAAACGTTTTCCTCATCTCCGTTCTAAGGGCCTACCCCTTATTCTTAAACTGTGGCCCCTGGTTCTGGACATCGGGAACATGTTTCCTGCCTCTACCCTGTCCTTATATCTATATGTAAGAATTTTATATGTTTTTATAAGATCTCCTCTCATCCTAATTTCCAGTGAATACTATAGAAGTTATATAGAAGTTATATAGAATATATATAGAAGAATCACGTTACTTCTTAATTTTACCAATATGCTTAAAACATTTAGTAAAGCTCGCAGATGTCAGCTATTTTTATGTGATCAGACGTCAAGGCACAAAAACAAATTACTGCTTAGTTTATTTTGCTTTAGCTAAGAACATCATGGTAGGCTCAGAAATTAGAAATTAGAGGGCAAGGACAGTGAGAGATTAAAGTTAGTAAAACATGCATGCTAAGCAGCCAAAGATAAGGACTGAAACTGTAATAAAACGCTGTCTGAAATTATGAATCGGAGAACATTTGGAGAATGGCCAGGCCGTGGTGGCTCTGAATGTTCCAAGCCAAATTGTTTGCAAATAAAGCTTTTCATCTTCTTGAAGAATTCTCCGTGTCTGTGTCATCTTATCCAAACTTTGAGTCTTGTAAACCACAACAAAATAAGCCCAGTCGACCCATTCTTTCATCATTTGTCAGTCCCACCATCAAGGAAATTAACCTGGTGAACCTACGCTGCACGCCCTTAAAAGTAAGAATGTCCTTCCTCAAATTAGGGGACTAAAACAGCACACAATACTCCAGGTGTGATCTCACTAGGGCCCTGTACAACTGCAGAAGGACCTCTTTGCTCCAATACTCAACTCCTCTTGTTATGAAGGCCAATATGCCATTCACTTTCTTCACTGCCTGCTGCAACCTGCATGCTTACTTTCAGTGACTGATGTACAAGGACCCCGAGATCCCGTTGTACTTCCCATTTTCCCAACTTGACACCATTCAGATAATAATCTGCCTTCCTGTTTTTGCCACCAAAGTTGATAACCTCACATTTATCCACATTAAACTCCATCTGCCATGCATCTGCCCATTCACCCAACCTGTCCAAGTCACCCTGCAACCTCAATCCCCAATCCCCAGGAACTGATCCTGAGTCTATAAAACATCGGAAAATAATCACCAATGCGTCCACGATTTCTAGAGCCACTTCCTTAAGTACCCTGGGATGCAGACCATCAGGCCCTGGGGATTTATCAGCCTTCAGTCCCATCAGTCTACCCAACACCATTTTCTACCTAATGTGAATTTCCTTCAGTTCCTCCATCACCCAAGATCCTCTGGCCACGAGTACATCTGGGAGATTGTTTGTGTCCTCCTTAGTGAAGAAAGATCCAAAGTGAGGAAGGGTTAGTTAGCAGTCTTGTTGTACGTGCCCCCTTGGGCAAGAGTGACCATAATATGGTTGAGTTCTTCATTTGGATGGAGAGTGACATTGTTAATTCAGAAACAATGGTTCTGAACTTAAAGAAAGGTAACTTTGAGGGTATGAGACGTGAATTGGCCAAGATTGACTGGCAATTAATTCTAAAAGGGTTGACGGTGGATATGCAATGGAAGACATTTAAAGACTGCATGGATGAACTACAAAAATTGTTCATCCCAGTTTGGCAAAAGAATAAATCAGGGAAGGTAGTGCATCCGTGGATAACAAGGGAAATCAGGGATAGTATCAAAGCGAAGGATGATGCGTACAAATTAGCCAGAAAAAGCAGCATACCGGAGGACTGGGAGAAATTCAGAGACCAGTAGAGGAGGACAAAGGGCTAATTAGGAAAGGAAAAATAGATTATGAAAGAAAACTGGCAGGGAACATAAAAACTGACTGCAAAAGTTTTTATAGATATGTGAAAAGAAAGAGATTAGTTAAAACAAATGTAGGTCCCTTGCAGTCAGAAACAGGTGAGTTGATCATGGGGAACAAGGATATGGCGGACCAATTGAATAACTACTTTGGTTCCGTCTTCACTAAGGAAGACATAAATAATCTGCCGGAAATAGCAGGGGACCGCGGGTCAAAGGAGTTGGAGGAATTGAGTGAAATCCAGGTTAGCCGGGAAGTGGTGTTGGGTAAATTAAATGGATTAAAGGCCGATAAATCCCCAGGGCCAGATAGGCTGCATCCCAGAGTACTTAAGGAAGTAGCTCCAGAAATAGTGGATGCATTAGTAATAATCTTTCAAAACTCTTTAGATTCTGGAGTAGTTCCTGAGGATTGGCGGGTAGCAAACGTAACCCCACTTTTTAAGAAGGGAGGGAGAGAGAAAACGGGGAATTACAGACCAGTTAGTCTAACATCGGTAGTGGGGAAACTGCTAGAGTCAGTTATTAAAGATGGGATAGCAGCACATTTGGAAAGTGGTGAAATCATTGGACAAAGTCAGCATGGATTTACAAAAGGTAAATCATGTCTGACGAATCTTATAGAATTTTTCGAGGATGTAACTAGTAGCGTGGATAGGGGAGAACCAGTGGATGTGGTGTATCTGGACTTCCAGAAGGCTTTCGACAAGGTCCCACATAAGAGATTAGTTTACAAACTTAAAGCACACGGCATTGGGGGTTCAGTATTGATGTGGATAGAGAACTGGCTGGCAAACAGGAAGCAAAGAGTAGGAGTAAACGGGTCCTTTTCACAATGGCAGGCAGTGACTAGTGGGGTACCACAAGGCTCAGTGCTGGGACCCCAGCTATTTACAATATATATTAATGATCTGGATGAGGGAATTGAAGGCAATATCTCCAAGTTTGCGGATGACACTAAGCTGGGGGCAGTGTTAGCTGTGAGGAGGATGCTAGGAGACTGCAAGGTGACTTGGATAGGCTGGGTGAGTGGGCAAATGTTTGGCAGATGCAGTATAATGTGGATAAATGTGAGGTTATCCATTTTGGTGGCAAAAACAGGAAAGCAGACTATTATCTAAATGGTGGCCGACTAGGAAAAGGGGAGATGCAGCGAGACCTGGGTGTCATGGTACACCAGTCATTGAAAGTGGGCATGCAGGTGCAGCAGGCAGTGAAGAAAGCGAATGGTATGTTAGCTTTCATAGCAAAAGGATTTGAGTACAGGAGCAGGGAGGTTCTACTGCAGTTGTACAGGGTCTTGGTGAGACCACACCTGGAGTATTGCGTACAGTTTTGGTCTCCAAATCTGAGGAAGGACATTATTGCCATAGAGGGAGTGCAGAGAAGGTTCACCAGACTGATTCCTGGGATGTCAGGACTGTCTTATGAAGAAAGACTGGATAGACTTGGTTTATACTCTCTAGAATTTAGGAGATTGAGTTCAAGTTCAAGTTCAAGTGAGTTTATTGTCATGTGTCCCTGTATAGGACAATGAAATTCTTGCTTTGCTTAAGCACACAGAAAATAGTAGGCATTTACTACAAAACAGATAAATGTGTCCATATACCATGATATAAATATATACACACATGAATAAATAAACTGATAGTGCAAATAACAGAAAGTGGTTGGTAATAATCAGAGTTTTGTCCGAGCCAGGTTTAATAGCCTGATGGCTGAGGGGAAGTAACTATTCCTGAACCTGGTTGTTGCAGTCTTCAGGCTCCTGTACCTTCTACCTGAAGGTAGCAGGGAGATGAGTGTGTGGCCAGGATGGTGTGGGTCTTTGATGATACTGCCAGCCTTTTTGAGGCAGCGACTGCGATAAATCCCCTCGATGGAAGGAAGGTCAGAGCCGATGATGGACTGGGCAGTGTTTACTACTTTTTGTAGTCTTTTCCTCTCCAGGGCGCTCAAATTGCCGAACCAAGCCACGATGCAACCGGTCAGCATGCTCTCGACTGTGCACCTGTAGAAGTTAGAGAGAGTCTTCCTTGACAATCCGACTCTCCGTAATCTTCTCAGAAAGTAGAGGCGCTGATGTGCTTTTTTGATGATTGCATTAGTGTTCTCGGACCAGGAAAGATCTTCAGAGATGTGCACGCCCAGGAATTTGAAGCTCTTGACCCTTTCAACCATCGACCCGTTGATATAAATGGGCTAAGGGGATCAGAGGGTATGGAGAGAAGGCAGGTACGGGATACTGAGTTGGATGATCAGCCATGATCATATTGAATGGCGGTGCAGGCTCGAAGGGCCGAATGGCCTACTCCTGCACCTAATTTCTATGTTTCTATGTACCTGTTCAACTCATCTGCCATTTCCTTGTTCCCCATAATAAATTCACCTGTTTCTGTCTTCAAGGGTATAACTTTGGTCTTAACTATTTTTTTCCACTTCACAGACCGAAAGAAACTTTTACTATCCTGCTTTATATTCTTGGCTAGCTGACCTTCGTACCTCTTCTTTTCTCCCCGTATTGTCTTTTTTGTTATCTTCGCAAGTCGCCCAATCCTCTTCCTTCCCGCTCATCTTTGCTACGTTGTACTTCTTCTCTTTTATTTTTATACTGTCCCTGATGTCCCTTGTCAGCCACGGTCGCCCCTTATTCCCCTTGGAATCATTCTTCCTCTTTGGAATGAACTGATCCTGTACCTTCTGTATTATTCCCAGAAATGCTTACCATTGCTGTTCCACTGTCATCCTTGCTAGGGTATCTATCCAGTCAACTTTGGCCAGCTCCTCCCTCATGGCTCCTTCGTCCAGAGCTACCAAGTTATGTCAGAGCATTTCAGTATTCTAGTACCCCGAAAATCTGTATTTTGCTGAGAAAATCAGTATTTTACGCGGTGCCATTTTACTGAAAAATATTTTTTTTAGGTGCAGTCATACCGATATAAGTACAAGAATGCATAACTTGTTGATTGTGTATTTGTAATAGTTTATTGTGTATTATAGGCCACAGCAGTTTTTTTGCATATCTCTCTCTCTCTCTGTTGGCTGCAGCCATCATCTGCTTCAGTAAGGGAAGCTGGCCGGTGATTAGGTCGCAACGCCCCTCGGAGACTGCATCTGATTGGCCGTCGAGTGACCAGCGCATTATGTGATTGGACACAATGCCCCTGGAGACAGCGACTGATTGGACGGGAGGAGACCGATTTGTTGATTGGACGGGAATTTTAAGGGAAGCTGGTCGGTGATTGGACGCAACCCCCTTAGAGACAGCAGTTGATTGGCCGCCAAATAATCAGGCAACAAAAAAATTGACAAATAGGAAAACAAACAAAAAAATCGAAATTCCGATTTAAATCGGATATAAAGTACATCGGGTGGGTATCGATTAATTCTAGACAACAGATTTTAAAAAATCATCTAACCCCATTAATTCACTCAGGGTGTATTATGATGTGCTCTACTGTATGAAGTATACAGCAAAACTTGCACTTACAGAGTGGTCTATCATGTTGTTTCTTCAGTGGACCACGGATTTATTTTAAGAGCAAAACATAAAATGCTGGAGAACTCAGCAGGTCAGGCTGGATCTATGGAGGGTCCGAAGAAGGGTCTCGACCCAAAACGTCACCTATTCCTTCTCTCCAGAGATGCTGCCTGACCCGCTGTGTTACTCCAGCATTTTGTGTCTATGTATGGAGGGAATGGCTAGGCGACGTTTAGGGTCGAGTCCCTTCTACAGACATTTTTTAAAGGGTTCGGAACGATGGAAAGTTTCACTTGTATTTAAATATGTTGTTACGAATATAATTAGTAGTGTGGGAGAAAATTCCATGAGCCATAATTGCCACATACATACCCCAAAGTAGAAATGTAGAAAGTTACAGTGTGTAAAAAAAAAGATATTACGAGCTTTGTAGTCTCCTTGTACCAATCAAACAGCAAATTCTAAATTCTATGTTTTGAAAATGGGTGAAGCAAAAAGTAGCATGTTCTCTAGAAAGGCTCATCCTAAAATAATGGATCGGAAGGGTGTGATTTTCAGTCAGGACGTCTGTGTCATTCAGTCAGTGAGCTGTGGATGTGGATGCCATTTAGCAGCGGTGATGAGTTAGTCGTACTTATTTTTTTACCCCACAGACGATACTTTACTCTCACATCATATACCTTACCTCGATTACCCCTCTACATAAAAACAAAGTGGCAATGCCTCTTCAAGGTCTACTAATCCACCCGTAGCTTGAGTTACAGGTACAGCTGAAGGGATTTGGCGCTCCGTACAATGACCGCATTAGAAGATCATCTGAGCATCCTGAAATCATATCTCTCGAGCACGAGTCAAGTCGTGAAAGATAGTCGGGCAACGCTATGAATTTATATGAATTTTTAAAATCCGATACGTTTAAACGTTCAAAAGCTACAACCACAACATCTATCTATATTACTAAATCTCTGATCTTGACCGCTTGTGACCGACTGTGCAGCGATTTCCGAGAGAACGCCGCCACCTACGGCCGTCATTTTTGGCCACCTCGCTCAGAGCCCCCCTCCGCCGTATGAGTGCGGAGGATTTCTTCCGTCGATGAAAAATGAGAGAGATATTAATGTTTTTACAAAATTCCCCATTCTCTCTGCTGCCCCCGCTGGCGGCTGGGGGAGGGACTATAAAACCAGGAAGTGTCGTGCCTCACTCAGTCTCTGCCAGACCCAGGAAGCAAGAGGGTCTGGCAGAGACTGAGCTGCGAATAACACTGAACACACGTCTACTCCACGGTGAGTCCCCACGATGCGGCTGTAAAGCGGCTGCAGCCCTTTTTAACAAGTTTGTGTTCACAAAATGAATTTTGGTTGTCGGGTGTCTGCAGCCCAATTGTTTGCCTTGGCTTGGCTTTTAAAATTGTTGCAACAGTTGGATGCCTGCCCAAGCATCCATACACCCCCCCCCCCCCCCCCCCCCCCCCCCCCCCCCCCCCACTGGTGAGCAATATTGGAATTGGTGGAGAGGTGGAATATTGCGTTGGTGACCAGCCCTCCCGTGTGATGCTGGGATCCAGTGATAAATAAAACTAAATAAAACTGAAGCAAATAAAGGCAAACAGAAGAACTAACCTTGAAGGCGAGAGAGAGAAAACACACATAAACTTTTTTATAAAAATTCATATAACATCGCTAAATGACAGGTACAAATTACAAAATAACGTGGGTGGACAAAAATGCTGGAGAAACTCAGCGGGTGAGATGCTGCCTCACCTGCTGAGTTTCTCCAACAGTTTTGCCTACCTTCGATTGTTCCAGCATCTGCACTTCCTTCTTAAACATAACATAGGTGAATGACTGTATCTGCACACCAGGAAGAAGCCCGTGCTCCTGGTCCAGAGTCCTTAAGGACAGTGAGTTTTAAGAAATTGTCCAGTGAATTTTATTCAAAGGAACACGGCGTCGTTAATACTTGGTCAAAACACAATTATATTGACTGAGGAATGCAGTTTGATGTATTGGTGATTCATTGTATAACTACGTGTTAACTACTGGCAATTAACAAGTTGCTAACAGCGGAATTAATAAATATTTTTCATCTCAGTTGAATCAAGTGATAAATGACTCCAATCTTTCTGTAGTAGTCAAATCAAGTGAGTTTATTGTCATGTGTCCCAAATAGGACAATGAAATTCTTGCTTGCTGCAGCACAACAGAGTACTGTAAGCATAAATACAGAACAGTTCAGTGTGTCTATATAGCAGAGACCATATATATACACATAAATAAACAGATAAAGTGCAATAGGCTGTTACAGTTCAGAGTTTATTTGATGTCGTGTTAAATAGTCTGATGGCTGTGGGGAAGTTGTTGTTCCTGAACCTGGAAGTACCAGATTTCAGGCTCCTGTACCTTCTACCTGATGGCGACGGAGAGATGAGTGTGTGGCCAGGATGGTGTGGGTCCTTGATGATGCTGGCAGCCTTTTTGAGGCAGCGACTGCGATAGATCCATTCGATGGTGGGGAGGTCGGAGCCGATGATGGACTGGGCTCATTAAACCCGAGCTTTTTAAGAATGTAAAATTCCAAGGCGATTTTCCTGCAACATTGCCAGTGCAGCAGTGACTTGTAATGATTAGCCATGGTCGTTTAAAAAAAAATTTTTAATCAGTATTTAACAACGCAAATTCGTATTTCCGTATTCGTATCGCATTACTTACAAAATTCTTAAGGAGTTGGACAGGCTAGATGCAGGAAGGTTGTTCCCGATGTTGGGGAAGTCCAGAACAAGGGGTCACAGTTTAAGGATAAGGGGGAAATCTTTTAGGACCAAGATGAGAAAAACATTTTTCACACAGAGAGTAGTGAATCTGTGGAATTCTCTGCCACAGAATGTAGTTGAGGCCAGTTCATTGGCTATATTTAAGAGGGAGTTAGATGTGGCCCTTGTGGCTAAAGGGATCAGGGGGTATGGAGAGAAGGCAGGTACAAGATACTGAGTTGGATGATCAGCCATGATCATATTGAATGGCGGTGCAGGCTCGAAGGGCCGAATGGCCTACTCCAGCACCTAATTTCTATGTTTCTATTTCCCTACGAAATACAGAAAATCCGTACTACGTGGCAGCTATGTTAGTCCCATTTGTTCAACTGCAATACTGACACCTCTGATTTTCCCTTCTCCCTCTCAAATTGTAGATTGTGGATGATCAGCCATGATCACATTGAATGGCGGTGCTGGCTTGAAGGGCCGAATGGCCTACTCTTGCACCTATTGTCTATAAAACTTATCCTATTATGGTCGCTACCCACTAATGGCTCCTTTACCTCGAGTTCCCTTATCAAATCTGGTTCATTACATAACACTAAATCCAGAATTCCCTTCTCCCTGGTAGGCTCCATTACAAGCTGCTCTAAGAATCCATCACGAAGGCACTCTACAAACTCCCTTTCTTGGGGTCCTGTGCCAACCTGATTTTCCCAGTCTACCTGCATGTTGAAATCCCCATAACAACCGTAGCATTACCTTTGCGACATGCCAATTTTAACTCTTGATTCAACTTGTGTCCTATGTCCAGGCTATTGTTTGGGGGCCTGGAGATTAGTCCCATTAGGGTCTTTTTACCCTTAAAATTCCTCAGTTCTATCCATACTGACTCTACATCTCCTGATTCTATGTCACCCCTCGCAAGGGACTGAATTTCATTCCTCACCAACAGAGCTACCCCACCCCCTCTGCCCATCATTTCAATAGGATGTATAGCCTTGAATATTCAGTTCCCAGCCCTGGCCCTCTTGCAGCCATGTCTCTGTAATTCCCACAACATCATACTTGCCAATTTCTAACTGAGCCTCAAGCTCATTCACTTTATTTCTTATACTTCACACATTCATATATACTTTTAATCCATTACTCATCACACCTTTCACATTGATTCCTATTTCACTTGGCCATACTCTCCTATCCCTTCTTGAGCTTTCTGCCCCGTTAATTCTGGTGTTTTTCTTAACTTTTCCTACACTCTCTTTCCCTTTAACTCCATCCTTGTATTTCCAGTTTGTCTCCCGTCTCCCCCTTCCCGTATCCCCCCACCCCCCCACTATTTAGTTTAAATCCACCCGTGTAGCAGTGGCAAAGCTGCCGGTCACAATACAGGTCCCCGCCTGCAACCCGTCCATTTTGTAAAATTCACCCTTACCCCAAAACAGATCCCAGTGGTCCAAGTATCTAAATCCCTGCTCCCTGCACCAGCTCCTCAGCCACACATTCAGATCCCCTATTTCCTGCCATCACCAGCACGAGGAACTGGAAGCAAACCGGAGATAACCACCCTGGATTTCCTGCTTTCCAGCCTTCTTCCGGGCTCTCCGAAGCAGGGCTGTGGAGTCTGAAGCAATTTTGGTGCTGCTGGAGTCGATAAAAAAAAGTCCCGACTCCGACCTCTGCCTTATACTCGCTTGACTTCGGCTAGACTCAGCTTGTACTCGCTAGAATTTAGAAGATTGAGGGGGGGATCTTATAGAAACTTACAAAATTCTTAAGGGGTTGGACAGGCTAGATGCAGGAAGATTGTTCCCGATGTTGGGGAAGTCCAGAACAAAGGGTCACAGTTTAAGGATAAGGGGGAAATCTTTTAGGACCGAGATGAGAAAAACATTTTTCACACAGAGAATGGTGAATCCGTGGAATTCTCTGCCACAGAAGGTAGTTGAGGCCAGTTCATTGGCTATATTTAAGAGGGAGTTAGATGTGGTCCTTGTGGATCAGGGGGTATGGAGAGAAGACAGGTACAGGATACTGAGTGGATGATCAGCCATGATCATATTGAATGGCGGTGCAGGCTCGAAGGGCCGAATGGCCTACTCCTGCACCTATTTTCTATGTTTCTATGTTATCCGCCGACTTGGCCTCCACTGCCGTCTGTGGCAAAGAATTTCACAGATTCACCACCCTCTGACTAAAGAAATTCCACCTCATCTCATTCCTAAAGAAACGTCCTTTAAATCAGAGGCTATGACCTCTAGTCCTAGACCCTCCCACAAGTAGGAGCAGACTTGGGCCATTCGGCCCATCAAGTCTACACCATCATTCAATCATGACTGATCTATCTCTCCCTCCTAACCCCATTCTCCTGCCTTCTCCCCATAACCCCCGACACTGTACTAACCAATTTTACTTTAGTACCATCGGCAAACCAGCTAATCATGCCGTGTAGGTTCTCAAGATGAATATATGGTAATAAAGCTAAACTGAAGAGAGTCAGGCCATGTTGACCATATGCCTCAGTCCACATGACAATAAACTAAACTCCCCCCAGAAAAATAAATAAGTTCAGCAAGCATCAGGAAATTGCACCGAATTGTGGAAACAGCCCAGACCTCCACGTCGATACTGCCGCCTGATCTTCACGTTGCCCACCGATGACCCCGATCCTCACTGCCTCACCACTAACTCTGACTATCGCCCCCTCACCGATTACGCCGACCCACGCTACCTCCCCGATTCCTCCGACTACTATCGTCACCATAACGTGACCCCCGAACCTCGCCGCCCCACAGGGGCCTACTGACCTCGCCGCCTCACTGGGCCCGCCGAACCTCACCGGGGCCTACTCAACTCGCCGCCTCACCAGGCCCGCCGAACCTCACCGGGGCCTACTCAACTCGCCGCCCCACAGGGGCCTACTGACCTCGCCGTCTCACCAGTCCCGCCGAACCTCACTGGGGCCTACACAACTCGCCGCCTCACCGGGCCCAGCCGAACCTCACCGGGGCCTACTCAACTCGCCGCCCCACAGGGGCCTACTGACCTCGCCGCCTCACCAGGCCCGCCGAACCTCACTGGGGCCTACTGACCTCGCCGTCTCACCGGGCCCGCCGAACCTCACCGGGGCCTACTCAACTCGCCGCCTCACCGGGCCCAGCCGAACCTCACTGGGGCCTACTCAACTCGCCGTCTCACTGGGCCCGCCGAACCTCACCGGGGCCTACTCAACTCGCCGCCTCACCGGGCCCAGCCGAACCTCACCGGGGCCTACTCAACTCGCCGCCCCACAGGGGCCTACTGACCTCGCCGTCTCACCAGGCCCGCCGAACCTCACCGGGGCCTACTCAACTCGCCGCCTCACAGGGGCCTACTGACCTCGCCGCCTCACCGGGACCGCCGAATATCGCCGCCTCACCGACCATGTGCCCACCGGGACCTCCCACGCTCCGCCCGCTGACCCGGACTCCACTCCCCGCGGGCCTCCACCATCGACTCCACTGACCCTCGCCACTCCACCGCCCACCAGCACACCGCAGCCGTCGCCTTACCTGAATCCCAGGCTCAGCACCGGGCCTGAAGTCTCCACGCTGCAGACTCCAACTCCTCAGGGTTTGACTGCGCTGGGTCCTAGTGCTAGTCCCCCTAACACAGGGAACCTCAGTGGTTTTACCTGCTTTTAATTATTTATACTGTTTCATCAGGGACTGGATTGTTTTTACTGTTATTATGTGTGAAATGTTTAAGTTTTATGTGCGATGCTCTGGTATTCCCAGGGAAACGTCTTCTCATTTTGCACTGTACAATTGTTGCCTTGCAAGATGACAATAAAGGTCGATTGATTGATTGATTGATTGTTCCACTGGGTCTTCCCCTTCCCCCTCAAACCATGTGACCCCAGCTCTTCCCCACCCACACTACAGTCCTCATACCCCCCCGCCCCCCCCCCCCCACCCCCCCCCCCCCCCACCAGACATCGCCTCGGCCTCAGTCCACTCACCTGCCTTCCTCCGGCCCCAAGCCCCATCCTTGCCGTGTGTTCACCATCCCCCTCTCTGATACCGACCGGTCTGTCCTCAGCAGAAGCCTCACCTTTGTCCCCCTCCGTCCCCACCTCAATGAGTTCCGCGTCCACCACGATGTGGAGCTCTTCTTCCGTCGCCTCCGCATCAAAGCGTTCTTCCATGGGCAGGAATCATCGCCCCCCCAGTGATGACCCCTTCTCCCATCTCCAACGGACCCCCTCCTCTTGGATCCCCCCTCATGGCCATCTTCCGGCTTTAGACCTTTTAATTTTAAACTGCCGGCAGGACATCAACCGCCTCAACTTCTCCACTCCCCTGGCTCACTCTAACCTCTCCCCCCCTGAACTCCACTCACTCTGCTACAACCCAGACTGGGTGATCAAACCTGCCGACAAGGGAGGTGCCGTAGTCGCCTGGCGCGCTGATCTCTACAAGGTTGAGGCCACGCGCCAACTCTAAGACACCTCCTCCTACTTATCCTTGGACTATGACCCCACAGACGAGCACCAGGCCACCATCTCTAGCACCATCACCAACTCCGGCTCCCTGCCCCCCCGAGCCTCTAACCTCATCGTTCCCCAGCCCCGCACGGCCCGATTTTACCTTCTCCCCAAAATCCACAAACCTGACTGTCCCGGTAGACCCATTGTCTCTGCCTGTTCGTGCCCTAGCGAACTTATTTCCACATACCTCGACTCCATCCTATCCCCCTTGGTTAAATCCCTCCCTACCTATGTTCAAGACCCCTCACACGCTCTTCGTCGACTCCAGGACTTCCATTCCCTAGGCCCTCACCCCCTCATCTTCACCATGGACGTCCAGTCACTCTACACCTCCATCCCCCACCAGGATGGCCTCAAAGCCCTCCGGTTCTTCCTCGACCGGAGAAGCAACCTATACCCGGCCACTGACACCCTCCTCCGCCTAACGGAGCTGGTCCTTACCCTCAATAACTTCTCTTTTGACTCCTCCCATTTCCACCAAATACAAGGCGTAGCTATGGGCACACGCATGGGCCCCAGCTACGCCTGCCTGTTTGTCGGGTACGTCGAACAATCCTTGTTCGAGGCGTACCAGGGCCCCATCCCCGACCTCTACCTCTGTTACATTGACGACTGCTTTAGTGCCACCTCCTGCCCCCACACACAACTGACTGACTTCATCCGCTTCACCACTAACTTCCATCCGGCACTCAAATACACCTGGACCATTTCCGACACTCCCCTGAGTCACCATTCCTTGACCTCACTATCTCCATCGCAGGTGGTAAGACTTCTGACCGACAACCACTATAAACCCACTGACTCCCATGGCTATCTGGACTATACTTCTTCCCACCCTGCTTCCTGTAAGGACTCCTACCCCTACTCCTAATTCCTTCGTCTACGCCGCATCTGCTCCCAGGATGAGGCGTTCCACACCAGGGCATCTGAAATGTCCTCATTCTTCAGGGAACGGGGGTTCCCTTCCCCCACCATAGATGAGGCTCACAACAGGGTCTCTTCCATACCCCGTAACACTGCTCTCTCTCCCCATCGCCCCACTTTCAACAAGGGCAGAGTCCCCCTAGTCCTCACCTTTCACCCCAATAGCCGTCACATACATCAAATAGTCCTCCGTCAGTTTCGCCACCTCCAACGTGACCCCACCACTGGCCACATCTTCCCATCTCCCCCCTTGTCTGCTTTCCGCAAAGACCGCTCCCTCCATAACTCCCTTGTCAATTCTTCCCTTCCCTCCCATACCACCCCCTCCCCGGGCACTTTCCCTTGCAACCGCAAGAGATGCTACACCTGTCGCTTTACCTCCCCCCTCGACTCCATTCAAAGACACAAGCAGTCGTTCCAGGTGCGAAAGAGGTTCACCTGCATCTCCTCTAGGTGTCAGCTGATCTACATCGGTGAGACCAAGCGGAGGCTTGGCGATCGTTTCGTCGAACACCTCCAATCTGGTCCGCATTAACCAACCTGACCTCCCGGTGGCTCAGCACTTCAACTCCCCCTCCCATTCCGTATTCGACCTCTCTGTCCTGGGCCTCCTCCACGGCCAGAGTGAGCACCACCGGATATTGGAGGAACAGCACCTCATATTCCACTTGGGCATCCTGGTGGCTGCATCCTGGTGGCATGAACATTGAATTCTCCTAATTCTGTTAGCCCTTGCTGTCTCCTCCCCTTCCTATCTCTCCCTCAGCCCTCGGGCTCCTCCTCCTCCTTTTTCCTTTCATCTCCCCGCCCCCCACCCCCCATCAGTCTGAAGAAGGGTTTTGGCCCGAAACGTTGCCCATTTCCTTCGCTCCATAGATGCTGCTGCACCCGCTGAGTTTCTCCAGCATTTTTGTGTACCTTCGAATTTCCAGCATCTGCAGTTCCTTCTTAAACAAAAATATTATGTTTATCATTTAAGATTTCATAAATACTGGTTTAAATGAAGTATCACAACAACAAAATTGTAACTAAATACTTAGATTTAATACTTTAAAAAAAGAGCGCAGTGTAATGTATTCACACATATTCATGTATATGTTAATGAGTTGGTGTTCAATATAAGCAGGGAATGTTGGGTAATAATTCTCTCTCTCGTGATCCAGGCAACCAGCGTGTAAGTTGTTATTCATTCTGCCATTCAGAATATAACAGTGTGGGTTTTTGATGATGTAGGCAGCCTTTTTGAGGCAGCGACTGCGATAGATCCCTTCGATGGTGGGGAGGTCAGACCGATGATAGACTGGGTAATGGTCACAACTTTGTGCATTCTTTTCCGCTCCTGGATGCTCAAGTTGCCGAACCAAGCCACGATGCAACCAGTCAGTATGCTCTCTACTGTGCACCTGTAGCAATTAGAGAGTCCTCCTTGACAAAGCGAAGTAGAGGCGCTGATGTGCCTTCTTTATAATTGCATCAATGTGCTGGAAAAGATCTTCGGAAATATGCACGCCCAGGAATTTGAAGTTCTTGACCCTTTCCACCATCATCCTGTTGATATAAACGGGATTGTGGATCCCTATCCTACCCCTGCCAAAGTCCACAATCAATTCCTTGGTTTTGCTGGTGTTGAGAGCCAGGTTATTGTGCTGGCACCATTTGGTCAATTGGTCGATCCCACTTCTATACACTGACTCGTCACCATCAGTGATTCGTACCACAACAGTGGTGTCGTCGGTGAATTTGATGATAGAGTTCCCACTATGTCCGGCTACGCAGTCATGAGTATGGAGTGAGTACAGCAGGGGGCTGAGCAGCAGCCTTAAGGTGCTCCCGTGCTGATTGTTATCTAAAATCTAAACAATACGCTGGTGACTTGGCCTCCACTGCCGTTGTGGCAATGAATTCCACAGATTCACCACCCTCTGGCTGAAGAAATTCCTCCTCATCTCCTTTCTAAAGGCATGGGTGGGGAAGGCAGAGAGGGTGAGGGGCCAGACGTGGGCATGTGGGACTAGCTTCGACAGGCATGGCTGTGTGTTTCTGTGCTGTGGGACTGACGGGGCTGAACAGGGTAGTAGTTTGATGCTTCAGCCTGCAGCAACCCAGGAGAACTGTGTTCCAGATGCTTCATTAGTTTGTTGTTCTGCACATTGACCGGGAGGCGATGAAATCGTCCGTTCACACGCAGCCGCCAGAGCAGACAGTGCACATACGGTGATGACAAACGCAATAAATGCAACATCCAGTGCAGAACAGTGCAAGCTGTGTTGGAGAAAGCCCGGGGTAGCACAGACATGAGGGGCCGAAGGGCCTGACTCCGGGCAGGGCGACCACCGGCGCTGTCCGTGTGGAGTTTGCGCGTCCCCCCGTGGTGGACCCGTCGCCCAGTTCCTTCTCTCCCGAGATCCCGCTGTTACTCCAGCATTTCGCGTCCACCTTCGACATTTAAATCATCCGCCATCTTCCCTCGGATTGGCGGTGACGTCACGGCGCAGGTGGGGGCGGGGTGAGTCGGACGTCACGGCGCAGGGGGGCGGGATGGCAGAACGTCACGGCGTAGGGTGGGGGCGGGGTGAGCAGGGTGGGGGCGGGGTGAGTCGGACGTCACGGCGCAGGGGGGCGGGGTGATCAGGACGTCACGGCGCAGGGTGGGTAAGGAGACGTCACGGCGCAGGGGGGCGGGGTGATCAGAACGTTACGGCGCAGGGTGGGGGCGGGGAGAACGGGACGTCACGGCGCAGCGGGGCGGGGTGAGTCGGACGTCACGGCGCAGGGTGGGCAGGGTAATCAGGACGTCACGGCGCAGCGGGGCGGGGTGAGTCGGACGTCACGGCGCAGCGGGGCGGGGTGAGTCGGACGTCACGGCGCAGGGTGGGCAATGTGACGTCACGGCGCAGGGGGGCGGGGTGAGTCGGACGTCACGGCGCAGGGGGGCGGGGTGAGCGCGACGTCACGGCGCAGGGGGCGGCGCGCACGTCAGGGCGGAGGGCGCGCGACCCCGGGCGGGCGAGCGGACGAGCGGCTCGACGGGGTTACCGGATGCTCGGCGCCCCCAGGTCGGTGCGGCCCCCCCCCCTTTACCCCCACTCCCCTCCCCCATCCCCTCCCCTTCCCCCCTCACCCTTGCCCCCTCAGGGAGAAATGGTCCCGCCTCACGGGGGGAGGAGCGGGAAGGGAGGGGGGGGGGGGGATGAGATGAGAGGGGGATGATGGAGGGTGAGGGGGGGGGGATGAGATGAGAGGGGGATGATGGAGGGTGAGGGGGGTGGAGAGCGATGAGGGAGGGGGATAGGAGGGGGAGTTCAGGCAGCATCTGTGGTGAAGAACACAGACACAAAGGACTACACCAGTGCTTCTTAAACTACTTCAGTGTCATTCACCATTGAGTCTTTATCACATAATTTCATTCACCCTGGACCAGGTTGTCGAGATTGATCCCTGGGATGGCGGGACTGTCGTATGAGGAAAGATTGAAAAGACTGGGCTTGTATTCACTGGAGTTTAGAAGGATGAGGGGCAGAATCTTATAGAAACATATATAATTATAAAAGGACTGGACAAGCGAGATGCAGGAAAAATGTTCCCAATGTTGGGCGAGTCCAGAACCAGGGGCCACAGTCTTAGAACAAAGGGGAGGTCATTTAAGACTGAGGTGAGAAAAAACTTTTTCACCGAGAGTTGTGAATTTGTGGAATTCCCTGCCACAGAGGGCAGTGGAGGCCAAGTCACTGGATGGATTTAAGAGAGAGTTGGATAGAGCTCTAGGGGCTAGTGGAGTCAAGGGATATGGGGAGAAGGCAGGCACGGGTTATTGACTGGGGACGATCAGCCATGATCACAATGAATGGTGCTGCTGGCTCGAAGGGCCGAATGGCCGCCTCCTGCACCTATTTTCTATGTTTCTATGACTACATTTTCTTATGTTTTTTTTGTAATTTTCATCTTATTCTCCATTGTGTATAATTTTATATAGAATTTATTTTGACACATGAGCAAAAAACATAAATTAACTAATTTCTTAAGTTAAATTAAACTTAAATTAAGTTAAATTAAATTAACTAATTTCTGAAGAAGGGTTTCGGCCCGAAAACGTTGCCTATTTCCTTCGCTCCATAGATGCTGCCGCACCCGCTGAGTTTATCCAGCACTTTTGTTCACCCTCATTTCTTAAGTGTTTGTTTTATTCAACTTTTTGAACATCCTAAAAATACAGTAAATGAGGATGTAACTAGTAGCGTGGATAGGGGAGAACCAGTGGATGTGGTGTATCTGGACTTCCAGAAGGCTTTCGACAAGGTCCCACATAAGAGATTAGTATACAAAATAAAGCACACGGCATTGGGGGTTCAGTATTGATGTGGATAGAGAACTGGCTGGCAAACAGGAAGCAAAGAGTAGGAGTAAACGGGTCCTTTTCACAATGGCAGGCAGTGACTAGTGGGGTACCGCAAGGCTCAGTGCTGGGACCCCAGCTATTTACAATATATATTAATGATCTGGATGAGGGAATTGAAGGCAATATCTCCAAGTTTGCGGATGACACTAAGCTGGGGGGCAGTGTTAGCTGTGAGAAGGATGCTAGGAGACTGCAAGGTGACTTGGATAGGCTGGGTGAGTGGGCAAATGTTTGGCTGATGCAGTATAATGTGGATAAATGTGAGGTTATCCATTTTGGTGGCAAAAACAGAAAAGCAGACTATTATCTAAATGGTGGCCGATTAGGAAAAGGGGAGATGCAGCGAGACCTGGGTGTCATGGTACACCAGTCATTGAAAGTAGGCATGCAGGTGCAGCAGGCAGTGAAGAAAGCGAATGGTATGTTAGCTATCATAGCAAAAGGATTTGAGTATAGGAGCAGGGAGGTTCTACTGCAGTTGTACAGGGTCTTGGTGAGACCACACCTGGAGTATTGCGTACAGTTTTGGTCTCCAAATCTGAGGAAGGACATTATTGCCATAGAGGGAGTGCAGAGAAGGTTCACCAGACTGATTCCTGGGATGTCAGGACTGTCTTATGAAGAAAGACTGGATAGACTTGGTTTATACTCTCTAGAATTTAGGAGATTGAGAGGGGATCTTATAGAAACTTACAAAATTCTTAAGGGGTTGGACAGGCTAGATGCAGGAAGATTGCTCCCGATGTTGGGGAAGTCCAGGACAAGGGGTCACAGCTTAAGGATAAGGGGGAAATCCTTTAAAACCGAGATGAGAAGAAATGTTTTCACACAGAGAGTGGTGAATCTCTGGAACTCTCTGCCACAGAGGGTAGTCGAGGCCAGTTCATTGGCTATATTTAAGAGGGAGTTAGATGTGGCCCTTGTGGCTAAGGGGATCAGAGGGTATGGAGAGAAGGCAGGTACGGGATACTGAGTTGGATGATCAGCCATGATCATATTGAATGGCGGTGCAGGCTCGAAGGGCCGAATGGCCTATTCCTGCACCTAATTTCTATGTTTCTATCCTAAAAATACAGTAAATTTGGGTAATATCCTGTTACTTTGAAATTAGAAAATTAGTTAGAGAGAAAAAAAACATCAAACAAAAGATGAAGTGTACAAATTAGCCAGAAAATGTAGCCTACCAGAGGACTGGGAGAAATTCAGTCCAGCAGAGGAGGACAAAGGGCTTAATTAGGAAAGGGAAAATAGATTATGAAAGAAAACTGGCAGGGAACATAAAAACTGACTGCAAACGTTTTTATAGATATGTGAAGAGAAAGAGATTAGTTAAAACAAATGTAGGTCCCTTGCAGTCAGAAACAGGTGAATTGATCATGGGGAACAAGGACATGGCAGACCAATTGAATAACTACTTTGGTTCCATCTTCACAAAGGAAGACATAAAGAATCTGCCGGAAATAGCAGGGGACCGCGGGTCAAATGAGATGGAGAAACTGAGTGAAATCCAGGTTAGCCGGGAAGTGGTGTTAGGTAAATTGAATGGATTAAAGGCCGATAAATCCCCAGGGCCGGATAGGCTGCATCCCAGAGTACTTAAGGAAGTAGTCCCAGAAATAGTGGATGCATTAGTGATAATTTTTCAAAACTCTTTAGACTCTGGAGTAGTTCCTGAGGATTGGAGGGTAGCTAATGTAACACCACTTTTTAAAAAGGGAGGGGGAGAGAAAACGGGGAATTACAAACCAGTTAGTCTAACATCGGTAGTGGGGAAACTGCTAGATTCAGTTATTAAAGATGGGATAGCAGCACATTTGGAAAGTGAAATCATTGGACAAAGTCAGCATGGATTTATGAAAGGTAAATCATGTCTACGAATCTTATAGAATTTTTCGAGAATGTAACTAGTAGAGTGGATAAGGGAGAACCAATGGTTGTGTTATATCTAGACTTCCAGAAGGCTTTCGACATGGTCCCACATAAGAGATTAGTATACAAACTTAAAGCACACGGTATTGTGGGTTCAGTATTGAAGTGGATTGAGAACTGGCTGGCAGACAGGAAGCAAAGAGTAGGAGTAAACGGGTCCTTTTCACAATGGCTGGCAGTGACTAGTGGGGTACCGCAAGGCTCGGTGCTGGGACCCCAGCTATTTACAATATATATTAATGATTTGGACGAGGGAATTGAATGCAACATCTCCAAGTTTGCGGATGACACGAAACTGGGGGGCTGTTAGCTGTGAGGATGCCAGGAGGCTGCAAGGTGACTTGGATAGGCTGGGTGAGTGGGAAAATGCATGGCAGATGCAGTATAATGTGGATAAATGCGAGGTTATCCACTTTGGTGGCAAAAACAGGAAAGTAGACTATTATCTAAAAGGTGGCCGATTAGGAAAAGGGGAGATGCAACGAGACCTGGGTGTCATGCTGCACCAGTCATTGAAAGTAGGCATGCAGGTGCAGCAGGCAGTGAAGAAAGCAAATGGTATGTTAGCATTCATAGCAAAAGGATTTGAGTATAGGAGCAGTGAGGTTCTACTGCAGTTGTACAGGGTATTGGTGAGACCACACCTGGCGTACAGTTTTGGTCTCCAAATCTGAGGAAAGACATTCTTGCCATAGCGGGAGTACAGAGAAGGTTCACCAGACTGATTCCTGGAATGTCAGGACTTTCATATGAAGAAAGACTGGATAGACTCGGCTTGTACTCGCTAGAATTTAGAAGATTGAGGGGGGATCTTATAGAAACTTACAAAATTCTTAAGGGGTTGGACAGGCTAGATGCAGGAAGATTGTTCCCGATGTTGGGGAAGTCCAGGACAAGGGGTCGCAGTTTAAGGATAAAGGGGAAATCCTTTAGGACCGAGATGAGAAAAACATTTTTCACACAGAGTGGTGAATCGCTGGAATTCTCTGCCACAGAAGGTAGTTGAGGCCAGTTCATTGGCTATATTTAAGAGGGAGTTAGATGTGGCCCTTGTGGCTAAAGGGATCAGGGGGTATGGAGAGAAGGCAGGTACAGGATACTGAGTTGGATGATCAGCCATGATCATATTGAATGGCGGTGCAGGCTCGAAGGGCCGAATGGCCTACTCCTGCACCTAATTTCTATGTTTCTATGTTTCACCACTTTCATGGCAATGCCTTTTTTAAGTGCAGAAAAATATATATAAATATCTGAATAAATTATGTCGTTCACCCTTCATTCAACCCAAAATAATTTCATTCACCCTTGGGTGAACCATTCACCAGTTTAAGAAGACCTGGACTAGAGGGTGTGAGCGATAGGAGGAGGTTGAGTAGGCTGGGTCTCTATTCCATGGACGATGAGGGGATATATAGAGGTGTACAAAATCATGAGAGGAATAGATGCCTCTCTTGCCCAGAGTAGGGGAATCGAAGACCAGAGGACATGGGTTCAAGGTGAAGGAGAAAAGCTTTAATAGGAACCTGAGAGGTAATTTTTTCACACAGGTGGTGGTGGGTGTATAGAACAAGCTGCCAGAGGAGGTAGTTGAGGCTGGGACTATCCCATCGTCTAAGAAACAGTTGCACAGGTACATGGATAGGGCAGGTTTGGAGGGATATGGACCAAGCACGGGCAGGTAGGACTAGTGCAGATGGGACATGTTGGTCGGTGTGGGTGAGTTGGGCCGAAGGGCCTGTTTCCGCGCTGTATCACTATGACTATGATAAATTGCTGGAGTAATTCAGCGGGACAGGCAGCATCTGTGGGGAAGATAAACACAAAGTGCTGGAGTAACTCAGTGGGACAGGCAGCATCTGTGGAGAGAAGGAATGGGTGACGTTTTGGGTCGAGACTCTTCTTTGGTTTAGTTTAGTTTAGAGATGCAGCGCGGAAACAGGCCTTTCAGCCCACGGAGTCCGCGCTGACCAGCGATCACCCCGTACACTAGCACTGTTCTACGCACATTAGGGACAATTTAACAATTTTGTGGAGGCTGATTAATCTACAACCCTGAATGTCTTTGAAATGGTGGAGGAAATCGGAGCACCCGGAGTAAAAACCCACGCAGGTCAAGGTGAGAACGTACAAACTCCGTACAGACAGCACCCGTAGTCAGGTTTGAACCCGGGTCTCTGGCGGTGAGGCAGCAGCTGTGCCACTGTGCCGCCCAGAATTATATAACCGTTTCTCCGCCATAAACGCACCTAATATGTGTTAGTAATGTCCTGTTTGCCAGCTTGTTGACCCTCTATGTTCCCCTCCTGCAGGGTTTAGGAGCCATTACCGTGGACGGAGAGACGGGGACGTGAGCGGCCATGGAGGGCGGCCTGATTGCCGGAGACCCCCACATCTGCTCGGTGTGCGGGCTGAGCTTCGAGGGGCTGGCGGCAGTGGAGGACCACATGGCGGGGCACAACAAGGAGAAGCGTTATGAGTGCGACGTGTGTGGCAAGACCTGGCTGTACCCGTGCCTGCTGGAGACCCACAGGCGGGTGCACACAGGAGAACGCCCCTTTGCCTGCTCGGAGTGCGGGAAGGGCTTCACCCGCTACGACAGCCTGCTGCGGCACTACCGCGTGCACTCCGGCGAGAGGCCCTTCGGCTGCTCCGACTGTGGCAAGGGCTTCAAGACGGCGCAGGACCTGAAGATCCACCAGCGGGTGCACACGGGCGAGAAGCCCTTTGGCTGCTCCACCTGCGGCAAGAGCTTTGCCCAGTCGTCGGGGCTGCTGCGTCACCGGCGGGTGCACAGCGGTGAGCGGCCCTTCACCTGCTCCGACTGCGGAAAAGGCTTCAAGACGTCGCCAGACCTGAAGGTGCATTGGCGCCTGCACACCGGGGAGCGGCCCTACACCTGCAGCGACTGCGGCAAGGGCTTCACCCGCTCCAACAGCCTGCTGGAGCACCAGCGCACCCACACCGGCGAGCGCCCCTTCACCTGCGCCCAGTGCGGCAAGGGCTTCACCCACTCCTCCAAGCTGCTGTCCCACCAGCGGGTGCACGCCGGCGACCGTCCCTTCCCCTGCCCGGTGTGTGGAGAGCGCTTTGCCATGGCCTCCCACGCCCTGTCTCACCAGCGCGTGCACACCAGTGGCCAGCCGTACGACTGCCCGTACTGCGGTGAGGCGTTTGACAGCTCGCGGGCATTGCGGGAGCACCGGCGGACCCACGCCGGCGAGCGACTCTTCGGCTGCTCCCACTGCGGCAAGCGTTTCAAGAGCGCACGGGGGCTGCGGGAGCACCAGCGCATACACACCGGAGAGAGACCCTTTGTGTGCGCTGAGTGCGGCAAGGGTTTCACCCGCATGTCCAGCCTGTGGCAGCACCGGCGTACCCACAGCGGTGAGCGTCCCTTTCCCTGCCCGTCCTGTGGTAAGGGCTTCACCCGCCTTGACCACCTGCTGGAGCACCGGCGGGTCCACACTGGCGAGCGCCCATTCACCTGCCCGCTCTGTGGCAAGGCCTTTGCCCGCTCCTCCAGCCTGCTGGCACACCGCGCCGTGCACAGCACCGAACGCCCCTTCACCTGCCAGCTGTGTGGCGAGCGTTTTGCCCGCTCCTCCGGCCTGCTGGCACACCGGCGGCTGCACGCCGGTGAGCGCCCGTATTCCTGCACCGACTGCGGCAAGGCCTTTGCCCGCTCGTCGGGGCTCTTGCTGCACAGGTGCGCTCACGGCAGCGAGAGACCATTCGCCCGCGGCAAGGCCTTCGGCCGCCCCCTGCTGGCGCGCCGCCGTGCACACCCATGCCCCGAGTGCAGCCAGGTGTTCGGACGTCCCTCAGCGCTCCGGGCTCACCGGGCCACGCACGGCGGGGAGGCAGCGCCGGACGACGCCGGCGGTTTCCCCCCCGCGCCCGGCGGCCTCTCCTCCAATGCGGAGCTGGCCGGTCCCGGTCCTGCCCCCTCTCCCGAGGCTGGTCTGCCAGCACCCGAGGAGGCGGGGTCCCCGGGCGCGGGTGAGGGGGGCGGTACCACTACCCACACCCCCCCTCAAACTCCAGCCCCCGCGGAAGCTGCCGTTCCCCACTGAAGTGGCGGGGAGGGGCAAGGAAGGCACCAGGCGGGAGAGGTTGTGTCCGGCTCCATCACGCTGAGGGGGAGGGATTGAAGGAGAACCCCCACCACCCAACCCCCCAACAGCGCCCTGTTCAATCCCCTCCTCTCCCGAAGAACAGTCCCAGACTCTCTCCCTGCCGGGGAATGTCCGCCACATGCTCGCCGCAAACCATCACCGTACGGCAGTGTGGTGAAGTCCTGGCCGTGCCATCACCTTGCGTTTTCACATGTACCATCCCTTCCCCACCACTCACCGTGTGTGCACCACAAAGACAACGGGTGCAGGAGGAGGCCATTCGGCCCTTCGAGCCAGCACCGCCATTCACTGTGATCATGGCTGATCATCCACAGTCAGTACCCCGTTCCTGCCTTCTCCCCATATCCCCTGACACCACTATCTTTAAGAGCCCTATCTAGCTCTCTCCTGAAAGTATCCAGAGAACCGGCCTCCACCGCCCTCTGAGGCAGAGAATTCCACAGACTCACCACTCTCTGTGAGAAAATGTTTTCCTCAACTCCGTTCTAAATGGCCGACCCCTTATTCTTAAACTGTGTGCCCCCTGGTTCAGGACACCCCAACATCGGGAACATGTTTCCTGCCTCTAGCGTGTCCGGCTACGGGTGCTGTCTGTACGGAGTTTGAACGTTCTCCCCGTGACCCGCGTGGGTTTTCTCCGAGATCTTCGGTTTCCTCCCACGCTCCAAAGATGCGCAGGTTTGTAGGTTAATTGGCTTGGTGTAAATGGAAAAATTGTCCCCAGTGTGTGTAGGATAGTGTTAGTGTGCGGGGATCGCTGGTCGGCACGGACGCAGAGGGCCGAAGGGCCTGTTTCTGCGCTGTATCTTTAAATTAAATGAAACTAAAGAGGTTATGGGTAGAAGGCAGGAGAATGGAGTCAGAAGGGAAAGGTGGATCAGCCATGATTGAATGGCGGAGTAGACTTAAGATAGACACAAAATGCTGGATCATCCCCAACCAGTACCCCGTTCCTGCCTTCTCCCCAAATCCCCTGCCTCCGCTATCTTTAAGAGCCCTATCTAGCTCTCTCTTGAAAGCATCCCGAGAACCGGCCTCCACCGCCCTCTGAGGCAGAGAATTCCACAGACTCACAACTCTCTGGGTGAAAAAGTGTTTCCTCGTCTCCGTTCTAAATGGCTTACCCCTTATTTTTAAACTGTGGCCCCTGGTTCTGGACCCCCAACATCGGGAACATGTTTCCTGCCTCTAGCGTGTCCAAACCCTTCATAATCTTATATGTTTCAATAAGATCTCCTCTCATCCTTGGTTTTGGTTGGTTTTAAGATCATTATGATCTTAAAAACATGCTGCCTAGACTTTCATAATTTAACCCTCGACTAAAGGGATCTGACTGTCTTCACTATCAATGCCCTTTATAATTATATTTTCTTCTATGAAGTTTCCCCATGAGCCTCTGACATTCCAGAGAAACAATTCCCGTCTGTCCAGCCTCTCCCTATAGCTAATGCTCTGTAATCAAGACATCATTCTGATAAAGGAAACCAAATACTTAAGCAACTCAGCGGGTCAGGCAGCATCCCTGGAGAGCGTGGATAGGCACCGTTTAGGGTTGGGACACTTCTTCAGGTTCTCCACCCAAAACATCGCCTATCCACGTTCTCCAGAGACGCTGCCTGACCCGCTGAGTTCCTCCAGCACTCTGTGATACGTCACCTATCCATGTTCTCCACAGATGCTGCCTGACCCGCTGAGTTACTCCAGCACTCTGTGAAACGTCACCTATCCATGTTCTCCACAGATGCTGCCTGACCCGCTGAGTTCCTCCAGCACTCTGTGAAACGTCACCTATCCATGTTCACAGATGCTGTCTGACCTGCTGAGTTACTGCAGCACTTTGTGTTAGAGTCATAGTGTGATACAGTGTGGAAACAGGCCCTTTGGTCCAACTTGCCCACACCGACCAACATGTCCCTGCTACACTAGTCCCACCTGCCTGTGTTTGGTCCATATCCCTCCAGACATGTCCTATCCATGTACCTGTACCTGTATATAACTGTTTCTTAAATGTCGGGATAGTCCCAGCCTCAACTACTTCCTCTGGCAGCTCGTTCCATACATCTGTGTAAAAAAGTTACCTTCAGATTCCTATTAAATCTTTTCCCCTTCACCTTGAACCCATGTCCTCTGGTCCTCGATTCCCCCACTCAGGGCAAGAGATTCTGTGCATCTAACTAAATTGTGTTCTATGCAAGATTCCAGCATCTGCAGTTTCTTGTGTCTCCCTCACCTATATCCACCTATCACTGCTGAAGAAGGGTCTCAACCTGAAACATCACCCATTCCTTCTCTCTAGAGATGCTGCCTGTCCTGCTGAGTTACTCCAGCATTTTGTGTCCACCTATCACTTGCCAGGCTTTGACCAGCCCCCATCTCTCTTTTCCAGCTTCCTTCCCCCACCCTCTCCAATCAGTCTGAAGAAGGGTCCTGACTCAAAACGTCGTCTGTCCATTCCCTCTAATGCGGTGGAGGAACTCAGTGGGTCAGGCCGCATCTGTAGAGGGAAGGGAATCTAAGGCGAACACTCCCACCGCTCCTTTCCAACTTTCTCCACCCCCCACACCAAGCAGTCTGAAGAAGGGTCCTGACCTAGAATGTTGCCTGTCCATGCTCTCCAGAGGTGCAAGTTACTCCAGGAGATTGTGTGTCTTTTTGTAAACCAACATCTGCTGTTCCTGTATCTAGACTAGGCGTGTATTTCACCCTACACTTGCACTCAGTCCGCCAAGGCCTGCTGAATCTCCTGCTTGCCAGCCATTTTAACTCCCCTTCCCACTCTCACACTGATCTTTCTGTCCTGGGCCTCCTCCATTGCCAGAGTGAGGTGACATGCAAACTGGAGGAACAGTTCCTCATAGCTTACAGCCCAATGACAAGAAAATTGAATTCTCCAAATTAAGAAGACTCTCCCCCCTCCTCCCCTTCTAATCAAGTCCTGGAGTCTGTCCCGACCCATTCTGCTTTTTCCAGCTCCCTCCCCCCCGACTCTATCAGTCCAAATAAGGGTCCAGACCCGACACGTCGCCTGTCCATTCCCCTCCAAAGTGCCGGTAGAACTCAGCAGGTCAGCCATCCGTGGTGAGATACGGATGGAGAAGTGTTCCTAATATAAGCCCTCCTTGGCCCTGTCGAGAATGTGGTGTCCATTCCCCCCCCCCCCGTGGGCCATCTCTCCATCATTCCTGATCGCTGGTGTCAGGATTAATCCAGAGTCACGGCTTCCCATCCCCCGGCCGTTCCCCCTCAACTCCGAACGGTGGGATCTCGCTCCCCGCCCTTGGACGTCCGCAAGATCCCGGCTGCTGTAAACATGGACTTTTACTCGTTAACCAAGATGTATTCCAATGAAATGAATGTCGTTTTTTAAGCAACAAAAAAAATGTAGATAGGCCCCCAAATAATCAGTGTTATCCCATGATATACTTTCCTCTGTCTATATATATATATATATTAAAAAACATGCTAACTGATTGTGCACGATTGTGATGGCTTGATTTCACTGGCAGGGCAGGGACATTCCCTGAGGGATTCGGGGGTTGGAAGAGGTTTCTTCTGTGTTTTTCCCCCTCAGTTGTTGTCTGGGGAGGAAGGCGGGGGCACTCGGCCCGTCGGGGCTAGGATGCGTGGGCATTCGTCACGTGCCGGAAGTGGAGGATATCCGGGCTCTGATTGGATGGTCTGGCGGCACATGACAGGATATGGCGGTGCAGGCTCGAAGGGCCGAAAGGCCTACTCCTGCACCTATTTTCTATGATATGAGGAGGGAGTTTTGTACACGCCTAGAATTAGAGAGTTCAATGTTGCAAGCAGGGCCGTGGAGTCGATGCCCAAAACACCCCACCCCTAGGTATAATCATTCTACATCTGCTAGGATTACATTAAAATACCCAATCAGTTTAGGAGTAGGCCATTCGGCCCTTCGAGCTAGTACCGCTACTTTCGATGTGATCATGGCTGATCATCCACAATCAGTACCCCGTTCCTGCCTTCTCCCCATATCCCTTGACTCTTAAGGGGTTGGACAGGCTAGATGCAGGAAGATTGTTCCCGATGTTGGGGAAGTCCAGAACAAGGGGTCACAGTTTAAGGATAAGGGGGAAATCTTTTAGGACCGAGATGAGGAAAACTTTTTTCACAGTGGTGAATCTGTGGTATTCTCTCCCGCAGAAGGTAGTTGAGGCCAGTTCATTGGCTATATTTAAGAGGGAGTTAGATGTGGCCCTTGTGGCTAAAGGGATCAGGGGGTATGGAGAGAAGGCAGGTACAGGATACTGAGTTGGATGATCAGCCATGATCATATTGAATGGCGGTGCAGGCTCAAAGGGCCGAATGGCCTACTCCTGCACCTATTTTCTATGTCTATGTTTCTATGACTCTATCTCTAAGAGGGTTATCTCTTGATATACTTTGCTCTGTATATATATATTTTTTTTAAATGCTAACTATTCGTGCATGATTGTGACGGCTTGATTTCAAAGGCAGGGCAATTCTTTCTTGAAAGTATCCAGAGAACCGGCCTCCACCGCCCACTGAGGCAGAGAATTCCACAGACTTCACCACTCTCTGGGTGAAAAAGGGTTTCCTCATCTCTGTTCTAAATGGCTTCCCCCTTATTCTTAAATTGTGGCCCCTGGTTCTGGACTCCCCCAACATCGGGAACATATTGTTCAAGAAGGAACTGCAGATGCTGGAAAATCGAAGGTACACAAAAATGCTGGAGAAACTCAGCGGGTGCAGCAGCATCTATGGAGCGAAGGAAATAGGTGACGTTCTGAAGAAGGGTTTCGGCCCGAAACGTCACCTATTTCCTTCGCTCCATAGATGCTGCTGCACCCGCTGAGTTTCTCCAGCATTTTTGTGTACCATCGGGAACATATTCCTGCCTCTAGCGTGTCCGAACCCTTAATAATCTTATATGTTTCAATAAGAAACCCTCTCATCCTTCTAAATTCCAGAGTATACAAGCCCAGCCGCTCCATTCTATCAACGTATGACAGTCCCGCCATCCCGGGGATTAACCTGGTGAACCTACGCTGCACTCCCTCAAGAGCAAGAATATCCTTCCTCAAATTAGGAGACCAAAACTGCACACAATACACAAGACGGCATTTCATAAGAACTAAATTAATCATCTGGCTACCATTTAAACCCATGTCCTTAAAGTTCAAGTCAAGAGAGTTTATTGTCATGTGTCCCAGATAGGACAATGAAATTCTTGCTTGCTGCAGCACAACAGAATATAGTAGGCATAAATACAGAACCGATCAGTGTGTCAATATACCATAGACCATATATACAGTATATACATAAATAGATAAAGTGCAATAGGCTGTTATAGTTCAGAGTTTGTTTGATGTGTTTAATAGCCTGATGGCTGTGGGGAAGTAGCTATTCCTGAACCTGGATGTTGCAGATTTCAGGCTCCTGTACCTTGTACCCGATGGCAGCGGGGAGATGAGTGTGTGGCCAGGATGGTGTGGGACTTTGATGAAGTTGGCAGCCTTTTTGAGGCAGCGACTGTAGATAGATCCCCTCGATGGTAGGGAGGTCAGAGCCGATAATGGACTGGGCAGTGTTTACAACATTTTGCAGCCTTTTCCGCTCCTGGACGTTCAAGTTGCCAAAGCAAGCCACGATGCAACCGGTCAGCATGCTCTCTACTGTGCACCTGTAGATGTTCGAGAGAGTCCTCCTTAACAAACCGACTCTCCGTAATCTTCTCAGGAAGTTGAGGCGCTGATGTGCCTTCTTTATAATTGCATCAGTGTGCTGGGACCCGGAGAGATCTTTGGAAATATGCACGCCCAGGAATTTGAAGTTCTTGACCCTTTCCACCATCAGCCCATTGATATGAACAGGACTGTGGGTCCCTATCCTGTATCTTCCAAAGTCCACAATCAGTTCCTTGGTTTTGCTGGTGTTGAGAGCCAGGTTACTGTGCTGGCACCATTTGGTCAATTGGTCGATCTCACTTCTATACTCTGACTCGTCCCCATCAGTGATTCGTCCCACAACAGTGGTGTTGTCGGCGAACTTGATGATGGAGTTCGCACTATGTCCGGCTACACAGTCGTGAGTATAGAGTTATGAGTCTAATGGTTGTAGCTATGCTATTGTGGCTGTTTTTATTGGTTATTCTTGAGGGAAAAAAACATAATTCATTATGCTAAAAGAAAAAAAAATACATATAGGATTATGACAAAATTAAAATTCCATTGAATTAAATTAAAATTATAAAAGCATTACTCCAAAATTTAATAAACGAAGGCCACAGGTATGAGCTAAATGGCTAAATTAACACAATTTTTTTTTTCTCAAGTCCAATAGAAATTTAAACTAATTGCAGAGGTAATTAAGTTTGCTAAAAAGTACATATCTAAAATTAATATCCAATAACCAACCTGATCTACCGGTGGCTCAGAACTTCAACTCCCCCTCCCATTCCAAATCCGACCTTTCTGTCCTGAGCCTCCTCCATGGCCAGAGTGAGTCCCACCGCAAATTGGAGGAGCAGCACCTCATATTTCACTTGGGTAGTTTACACCCCAGCGTTATGAACATTGACTTCTCCAATTTCAGGTAGTCCTTGCTTTCTCCCTCCTTCCCCTACCCTTCCCAGCTCTCCCACAGCCCACTGTCTCCGCTTCTTCCTTTCTTTTTCGCCCCCCCCCCCACATCAGTCTGATGATAGAAGGGTCTCGACCCGAAACATCACCTATTCCTTCGCTCCATAGATGCTGCCTCACCCGCTGAGTTTCTCCAGCATTTTTGTCTACCTTCGATTTTACCAGCGTCTGCAGTTGTTGCTTAAACATACCTAAACTTTATTAATAACTTGTCCTTCGGAACAGAATTGCTTCTGCCAGATCCTCTTTCATTGAAGCCCTTAAATCTGATCGGAGAACAGCCTTACGTAGTCTTACGATTTTCGGAGTCTCTGACGTTTATGCTGAGGTCGGAGTGGGAAATGTCTGTGTGGAAATGGGAAGGGGAGTTAAAATATGTAAGAAGGAACTGCAGATGCTGGTTTAAACCGAAGATAGACACAAAGAGCTGGATTAACTCAGCAGGACAGGCAGGTAGCATCTCTGGAGAGAAGGAAAGGGTGACGTTTCGGGTTGAGACCCTTCCTCAGAATGGTTAGGGATAAGGTAAACAAGAAATATAGTACAGCAGGTGCAGGAGTAGGCCATTCGCCCCTTCGAGCCAGCACCCGCCATTCACTGTGATCATGGCTGATCATCCACAATCAGTACCCCGTTCCTGCCTTCTCCCCATATCCCCTGACTCCGCTATCTTTAAGAGCCCTATCTAGCTCTCTCTTGAAAATATCCAGAGAACCGGCCTCCACCCCCCTCTGAGGCAGAGAATTCCACAGACTCACAACACTCTGTGAGAAAAAGTGTTTCCTCATCTCCGTTCTAAATGGCCGACCCCTTATTCTTAAACTGTGGCCCCTGGTTCTGGACTCCCCCAACATCGGGAACATAGACTGAAATGCGGAGAGATAAAAAAAACAATGAATGAAAGATATGGTAAAAAATAATGATGATAAAGGAAAGGCCATTGTTAGCTGTTTGTTGGACTCATATAAAGAAAGACTGGATAGACTCGGCTTGTACTCGATAGAATTTAGAAGATTGAGGGGGGATCTTATAGAAACTTACAAAATTCTTAAGGGGTTGGACAGGCTAGATGCAGGAAGATTGTTCCCGATGTTGGGGAAGTCCAGAACAAGAGGTCACAGTTTAAGGATAAGGGGGAAATCTTTTAGGACCGAGATGAGGAAAACATTTTCACTCAGAGAGTGGTGAATCTCTGGAATTCTCTGCCACAGAAGATAGTTGAGGCCAGTTCATTGGCTATATTTAAGAGGGAGTTAGATGTGGCCCTTGTGGCTAAAGGGATCAGGGGGTATGGAGAGAAGGCAGGTACAGGATACTGAGTTGGATGATCAGCCATGATCATATTGAATGGCGGTGCAGGCTCGAAGAGCCGAATGGCCTACTCCTGCACCTATTTTCTATGTTTCTATGTCTATGACAATGAACTTGAACTTGAATGGTGGTGCTGGCTAGAAGGGCTGAATGGCCTCTACTCCTGCACCTGTTGTCTCACACTCACCCCCTACGACGTATACGTGGCACTGAGTAGGACTAATGCACGTAAAGCTGCTGGCCCTGACGGCATCCCCGGGCGCGTGCTCAGGGCCTGTGCTGCGCAGCTGACAGACGTCTAGACTGACATCTTCAACCTGTCACTTGCCCAAGCAGTTGTCCCCTCGTGCCTTAAAACCACCTCCATCGTGCCAGTGCCAAAACACTCCACTGCGGCAAGCCTCAACGACTTCCGCCCAGTTGCACTTACCCCCACCAAGTGCTTCGAGAGGCTGGTCCTGGCACACCTTAAAGGCTGCCTACCTCCCACACTGGACATTATTGCCATAGAGGGAGTGCAGAGAAGGTTCACCAGACTGATTCCTGGGATGTCAGGACTGTCTTATGAAGAAAGACTGGATAGACTTGGTTTATACTCTCTAGAATTTAGGAGATTGAGAGGGGATCTTATAGAAACTTACAAAATTCTTAAGGGGTTGGACAGGCTAGATGCAGGAAGATTGCTCCCGATGTTGGGGAAGTCCAGGACAAGGGGTCACAGCTTAAGGATAAGGGGAAAATCCTTTAAAACCGAGATGAGAGAACTTTTTTCACACAGAGAGTGGTGAATCTCTGGAACTCCCTGCCGCAGAGGGTAGTCGAGGCCAGTTCATTGGCTATATTTAAGAGGGAGTTAGATGTGGCCCTTGTGGCTAAGGGGATCAGAGGGTATGGAGAGAAGGCAGGTACGGGATACTGAGTTGGATGATCAGCCATGATCATATTGAATGGCGGTGCAGGCTCGAAGGGCCGAATGGCCTACTCCTGCACCTAATTTCTATGTTTCTATGTTTCTATCCCTATCAGTTTGCCTACCGCAAGAATAGGAGTACGGAGGATGCCATCTCAACGGCACTTCACTCCGCCCTCTCCCACCTTGACAACAGAGACACTTACGTAAGAATGCTGTTCATCGATTACAGCTCAGCATTCAACACCATTATACCATCAAAACTGATCACCAAACTCGGTAACCTGGGCATCGACCCCTCCCTCTGCAACTGGATACTGGACATTCTAACCAACAGACCCCAGTCTGTTAGGTTAGACAAGCACACCTCTTCAACCCTCACCCTGAACACCGGCGTTCCACAGGGCTGTGTGCTGAGCCCCCTCCTCTACTCCCTCTTCACCTATGACTGCACACCTGTACATGGTACTAACACCATCATCAAGTATGCAGATGATACAACGGTGATTGGCCTCATCAGCAACAACGATGAGTCGGCCTATAGGGAGGAGGTCCAGCACTTAGCAGCATGGTGCGCTGACAACAACCTGGCCCTTAACTCCAAGAAGACCAAGGAGCTCATTGTAGACTTCAGGAAGTCCAGGAGCGGCACGCACACCCCCATCCACATTAACGGGACGGAGGTGGAACGTGTTTCTAGCTTCAGGTTCCTGGGAGTCAACACCTCCGATGACCTCTCTTGGACCCACAATACCTCAACTCTGATCAAGAAGGCTCACCAGCGTCTCTTCTTCCTGAGGAGACTGAAGAAGGTCCATCTGTCTCCTCAGATCCTGGTGAACTTCTACCGCTGCACCATCGACAGCATCCTTACCAACTGCATCACAGTATGGTATGGCAACTGCTCTGTCTCCGACCGGAAGGCACTGCAGAGGGTGGTGAAAATTGCCCAACACATCACCGGTTCCTCGCTCCCCTCCATTGAGTCTGTCCAAAGCAAGCGTTGTCTGCGGAGGGCGCTCAGCATCGCCAAGGACTGCTCTCACCCCAACCATGGACTGTTTACCCTCCTACCATCCGGGAGACGCTACAGGTCTCTCCGTTGCCGAACCAGCAGGTCCAGGAACAGCTTCTTCCCGGCGGCTGTCACTCTACTCAACAATGTACCTCGGTGACTGCCAATCACCTCCCCCCACGGACACTTCAAGTTCAAGTTCAAGTGAGTTTATTGTCATGTGTTCCTGTATAGGACAATGAAATTCTTGCTTTGCTTAAGCACACAGAAAATAGTAGGCATTTACTACAAAACAGATAAATGTGTCCATATACCATGATATAAATATATACACACATGAATAAATAAACTGGTAGTGCAAATAACAGAAAGTGGTTGCTAATAATCAGAGTTTTGTCCGAGCCAGGTTTAATAGCCTGATGGCTGAGGGGAAGTAGCTATTCTTGAACCTGGTTGTTGCAGTCTTCAGGCTCCTGTACCTTCTACCTGAAGGTAGCAGGGAGATGAGTGTGTGGCCAGGATGGTGTGGGTCTTTGATGGTACTGCCAGCCTTTTTGAGGCAGCGACTGCGATAAATCCCCTCGATGGAAGGAAGGTCAGAGCCGATGATGGACTGGGCAGTGTTTACTACTTTTTGTAGTCTTTTCCTCTCCAGGGCGCTCAAATTGCCGAACCAAGCCACGATGCAACCGGTCAGCATGCTCTCTACTGTGCACCTGTAGAAGTTAGAGAGAGTCCTCCTTGACAAACCGACTCTCCGTAATCTTCTCTTCTAATCTATATGCACTTATTATTATTTATTCAAATAATTTGCTATGTTGCTCTTCCAGGGAGATGCTAAATGCATTTCGTTGTCTCTGTACTAGACACTGACAATGGCAATTAAAATTGAATCTGAATCTGAATCTGAATATTGGATGCGCAGTGCACGCCGGGAGATGTAGTTCTCATCCACCTGTGCGTGTAGTATAACGCATGCGCAGACAATCCCAGGCTTTAATAAGTGCTGGAACTCACAGATGGACATTTAATAAATGTTTTTGTCGTCGATGTGAATCCAACCGGACCGGAGAAAGCAAATAAAAATAAAGGACATTTATCTCTCTCGTCGACCGACGTCAGACGTTGCGTGCGTCAGGCGGACGGAACGTGGGCGCCGGCGCCGCGCAGGCGCAGCCAATGGATGACGTCAGTGGGCCCGGGACTCATTGTCTGCGATGGGGGAGGAGGCCGATTGCGCGGCCGAGCGGCCTCGGAGTCTGGTTTTAAATGCTGCCCGACGGTCAATGCAGCCGGGCCGGTGAGGGGATGGTTGCATTTGTTGCATTGCATCGGAATTCGGTGGATGGGACTTTAAACAGGGGACCCTGCGGTTGCTGAGAGCCCTGTGTGTGTGGAGCCAGTTTAAAGGGACAAAGACCTTGCTGTCGCTTGTGCCGTGAGTATTCGAGAGCGCTCACCACAACCCCCCCCCCCCGCTTAACCTCTCCCTTTGCAATGCAACCATTACAAATTGCATCTCCCATTACAATGCAACCATGGCAAAAATGCATTTCCCATTACAATGCAACCATTGCAAATTGCATCTCCCATTACAATGTAGCCATTGCAAAATGCATCTCCCATTACAATGCAACCATTGCAAAATGCATCTCCCATTACAATGCAGCCATTGCAATGCAATGCGCCCTTGCACCCATGCATTGACAGGAGCAGCCCAAACAGAGCGTGCATTTCTCCATCGCCCGTCACGTCCCTCATGCCGCCTCACAAATTCTCAAGAGTCAGGCGTGTTCAATTGACACAGGTACCATTGGAACAATCAAACCCTTACCTACAAATGGACACAACGTGCTGGAGTAACTCAGAGGGTCATGCAACATTGCCAGAGATGCTGCCTGACCCGCTGAGTTACTCCAAAATGTTGCGTCTATCTTCGGTGTAAACCAGCATCTGCAGTTTCTTCCTACAAATTCTTACCTGCTGCAGGTTAATCAATAAACGTGCAAAATAGCCATCTAGCTATTAAACACGACAACAAATGAGCCCTGAACAATAACAGTCTATTATTACAATTGCACTTTATCTGTTTATTTATTGTGTATATATATGGTCTATGGTATATAGACACACTGAACTTTTATCTCCTGTTCTGTATTATGTTTACATATTCTGTTGTACTGCAGCAAAGCAAGAATTCCATTGACCTATCTGGGACACATGCCAATAAACTCTCTTGACTCTTGAAAATACCAAAGTCCGCAAAAGATAATAATTCAGCAGTCGCACGGCACAAACAAAGGCACTTCGGCCCAACTCTCCCATGCCGACCAACATGCCCCATCTACACTAGTCCCACCTGCCCACATTCGGCCCATATCCCTCTAAAACTGTCCTATCCATGTACCTGTCTAAGTGTCTTTTAAACGTTGTGATAGTCCCGGCCTCAACTATCTCCTCCGGCAGCTCGTTCCATACACCCACCACCCTCTGTGTGGAAAATATCCTTCATAACAAGAGGAATTGAGTATAGGAGCAAAGAGGTCTTTCTACAATTGTACAGGGCCCTAGTGAGACCACACCTGGAGTATGTGTGCAGTTTTGGTCTCCAAATTTGAGGAAGTACATTCTTGCTATTGAGGGAGTGCAGCGTAGGTTTACCAGGTTAATTCCCGGGATGGAGGGACTGACATATAATGAAAGAATGAGTCGGCTGGACTTGTATACCATGGTATTAAGAAGGATGAGAGGGAATGTTATTAAAACATATGATTATTAAGGGATTGGACACGCTAGAGGCAGGAAACATGTTCCCAATGTTGGGGGAGTCCAGAACCAGGGGCCACAGATTAAGAAAAAGGGCATTTTGAACGGAGATGAGGAAAAAAACCCAGAGAGTTGTGAGTCTGTGGAATTATCTGCCTCAGAAGGCAGTGGAGGCCAATTCTTTGGATGCTTTCAAGAGAGAGTTAGATAGAGCTCTTAAAGATAGTGGTGTCGGGGGATATGGGGAGAAGGCAGGAAGGGGGTACTGATTGTGGATGATCAGCCATGATCACAGTGAATGGTGGTGCTGGCTCGAAGGGCCGAATGGCCTACTCCTGCACCTATTGCCTATTGTCTATTGTCCTCCCCACAGTTCACACTGCCACCCAGCTTTGTGTCATCTGGACTCCCACAACATCGGGAACGTTCACGTGGTCCCACTAAAACCAAACTGCTGCATGAGTCACAGAGACATCTCACAGATATACAAGCACAATGGATCTAATTTACATAATATATCACAATGGGACAGGGGTGGGAGATAATAATAATAATAATGGTACATTTTATTTGTATAGCGCTTTTCAAGGACTCAAAGTCGCTTTACATGGTGAGTCAAGAACAAAACAAAATAGAGCAGTAAGACAGAGATGCAAAGGGGAGGGGGACATGGGACTAAGGATAGGCAGAGGTGACGAGATGGGTCTTGAGGCGGGACTGGAAGATGGTGAGGGACTCAGAAGTTCGGATCAATTGTGGGAGGGAATTCCAGAGCCTGGGAGCTGCCCTGGAGAAGGCTCTGTCTCCAAAAGTGCAGAGGTTGGATTTCAGAATGGAGAGGAGACCGGCTGAAATGGATCTGAGGGACCGTGAGGGTTGGTAGGGGGAGAGGAGGTCAGTGAGATAAGGGGGGGCCAAGTGGTTGAGGGCTTTGTAGGTGAGGACCAGGATTTTGTAGATGATCCGGTGGGAAATGGGAAGCCAGTGAAGTTCTTTGAGGACTGGGGTGATGTGGTGCCAGGATTTGGTGTGGGTAATGAGTCGGGCGGCTGCATTCGGACCAGTTGGAGTCGGTTGATGTTGCTGGAATTAATGCCAAAGAGAAGAGAGTTACAGTAGTCCAGTCGGGAGGAGATGAAGACATGGATGAGTCTTTCAGCAGCGGGAGGTGTGAGAGAGGGTCTGATTTTGGCAATGTTGCGGAGGTGAAAAAATGATGTTTTGACAACATGGCGGATGTGAGGCTCAAGGGAGAGGGTTGAGTCAAAGATCACGCCAAGGTTGCGGGCCTGAGGAGATGGGGAGACAGTGGTGCCGTCAATAGTGAGAGTGGGGTTGTTAATTTTGGTAAGTGTTGATTTGGAGCCAATGAGGAGAAATTCTGTTTTGTTACTGTTTAATTTAAGGAAATTGAGTTGCATCCAAGATTTGATGGCTGACAGGCAGGAGTTGATATGGGAGAGAGGGGGGTGGTAGGGGGGACTTGGTGCTGAGATAGATCTGGGTGTCATCAGCATAGCAATGGAAGTCCAGTTT